>NC_089759.1:30856656-31106656 GCF_040412425.1 Macrobrachium rosenbergii
AAAATCGTCTCTGTTTGACCGATAGTCGACTGATGTGCTTAGTAGCTGGGTTAGAGAGAGAGAGAGAGAGAGAGAGAGAGAGAGAGAGAGAGAGAGAGAGAGCGAGAAGACATAAGCAATCAGTACGCCCTCAGAATGCAGACCACTGCATCATAAATAGAGGCCGGAGGGTCTCAACAAGGGATTCTTCGCCCGACTCGGTTGAAACCATGCAGAACTATGCAGACTCTCTCTCTCTCTCTCTCTCTCTCTCTCTCTCTCTCTCTCTCTGGTAGACGAGTATTTTGATTATTTTGATCTGTAAATTACCGTGTTTAGACAGATTCCGGAAGTTAGGTCTCATCTCCAATCAGCCTCGCCATTAATTTTTCTCCTTGCCAAACTTTTTTTTTTTTTTTTTTTTTTTGTGAAACCTCTCTGAGGATATGCTGCGCGTCTGTCGTGAAAAGGAGTTGTAATATCACGGTCTCGTGTGTCAGCCGAAGTTTGAGATGACGGGCTCTTTTCACAGAACGGAAAAATAGCTCTGCAAATCTTCTCCCTGACCAGGCCCTGAAGATTGCTTGCCAAGTATAATAAGCGGTATACACTGCATTCCAGGTTGACATTGTAGCATCACCTTGGCAGACAAGAGGGGTAATGACTAAATTGCAGTTGCACTGACTCAGTGACCAAGCAGGGAATGAGAGTTAGCTCTGCAAAATTATGCGTTTGTTTTAGTGGTGTTTCTGGAAAATTCTGCATTTGTTTTTTGTGGGGTTTCTGGAAATGAAAAAAAATGGAAGGGGAGTATCTTAGGTGATTTTTGCGTTAAAAAAAAAAAAAAAAAAAAAGGAGACGCAATGTCTACAGCGAAACAAATAAGTCTTTTTAAAATAATGTACATACAGTAGTTGTGTGGTCTAAACTTGAAAGGTACAAACATAAAGAGGAATTCCTAAAGACAAAGTTGCGTACAGAAAAGACTTGAGATCCCTCAGAAGGTAAAAGCATCAATTAATAATGGGGTTTACGGTTTTTGCCTTCCAATACGACAAAAATGGAAGACGAATCTTTTTTTGTGTTAATGATGTATCAAAAAGAGAATTCGGATCTTTTTCAAATGATTGCACGTTTTTGTTGTCCTTTTTTTTTGTAGGGGAAGACGTAGAATATCTTTATAAACGATGTTCCGCTTGAAAGAAATATTACTCAGAGCTTTTATGCAATGAATGGAATTAAATCCGAGGCGTTTGTGATCACATTTTGCTGTAACAATGAGACTTGGTGTACTGACGTGAGGTGGCCCTCTTTGATGCCAGAGGACCCTTCATTACGAGGAGGCTTAGGATGCCCTTGTCATGAGACACGAATAATCTTGAAGTCAAGATTCCTTCTTAAGGACTTTGCAGTTCATAGATTTTTCTCTCAGTTTCTTGGGTCGAGACTGGTCATTGTGTCTTGTATCAAATAAGCCACCAAGGACCCAAGTCTCTCTAGATACAGGTCATAGAGGACTAGGGGTGATGCCGGAGAAGGGTGGGGGAGGTCCTGGGGTAAGAGGCAGTAGTGTTTGATGGCGCTATGCCATGGGCGAATCGGGTTAGTAGCCTCCGTTGTTGTATTTTTTGGTATATTAGCTTCACCATTTAGCCATATTTTATACCACTTTCTGTGAATAACTTATATCGTCTGTAAATTTTCATGGTCTCACTTTGCTTGGTTCTTTTACCATTAGAAATCTTTGAAACCTTTTGCCAAGACTGAAGAATTACTTTTCAATATTAGAACTGAGAGAAAGCTTTAGGCGTTATTAGGCAAACTGGATGGCATTTTCTGAACTAATGACGATTCTTGAGGAAATATCGTCCACGATGTTACTTTTCTGTTAGAAATAGAGCCTAAAAACTTTTTAATTCATGTAGCCTTGTAAGTGTACCGACATTGTTTGCAATCGTACCTTGTCACCATAAACCAACCCACTTTTCGACTGAAAAAACAGTTAGAATTTATTGTAACTGTATATAAAATTCATCTTTTTTCAGTAACTGTATATAAAATTCATCATCTTTTTCATCGACATCATAAACGTATTTTCAGAGTGCATTCGCTTTTGTAAAAAAAATCAATGAGCTGAAAAATACTTTGCAGTCCTTAGGGCATAATATTAAGAGGCATATAATATAAAGAAAACGTTTTTCCTTTAGTGCCTTTTCGCTCTACCTTTCGTGCCTGTGTCTCTTATTTCGTAAAACACCGTTCTTTGATAATTCGTTAGTTCAAGGTTTCGTGCCGTGCAAGCCACCCCCCGCCCCAACCCCCCGTCCTTTATTTCGAGGACACGCGATTTTATAGACGGCGTTTGACCGACACTGCAACAGATCCTCTAATCATATTGCAGACCAGCGTATAGAATGTGTCGCTTTTGTTTTATTGAAGATTGTCATTTCTTTGTAACTTAAACCCACATTGATATTCTCCATTGATATGGAAATTTAGTTTCTTGTTTTGTTAACTTCTGAATACTGCTATTTCTTCCTTTAAAGGTTTATACTTCCCATGACGATTCAAGTTTCATAGTTATTTATTCTTATTGATCGTGGCTCGGCTGAATTTAAACCTGTATTTTGTTAACTTTCGACCAGCACTTTTTAGTTTTCTGAAAAGAAAACTATTGTGCCGGCTTTGTCTGTCCGTCCGCACTTCTTTCTGTCCGCACTTTTTCTGTCCGCCCTCAGATCTTAAAAACTACCGAGACTAGAGGGCTGCAAATTGGTATGTTCATCATCCACCCTCCAATGATCAAACATACCAAATTGCAGCCCTCTAGCCTTAGTAGTTTTTTTTTTTATTTAAGGTTAAAGTTAGTTATAAGTTTATATTGTATTTAAATGTATAATATTTCGTATATCATTTCTTAATAAATTGCAAATATATGTTGGGCTCAGTTTTTTTGCGTACCGGTTTTGTGTAAAGGTTGATTTTGGTTGTTACAGAGCTTACATTTCCGTGGCGTGGAGCAATAAGACAAGAATCCGCCGTTGTATTTGTCAATACTTTCCCTCCATTTTCTCTCTGTGGCTTTAGTATTCCGGGCCTTAGATGATATAATATTTTTTATATATCTTACATTTACAGAATCATTGTTTTTTACTATAATTTTGAATATAAACGGTTACTGAAATTGATGATTATAGTCTAGAAAGCCATCAAAGCGTAATATTTATTGTCTATAACTTTCTTTGTTTTTGACCTAAATTTAGGCTAATGTTTTATGGACACTTAATACAGTTTTCTTTAGTAAAATACTTTCGTAACATGTGGAACGTAAATTGGTCTAATAAGCTATGTTGTTTAGACAGTGATAAACCATGTGGAACGCCAGTTGATCCAACATGCTATGTCGTTTTGACAATGGTAAACCATGCGGAACATAAGGTGGTCTTTGAAGAATCTCAGAGGAATTCTGATAAATTCTCGGATTAATATTTGCTCCTTTTGAACTGACGCGAGGGAGAGAATCGGTTGAATGTAGGAGCTTTAAAATAGAGTAGTAACATTTGCTCGCTGTAATCCAAAAGCGTTTTATGTATGAAGGGCACAGAAAAACAAAATCAACAGAGGAAAGCTAAATGTTTCGGCTTACGCAAGTTCAGACTAGAATACTGGTGAATGTGCAAATGAGGTGGGTATGAAGGATATTTGTATGACAAATACAGGTGATCAATATCGACTATGATGTTAATGATCACGCCAAACTCATTACTCCCCCACGTGTATTTATCATATGAAAGCCTTACCCACCTACCTGCTCTCCACATTCATTAGTGTTCGGGTGAAATAGTATCAGTAAAATATACAATTTCCGTGCGCTAATTTTGTTTTATGGACCCCTAAATTAATATTGTAGCATGGGGGTGTAAACGAATATTCTCGTTATTTTAGTATTCAGTGAATGATATTCGCAGACTCGCATATTCCAGACATATCAGCGACTTGCAGGAAGTTCTCTTGTCACTTGAGAACGACCCGTTTAGAATTCCGACGGGAATTAAATCTCTGGAAGGTAGAGCTGGAACGGCGCCAAGTCCAGGAATAGAAGTGATGGGTTTCCCTAACTGCCACCTAAATTAAGTGATCCGAGGGTCTCCTAGAGAGGTCTCGGGGAGGAGATGGGTTGTCCTATTGACGCGACCCTCCAAAGTTAAAATGAATGTAGGGATGGAGAAAGTCACCAGGCAAGTCAAAAATAAAGGCTTTTATTGTGATGTTATATGGGTGTAATTCATTTCAAATCAGGAGAGTAGTAAAATGTCCTAAGTCTACTGAACGAAGGGAGGAGGAAATTCATAAGAAAGGTACGAAGTACGTTTGCCATATATTGTGCAGGGTTGTGTAAGCAGTCTTTAAATTTGGAGAGTTTGCAATGTATCTTACGATGTGAATGGTTGTTTTTGAAGTTAGAAAATGAGCAAAATGGCCAGGTGGTTGGAGTCGTTCTTGCTTCCAGAGAAATTTGGCCACGAATAAAACAACCATGTCAAAAGATGTAAACAACGTTAGATGAAAGAATAGATATATTGTTTACGGTTTTTTGCACAAGGTCAATATTAGCGGCATCTTACAGCCAAGTGTTCAGTGTAAGGCAACGTAATGCAGTAGACTAGGAAATGATAGAGAGAGAGAGAGAGAGAGAGAGAGAGAGAGAGAGAGAGAGAGAGAGAGCTGTGCCAGACGTTCGGAATCAAGGTACAACTTATTTCTCTTCACTCTTCGTATTTTGTTCGTAGATATTCGATCTTCGGAGTTGCATCTTATTTCATTCAGTCCGTAGTTAACATTTAGTTTCTCTCTCTCTCTCTCTCTCTCTCTCTCTCTCTCTATATATATATATATATATATATATATATATATATATATATATATATATATATATATATATATATATATATATAATGTGTGTATATATAGGATATCTCTCTCTCTCTCTCTCTCTGGAAACTATGTTGCAATGACAAAAGTATAAAAGTTTATACAATAATGTCGGAACCTTGTATAATTCACACCCAATTTTTTTTATTTTTATTGAAATGAAAATAAAACTCACTTCAGGTATAGAAATATGGAAAAACTATATCGATGTAGAAAAATGGCTAACTTAAATTTTCGGTATTTTATAGTTATTGTTTTGGTTCGTACAATAGGTAACACATATAGTTGTCATATCGGAAAACTTGTCCTTTAACCTGCCGTAACATTAAACCACAATGCTGAGAATTACGATAAAGCGCGTGTAACGTTAAATGTTAGCCCTGTAATTGCCAAGGCCAACCATCCCCTTTGTCAGTTTATTGGATTAGGCTAACATATCGTCGAAGCAGGTTCTTGTTGTCTAGGCAATGTTTCTGTCATAAAATCTGATCTTCTTGTGTGGTGAATTGGATGAATTGGTGGGGTTACCGTCCCCTTTGCGCTTCCACGTGCGTTCAGGGTGTTATTTTCCCGCTTCTCGTTTCTGCTGGTTGAGTGCGGAGACCGTATGTATATATACATATAGAAGCTGTGATAGTTTCCTGCTTTGACAAGGTGTAACTTATGCACCACTAAAGGCCTTGAACTCCATTGTTTCCTTTCACTTTCCTTTGTAGCTTTGACATAATTTATTCATTATAGTCACACATGATTTTACGTAATTTGTTTTCATATATATATATATATATATATATATATATATATATATATATATATATATATATATATATATATATATATATATATATATATATATATATATATATATATGACTTATGCTACAAAAACCGTTTAATTACGAATTCGTTTCACCTTGGGAATAACTTACACCCAGTGGGAATTATAATTAGTTAGTGCATCACACCCATCCAGGATTCCAACATGTGCCCTTGGGATTAGATACTGAGGTAAACAGTCCAATTATCCCTTCGGCTATCAAGAAAAGAACAAGGTAAAACACACACACACACACACACACACACACACACACACACACACACACACACACACATATATATATATATATATATATATATATATATATATATATATATATATATATATATATATTGATATTATCGTGTCTATTTTAGCCACATTTTATATGTCTGGTGCTCAGCTATCATAGTGCATAGGTTGATATGAATTCTGGGTGCAAAACCTGAATTTGACAGTTTTATGTACAGGACCTTCGATATCAACTTCTGTCTTTCCTGATGGATTAGTTTTGTTCTTTGTCACCTTTCTTCCAGCTTTAAAAGACATAAGTTTTGATCTTGTAAGTTATTCCTCAGGTAAAGTGAATTCGATAATTGTGGGTTATTTGTGGCTTAGTTAAAGAAAGGAGAAAATTGTGAAAAGTATACCTTAGCTCTCCTAGGGCTGGCCCGAAGGATTAGACTTATTTTACGTGGCTAAGAACCAATTGGTTACCTAGCAACGGGACCTACAGCTTATTGTTGAATTCCGAACCACATTATACCAAGAAATGAATTTCTAGCACCAGAAATAAATTCCTCTAATTCTTCATTGGCCGTCCGTTGACTCGAACGCGGGCCAGCAGAGTGCTAGCCGAGGACGGTCCCTGACCAGTCAAACGAAGAACTCGTGATATATACATAAAATTATTATATATATATATATATATATATATATATATATATATATATATATATATATATATATATATATATATATATATATATATATATATATATATAGATAGATAGATAGATAATAGGTAGATAGACAGATAGGGGGGAAAGAGGTGAGTGTGTAGTGTGTAACCGTTCCTAATTACCCTCAACTTAGTCTTAGCACATCACAAAGTAGGAATCCATTATAAACACGCGGCATATTATTGCTCACGTAGAATTTATTTACCACATTACTGTTGATTAAATGACATGACTTGAATTATTGTAGTCGTCTTCATTTTTAGCCATTTTTGAGTGACTGCATCCTCATATTTAGAGCATGGCAATAAGACATCACCCCTGTCTAGACCGTGATTGTTTTGAGGAAATGAAACGCATTGGACATGCAACTCGAACGGGCAGGAGGTTTAAGGTCAAGGTTACACACCACAACTAGTACAATATCGGGAAGGATAAAAATTAGGATTGCGGCAGTTCGTGAAATTTTGTTGTTTATGGAGTGGCGTTAGAGTGTTGTTGGTTCATTTCTTCGGCTGATAGGTTTTTCCTCGTGATTTTTCAATCGGTGCTGTTGTCGTCTTCGTAGTTGCAAGACTACTTTACCTCCTCCATTTATTACTCCTTACCTTTCATTTCTAAATCCTTGTCTTCCCGTTGCTCTAAAATGAAGTGGATAAGCTAGTAGGATTAAGTATTTACAGGTACTGTTGTACTGTTCTTTTTTCGTGTATGGTATTTCTGCAATGCTCAGTATTTTGATTCACAAAAATTTAGTTAAATTTGTAACTAAAATTAGTTTTATTTTTTCGAAAGGAGTAAATATTTGACTTGTGTACTTTATAGGTACGTACGAGATGCTATAGTTAAATATCATATTCGATCAACTATTTTTATCTTTATAAATGAACAACTAGAAATTAGAGGACTTGGACTGAATTAGCGAAGAGGTAACTTTTAAATGAAGGAGAGCAAAATTAAAACTAATATCACTATAATCAATAAAATTGAAAGACTTCTGAAAAGTAGTAATTTTCGATGTAAGGGTATGTTTCTTTCATCCTTCAAGATAAAGTAGATGACTACGTTCCACCTTCCCCTTTTCTTCATTATTGTTATCCTTCCATATCCCTCCAGATTTCCGAGTTGGGCGTTTTTTAGTGTTTCTGAATGTGGCCCTTACTGGCCGTTTCATGTTCGTTATGCGTCTCCCGTCGCCTCATATCGCTGCTGGAACCATTGCAAATTTCCTTATGCCCCAAGCAAGCAGATGTGGTTGCTCGATGCAAGCCGGTTTATCACATCTGCAGCCGTGTTCGTGCGTGCGTGTGTGTGTTCTTGTGTATGTGTGTGTGTATATGTGTGTGGGAGAGTTGGTAAGGAGGGTTTAAAGACAGAACTGGTAATGCCTGTGACAGGTTCGCGCATAAGCACAGTGAAGGCTACTTATGCTCCGTGGGACTTCGTATGCAAATAAAGGCACTTGATATCGGGAATCGATTCCGGCATATGCTATTTAAAAAGAAAGAATCATCGGCCTTGACGTATTTTAATCTTTACATGTTCGTTGGTAAGATGCACTTGGAGGTCAAAGTTGCACTCTAACCGTGAAAGAAGGGGCAATTCACAGGCTTTTGTTAGATACTGAAATCAGATTTTTAGAATGATTTATTTGACTTGAAAATTTTAATTTGTCTGACTTTACTTTTTTAACTTCATAGCGTTAAATGGCCAAGTTTTCTCAGTGCAAGGGCTTTTTCAAATGACTCACAATACAACCCATAAAAATGTGGATATACCCATACATAATTATTTGTAATAAAGGCAACTATGCCGTGATGATGCCTCCCTTTTTATGCGACATCATTGCTCGTACTTTACTCATTTGTTGATCTTTAGCGCAGTCTTCCCGTTCTCATGTTCCATCTTCATCGAACTGTCAACGTTTTTGCAGAGTGAGTACAGGAGGCATTGTCGATTACACCCCTTGTGTACCTTTTCCGTAAAAATTTACAGTAATTTAACAGAAGGTCTCCAGGACTTGTCCCGACCCTGAGGAGCTGGTCCGCTGGTATAATGGTTAGTGTCGTGACATGCCACTTCTGCAGATGTAGCGGGTTTGAGTCTCCCCCAGGGCGATGAAAAATCACTGGCTCTGTATCATGATCAGTTACTGCTGCAGTGCGGGGTCTGCGGTGGGAGGTTGAAACCAACGTTCTTTGGAAGCTTGAATTTCAAGTCAATGGCCCCTGTGTGCTTGTTCCATATGGACAGGTTTCATCTGCTGAAATAATGATAACACCGTTCCGAATCTTGGACCAGGAACCTTCTTTGTGCATCTTTACTAGGGGCCACATTAAACTCCGAATTTCTTATTTATGAATTAGTTAGAAATTAGAAGATACAGTACTAGAGTTTTAGTGGATATCTGTGTTGCTTGTGTGAACTGTTAATTGAAATTGAATTAATTGATAACATTGGATTTCATAATTCTGACTTTTTTTTTAGAACAGTAAATGCAGTCCAGTGGTTTTACAGTACATTAGCATTACCTGTTTAAAACTGATAATCTATATTAGAGTTGTTTTCAATGGTAAATTTCGAAATTCGAAACTGCAAATTATTTAACAAATTAGAAAATTCAGTAATATCATTTTATCGAACATTTGTATTTCTTGAAGAGACTGTTATATGTCAACTGATTTTCATAGTAGATTTCGAGTTTAGCAGTTCAGAAAAATTAGTCTGTCAGAAGGCTGATAGATTTATAGTATAAAAAATGTTATTTACAGGAATAATATTGCTGTAAAAAAGGAAAAAATCTATTGATTAGTTTGTTGTTTAAAATTGGCAAACATGTATGATTAATTTTTATTTTGACATTTAAAACAGAGTTTTTTTTATTCATTTTAGATCCTTAATGTTTTTCTAACCTGGCATTTCGCGGTTAATGTGATTTTTTGGACTTTTAAAAAAATTAAGTTACCAAGACAGCAACTTAATTATTACACTTCTGATAATTGTATTCCATAGCTTCTTGGTATTGGATTGATAAAAGAAATTGTATTCCATAGCTTCTTGGTATTGGATTGATAAAAGAAATTGTATTCCATAGCTTCTCGGTATTGGATTGATGAAAGAAATTTCTTCTTCACGTTGTAAATTTCTGTTAAAACTGTTACATTAAAAAAATAAAACGATTTATTTTGCTGTATCAGGTTTAATACCTTTATCGATATTTTGTCCAGTCTGTAGAGAAAATTTGAATCATATATGTCTATGAATAGACGAGTCTTCATTACTTGAGCACGTGATTCATAATTAGGTCGGTTGCACCGAATGTAGACAAGCTTAAAACAATAATAAGCAACCGAGTAAGATATAAAAATCTTAATTTCTAGATAACAGCTGAAAAGTGTACAGTCAACCTTAAAAGTCCTCCGACGCTCACTGATTATTACTTTCAGTGCACTTAACTGAGTTCGTGTTGTGGACAGGTTGATTGTACATTGACTATAGGCAATCTAATATCGTTTGTTTTATCCAACAAGTAAAAAATACGCAGTCGAGTTTTCTGTACAGCATATAATGCTGTATGAAATTCTCAGCCACGGCCCATGAAACTTTCAGCTGCGGCCCAGTGGTGGCATGTGTTATTGACACCTATAGCCGTGCCAGACGCACGATCATGGCTAACTTTAACATTAAATAAAATAAAACTACTGAGGCTAGAGGGCTGCAGTTTAGTATGTTTGATGATTGGAGGGTGGATGATCAACATGCCAATTTGCAGCCCTCTAGCCTCAGTAGTTTTTAAGATCTGAGGGCGGACAGAAAAAGTGTGAACGGACAGACAAAGCCTTCTCAATAGTTTTCTTTTACAGAAAACTAAAACTGGTGATTTGATTAAGATGTTCACATTGCTTAGCGGCTTCAGCCAACTGAATCAGGAGACTTAAATTCTGATGTGATATTGTTGAGGGAAACCTCACAAGACGCTGCAGTAAAAATTTAGAGCGCAATGCACCATTGCCTTCGTCTTCTGACTGCCATTGTTGATTATTTATGCATTTGGGTTTTTTGTTGTTGTTGTTTGCTGAGTATCTTCTCTCTTGTTATATTTTCTTACCAGTTTTCTCTTTTTATTCGCGTGTGGAATCTTCCTTTACAAATTTATGGCTGTTAAGTTTCTGTAAGTATTGAATGTTTAGTAATTTCAGTAATAGTAATAAAATATAATTTCGTATGGAAAAGGGGAATTTTTTTTTTTGGCAGAAAAAATTAAATTTATAAAATTTAAACTCTACCCATACCGTCGAAATATGGCGGTAATATAAGAGAGGGTCGAGAAGGCAAATCCAAACCTTAAGGACGTTGCTCTCCGTCCCGCAGCTCGGAACAAGTACCTTCATTCTGAGTGCTTTTACAGGGGCAGTTGCTTTTACAGGCTAGTCCTGAGCTGGACGACGGCTTTTGTTCTTACACAAAGAAAAAATAACATTAAGGTGCGCTTTGTGTTTCATTATACAGAGATAATTTTCAAAATACGGTGAGAAAAATAAATGGATAAAGCATTTCCTGCATTAATCTCTTTTTACTGGCCTCGTGGTGCAATGGTAGTTCTGTTGACACGCGCTGAAGGGACCTGTATTCGATTTTAAAGTGCGCCTCTTTGGAACTGGGCCAATCATTAGCTACTTGGGTGTTAGTGGACTGTTGTGTGATGCAACGTGAAGGGAAGTACTTCGTTAATTAATCCTTATTTTTTCATAACCCCCCAAAAAAGTGGGAGGAGCCTCTAATTACTCAGATGAAGCCATTCATTAGATACATCATATAAAATTTCTCTCTCTCTCTCTCTCTCTCTCTCTCTCTCTCTCTCTCTCTCTCTCTCTCTCTCTCTCTCTCTCGTAGTTGACTTAGGTGCATATTGCTGATCCATTGTGGGAGAAGAGATTCGCTGGAGGACCAAAGCTCACCGGAAGTAATTTAAAATAACAATAAAAGAATTCAGATGTGGAAGTTTCGTTTTTTGTTTGTTCGGTTTTTATTTTTTATTTTAAAATTTCACCTTATTATCAAAAGCTGAAGGTAGATTGGGGGATTAGATAGATATAGATGAAAGTGCTAATTTCGTGCAGTCTTTCTACTGTTGGCTACGAAATATTTTAAATTATAACCAACCAAGAAGGTGTAAAAACTATTAAGAGTTTAAAACTACAGCCAGAAATCTTTGTAGCTTGTATTTTATTCGTAATTGTATGCGTGAAAATTTCCTAAAATTTCAGTCCATCAAGACGTAAAATACCAGCTATGAATACAAATCTTAAAGAAAAAAGACCAGATTTTGTAAGTACTGTTTGGTAAAACCCCCTTTAGAAGAACTGTATAAAAGAACTAATTAGACATTCAAACCACATCCGGCAGTAGGATCTAGGAAGACGATATTCATTACAATCTTACCGCCTGAGAAGGAACTTTAAATCTGCAGCAAGTAAATTCATCGAGGAGCAAAACAGGAAGCGATGAGTCATGAAAAATGGCCAGTTCTTTGCTGTAATTCAATGGGAAAGGTGACCTGGTAATCTCCAGCATTTTCCAGTTACAGCAGTTGCCAAGTTTATCTTAAAAGTGTTCGTTTGGAAAGTGTCTCGGGGTACAGGTTTGCCAAGCAAATAGAGGCCTGCCGGGAACATGACAATTGAGAGAGAGAGAGAGAGAGAGAGAGAGAGAGAGAGTACACAACTTGAGATGATCCTTAATGGATGTAAAGTCATCTCTATTTCTAGTTCTTTTCTAGTTCTTTTATTATTAGCCAAGAGGAGTCATTTTCACCTTGCTGTTTGGGATGACCACCTTTGCAAAATCATCTTTTTTTGTTCTAATTCCTTTCATGGTCTAATGAGACATTGCTACTTTCTGCCTTCTGCAGTTATTTACTCTTTAAACTGTAACCTCGAAAAGATATCGCTATTTCTCCCAACAGTTACAAATTCCTTAAATATTGAAAGCAAAGGAATAATAGCTTTGTTTCACCCTCTCAAAAAATACTAGACTCGTTATATCGACTCTAGCCTTCTCTGGTATTTCCCGTCCCCACTGCCCAGAAATTTTTGGCAGCGTTCTCTTCTCCGTTGAATGACTTCCTCAAACTTTACAGCAGAAGATTGTAACGCTGATTCTTTATTTTTTTATAGGCCATTTTCTCTACTAAGAAACTTGGAAAAATGTTAACAGATAAAAAGTTTACAATTATTTGAATGTCCTTGACAGATACTAGATATAATATTTTGTTTTTCTGTTTGTTGTTAGAACAGTATTGCTAACTGCATCTGCCTATACCAAACCATTTGAGACGACCAAAAGTAAAAAAAAATCATGAAATGTAAAAACGAGAATTCAAAATACGAATGAATGAACGAAGATGCCAGAATGTTGAAAACACGGACACATCTCGTCCTTGGAGCTGAAAGAAGTCACTCAGGCAAGGGAAGTTATACAGGTGTAATTTAGTCGAGAAGTCAGGAAGAACGGCAGATTACGTCTGCATTTTAGGAGAGCCATTATTTTCCATTGATTGAACAGGGCGTCTTTTGACATTGCACTGAAAGGTTTCTGTAATTATTGAGTGAAATTATTCAAGTCCATTTTAACAATGGGATTTTAACAGAGCTATGTAAGGTGGCTCTGGCTCTACTTTCAATTCCTTTGTATTTTTGAACCCAGTGGGAAAAATGGGAGATTATTTTTTTTCTTGGAATGATTCAGATTATATACAAAAACTCATTCAACCACAGTGATGCGATAACATCAGAGAGAAAATTTCTGTAATATGTCCTCAAACTGCTGACCAGTCAATTATGTCCTCAGCCTGTGCCATTTCACTCATACAAAACACAGGTCTTATCAGGGACTCGACCACCCCTTTCATATGCTTACTTTGTACACTTTACCATCTTGCACCCTCTCTACTTTCTCTCGTAAAATGAATCCTTTTTGTTTTACCACCTGCGCCATTTTGTCCAAACACCATACAGTGTAGCACCTCCCAGCCCCCTTCCTCCAATATAAATCCTATCTGGTGCCATTGTTTGTACATTGCAAGACAATCTTAATACAGTGTGATCAGCGTTTTCGTCTTGAATGGCCTTTTTACCTGCTCTTCATTATATTCCTTGGCTGTCCTTCACACTATGTTCTTCAAAACCTTATCTTTTATTCAGATTGGAGCTCTGATCCTCGTATTCATAAGGTTCAACAGGCCATCCATGCATAATAACCTTTGACCTCTAAGCACAACAGCCTACTCCACTGTATTCAACAGTGGAGTAGGCTCTCCCTGTCTCTCTTACTTGAATTTTCATTTTCATTAACTTAATTCTGTGAATTGCTTGTAAAGGAGCCCATCATTTTGTATGAACAATTCTCCCGTAGAGGTGAAGTCTGAATTCGAGGTTTGGGAGATGAGTTCAATTGTTCTCGTTTCAACGGTATAAAATTTATTAATCTTCCCTATCTATCTGGGTATCTATCTGTCACGACTAGGAGAACACCCTAGCCCTTAATTGTAGCAGCCAGTGTATTGGCTTACTGAAGATATCTGCTTAACGAATCTGATGGCTGTAATTGGATTTGTCATCCTTTGATCAGCCGCTAAGAACCGTGATACTGAAATCTCCTTACACCAGCCGGATTTTAATCTTGATGTTAGGTGCGTAGGTTTACACAGCCCTGAAAATTTCTTTTTGTAATCACTCTGATAGTCGATTGCTTAGAAATCTTCTAGCATACAGTTATTTAAATCTTATTATTTATAAATCCGTTAGATATCAGCGGAAATTAACATTTACATCAAGGTATACCTAAAAACTAATGTGACAACTCATGAATAACTAAGACAGTTGTTTTGTTTGTGTGTGAACAGAATACACGTACATTTTCTAAATTATAAAGGGGAGCGACTGTCATTAATTGCTGCAGGATAGTGTAATCCAGGGAAAACGAACGAGGAGGAAATTCTGAAGAGATGAAGAAACAAAACCACTTTAGGAAATTTTGTACAGGCTTGTGCTGCATTTGATGCAATAGCTGTGCTTACTCCTTTCACTTCAGCAAGTCCTCACCCCTGATGTCAAATCCCATCATCCCCCTCCCCCCTTTTTGTTGTTCTGCTTTACGGCTTACACTTGTATAACATGTATTGCCTCGAAGCAGCTTACTCGTTTTTCGCTGGTATATTTATTTGTCTTATCTCTGTGTATGAGTGTGTGTGTTTGTGTGTGCGCGCGCGCAAGGGCATATGTGTGTGTGATAATATGCACAGGCTCCCGTTACTGATGCTTTCACTTCAGCCTCTCCCCCACCCCCATCTCTCGCCCCTCCCCACACTCACGTTTGGCCCAATCCGATTGTGGGATGAAGTCCCGCGCGTAATACCGGAGGCCTTAAGAGTTTTACCCCACAGAGCCTATTATTGCGAAGAAGGCATTAGCCTAAATGGGACTTATTATGGCGAGTGCGTCTTTAAGAACGAAAATGTTACTTAAGCTTTTCTTGTTTCCTTGTTTGCTGTGGTTTTTTATATTTCTTACTTGTTTATGTAAATATTTTGATGATTATCTAACCTACGGTTTAACATTTTACAGGGATAGAGTGTTTAAGCTATTTTTTTGATTGGTTGAAATTCATATATATGTACATATACTGTATATATATATATATATATATATATATATATATATATATATGAGTATTATACAAATATACATATATAATGTATAACATAGTATAGGATATTAGCCTCAGTGATCTATTTAATAAATGCATATATAACTGATAAAATAAGGAACTGGTAGATTATATCTTTATAGCTACCTATGTATCTATCTATCTATCTGTTTCTGTCTATATATACATATATATACTATATATATTATATATATATATATATATATATATATATATATATATATATATATATATATATATATATATATATATACATACACCTGAGCTTGAAAATCAATAAAAGCTTAAAAACTATCCTACAATGTATGTCTATTCCAGCTCTAGCAAGATAAATCCGATTTCGACAAATTTATATATGTATGAGCGTTAATAAACATATCCTTCTTCGTGGTCACGGGTAACTTCCCTGCGGGGCTGACCCTGCCACAGACGTCACGGTTACTGTAACAAATTCAAATACATTTACTGTACAGTATAAATGAAGACAAAAATCCACGAAGGAAAGAGAAACATCGGAGTGCTGCAAGGCCTTTCGACGTTAGTCCTTTACTAACAGTCTGCTAAGTAAAGGACTAACGTCGAAAGGCCTTGCAGCACTCCGTTGTTTCTCTTTCCTTCGTGTATTTTGTCTTTATATATTCATCACGTTCCATAGTTTCGTGATTCAGTTATACTGTACAGTATATCTAGTATCTAGTAAAAATGTTTGTGTTTATGTGTACAACTGAATCACGAAAATATGGAACGTGATGAATATATAAATAAAGGCAAATCCACGAAGGAAAGTGAAACGACGGATTAGTTTCACTTTCCTTCGTGGCTTTGCTCATTTATTTATGTGTATATGTTTGTGTGGTGTTTGGTAATCATGTAGTGTTGCATTCTTGAAGTTCTTTTGAAATATATATTTATTAACAGTAATGATTTTACGTTCTGCTGTCTTAGCAATGGTGGTGTCTGTCTGAGGCAAAATGGGGGTGTGGGTGGGCGATGCGTGTGTGCGTATGTGTGTGTGTCTGGGTGCGTGCGTGTGCGTGAGTGTGTGAAATGGTCGGGGGGGTGGGAGGGGAGGATTTTAGGTGGGTGTGAAGGCCACTCTTCCGGCACGTGACTGCCATTAGAGGCTTTAATTTGGCTACTTCTTTCTCTGTCCTCAAGACTGTAGATCTTAGGAGAGTGCTGTCCCCAAGAAATTCCTTCTCTTTGGTGGAGTGAGAATTGACTTGTCGAGAACGTTCCGTTTTATGAATAATAATATGAAGGTATTCTCTTTGACTGGGTGCCGGTCAGTCACTTCTTTTTTTCTCTCGTCTCACGCCACCCAAGCTGTGATCACAGCAGTCCACTTTCGTCCAGGTAAAGGGATCATTACATAGACAATAGAAACATACTATAGTCCGCTTACGTTTCTGAGATCGTTAGGGTGGGTCGAGTAAGGAATTAATGTGGCGTCAAACGTCTCATTGTTTTGATTAAAAATTTTGCCTTGTTAGAGCCTACTCAAACGAAAGAAAAAAAATTCATTTAACGGTAACAACGAAAACACATTTGACTTCACATATTGTCCGTGCATAATAAAAACAAAGAGATATGGCATAAGTTTTGCCTGGGTCTGCCAAACCTCAGTTTCGCTGACACGTGGTCAGCGAGGGCATTTAAAAGGCCAGCTCGATCAAAAACAACAGTGGCCACCTCAAGCAGCCAATGAGTGTCACTGGACGGTATGGACAGACCGAGGGATAGCCAAAGCGGATCAGATCTCTCCACCGCCAGCGTCTTCACTCTCAGAAAAAACAAGGGGCTGTGTAATTAATGGTTAATTATTTATCTCTCTAAATGATGAAAATAGTTTAATTAACCTGCACAGGCACTGGAAAAATCTAATCCCGTAACCAATAAATAACTGCTAAAATAGAATACGGGTAATATTCAAATGGCTTGAAAAGCTATTCCTGCCGAACCACCCTCACAAATTGTAAGTGTTAATGCATTAAACGCATTATGATATTATTATAAGAAGTATGATTATTATTTCATCAAGCACACAAAGAAAGAAAATTCATCAGGAACAACCAAAATTTACTCAACGATTTTTCTTTAGAAAGCGAAGTACAGTAAAGCCATATAGAAGGGATTAACCTTGAGGGTCAGGTTAAAAGGGATAAGTAGATGTGGCAACGCTGTATTCGTTTTCTGGCCCCAAATAGAGATCTTCGAAAATCAAACGAACTATAGATTAATAATAATGAAAAACTTCCATAAGCATCCTTTCTTCGCCTGGTTTTGGGAACGAATATTTTTTACTCGCTTATGAGGCGAGTGCTCAACCCCTTGCACTAAGAGGCCCCCCCCCCCACACACACAACCCCACACACACACACACACACACAACCACACACACAGAGGAGAGAGAGAGAGAGAGAGAGAGAGAGAGAGAGAGGTGGGAAGTTTCCATTTATTTTTCCATTTTTTGTAATTTAGTTTATGACAAGTCACTGATGAGAAGACTCTATGTAATCCATCGTATATGATGACTTTAGGTCAAGAAATTATGATGTTTTTGAGAATAGTATTAGCGAATACTGGTAGAATGACACCCTTCCTTGTCCGAAATACTTCCGGAAAGTTTAATTGATCCCAGCTCTGAGAACTGATGTAAGTTTTGAGAGACCACAAAATCGAACCCAGCGTAATTCTCTCTCTCTCTCTCTCTCTCTCTCTCTCTCTCTCTCTCTCTCTCTCTCTCTCTCTCTCTCTCTCTCTGCAGGTGACTTACATCCTGT
The DNA here is from genome assembly GCF_040412425.1 of Macrobrachium rosenbergii. Lineage (NCBI taxonomy): Eukaryota > Metazoa > Arthropoda > Malacostraca > Decapoda > Palaemonidae > Macrobrachium > Macrobrachium rosenbergii. Next base: position 30,874,853 of record NC_089759.1, read on the forward strand.
GAACTTATGTCTTTTTTATGTTTGAATTCTCTTTAAATTTTACAAATTTTACTTTCTCTCTCTCTCTCTCTCTCTCTCTCTCTCTCTCTCTCTCTCTCTCTCTCTCTCTCAGTATTTGTTTAAATATCCTTGAAAACTGATTTCCTTAACTTGTATGTATTCCAGCATTCGTGAGTTCTCTCCCTTCACAGTTTCAGCAGGACCTATTTCGAATTTCAGATTATTGGAACCTACTGGATTTTTCAAACCCATCTAAACGCACGTTTCTGAATTTAGTGTTCTGTAAAAGAAAACTATAATATTGAGATGCCTTTGTCTGTCCGTCCGCACTTTTTCTTTCCTCCTTCAGATCGTAAAAACTACTGAGGCTAGAGGGCTGCAAATTGTTATGTTGATCATCCACCCTCCAATCATCAAACTTACCAAATTGCAGCCCTCTAGCCTCAGTAGTTTTTATTTTATTTAAGATTAAAGTTAGCCATAATCGTGCTTCTGGCAACAATATTGGACAGGCCACCACCGGGCAGTGGTTACAGTTTCGTGGGCTGCGGCTCATACAGCATTATACCGAGACCACCGAAAGAAAGATCTACTTTCGGTGGCCTTGATTATGCGCTGTACAGAAAACTCGTTTGCGTCGAAGAAACTTCGGCGCATTTTTTACTTTTTTGTTTTATATAAATCTGACTGCTGAATGTTTCCATTTAGTCTGAAGGAAATGAATGGACTTACCCTGTAAAATTAACGTATGTGTTAAGTGTTTACGGTGATATTTTATAGCTCCACTTCATAGGAGATATTAATTTGTTAATTTGCATATAAAGTGTTGTCACCTATGCTTGATTGTATTAACTTCATACGAGGAATTTCTGTATGAACTTGTAAGCACTTGAGAATAATGTTAGAGTGCTTCATCTGTACAGATGGTATTAGAATACTCAGAAAAACTTAACCTGTAATATTGAGCTCCTTTCTGAAATCTCTAGTTACTGACGCATTATTTTTTCTTCTCCTGCAGGATACGACAACGCAGATTGGGGCGTGACCTTCCCAGCTCTGAAGGAGGAGGAGGTGGAAGCTCTGAGTCCTGAGCAGGCTGAGGGAGCTTTGGCGTATTTTGGTAAGTTTTTAGTTTAGTCCAGTTTTTCATATATGCATTGAATAACTGCAGAAGTCTTTGCTTTATTTTAATGGGCAAAGAGAAATGTCTCGTATTAATTCCCCCTCTCCTGTGGATCAACTCCTCTTCGATAGTTTCTCACGGTTGTCAGAAGTTACAGTGGAAGACGGTGTTGCAAAATTTTTTTCTACATTAACGACCGTTCGAACACATTGTTCAGGCAAAAGGAAACAAGAAAAAGCCTGCGAGTATTTTTGTTCTATAGACGGGCGTGCAAGCATAATGTTTGCATTGTTCAAACAAATGGCTGGTTCTGTGAGTTTTGCGCCAGAAATATACTGCAGAAGGTATTTGTGTCCGGTGCCAGCCGTTGCATGCATTCCTTTCTTTAATGAGCTGTTTGCCAGATGTTGCCTAACCGAAGTCATGCTCTGTGTTATATCTCCCTCTTTTGTTAACGCTTCCTTTAAAGGCATTGGAAGATGATTGCTTCTGTCGGTGCAATTCGTGTGTTTGGGATTTTAGTAGAGGAGTGGGACTCATTGCTGTTAAAAAGTTAAGATTTATTGGACAGACTAGATGTTGCACACTTCATGAATCATCGGAGATGAATCCGCACTACAAAACGTGTTGCTAAGACGGCTTTTTCAATGGATATACATTTGTATTAATGTGTTCTGCATAATCATTGCGGTTAATTTTAAGTTTTAAACAGGAATTTCGTGGTGTACAGCACGCAGAATGGCAAGTCGTGTCTTGGAATATCTGTGAGAGAGAGAGAGAGAGAGAGAGAGAGAGAGAGAGAGAGAGAGAGAGAGAGAGAATTACGTTCTGCAGAATCCGTTTTCACCTTTGAATTCTGTAGAAAACTATGATTTCGTGGTTTTCTGCAAATCAAAGAACAAGTCGTGGACTTGAACTTAAAAATCGGAGAGGGAGAGAACTTCTCTGCAAAATAATCTTAGACCTTTAAACCGTAGAAAACTGATTCTATGGTGTTCTGCAAAAGGAGAGAGAGAGAGAGAGAGAGAGAGAGAGAGAGAGAGAGAGAGAGAGAGAGAGAATAATGAACTCAACTTTGGGAAGGAGCAATTAAAGTTCTGATTGCTAGACTCATTGCTATGTGCGTTGCTACGCTGGGAGAGGGAGAAACACGACACCGTTTACAAAACTTGTTTTTACCATTCGTTTACGTAATGAGCATAGGCAGTCATCATACTTTTGGGAAAAATAATTATGGATGCGAATACGGTTTGTAAAAATTGCCTATTGCGTATCATAACGCTTGTATCCTCAGATTATTTACGCATCACTTCAGTCCGCTTGGCAACACGCTGACAAAAGCCAGACGACATAATGTGTATGCCTTAAGTTTTTGCGACTGATGAGCATTAAGGCTGATGTAGCAGGCGTGCTGTTTAAGACATATACTTTGTTTGTAATTACAATACCTCATGGGTTTAAAATGCATCCATGTACATTTGTTTGGGCTCTAACACTTTTATTCCAGTTTGCCCAGGACAACTATCACAACTTCAGACTATTGGTTATAAAATGATTCTTTGTGAAACCTTCCACTTTTCCTGTCTCCCTCTCTCTCTTATTAGTTTTTTTTTTATTTTTTACATAATAGAATTTCAGTGGAAATGTTTACTTGTTGGAATTGATTGCAATCATTCTAAAAGTATGAATTTTGTGTGACATGAATCGGAGATAGTTTTGTCTGGTAATGTTCGTGATCACAGTCCAGCCAGCTTTCGTTGAGTCAACCTATTATTATTCTCATCATTTGGAAGAGCATTTCTGCGGTTGCTTAAGAAATCGATACAGTCAGCAGCTATATTTTCATGTCATTCTTGTGTGTTTGGAGAAATAAAATCAAAGATTGTTTGTTTGTAATGTATAACAAATGTCAGGATTGAAAACGATGAGCCTGGGATCTTTGTTTGGCATGCTAAGCTCCTTATCTTTGACCACAAATATCTGTTTTCCGGAAAATAAAAACAAATTTGTATTCTAATGCCAGTAAAAAAAAAAAAAGTTTCAAAACGACGTATTTGATTTTTCCCATTTTGTTTTATCATGACTTCTTGTATTAGTGTAGGACTTCCTCGTCAGAGAAGATCTCTTGAGTTACATGACAGAATAGCTGAACTTACTGTTTGATTTGTAGGTGAAGTAACCGATACAGTAAGAACGTATATTTTGATATCTGTGCATCACCATGGCCTCAAGTTAACATTGAACATTTGACAGCAAGAATGCTTTCAAAGTAACACTATAGAATGAAGGAAGTACCAGTGAGGTTAATCAGTCCCGCCCACCTAAGCATTTCTTGAAATGATGGGGAAGTGTTTGGTCTAAGCATCTGTACTTAAGCAACACCCTCAATGGGATTAAGGTGTGCCGTCAACCGTTCTCCTCTTTCCCAAGACGTTTGTGGCTTTTAGTCTCCCTTGAGTGGAATACCTGTGAGGTTGAATATTGTAACGCGCTCTTGTTTCTGTGGTTTTAGTTTGTCACTTCAAGGAAATGCCTTTACTTCTTTAAAAGATTGTGCCAGCGCCGAGTTTTCTAAGGTTGACTTCTTGAATTACGAGTTCTCATTTGTAGATACCGATGAGAGGCAAGTTTTTTTATTATTTTAATTTTTGTCTACTAAGGATCATTGTATTTTCCGTGTTGTTATTGTGTAAATTCTGTGTACAGCAGTCACAGGGAATTGAACTAGAAAATAAAATGTGGTTTATAGTGAAAAATTAGTGTTTGTGTAATTCTGGTTTTCACCTCCCGGTGCATATTTTATTTTGTAGTTGAAGCAAACCGTGTTTTTCTCGGTACTGACAATTATTGCTTAATGTAAGTTTTGTACGTTGTTCATAAATCGTTTTTGTTTACTCAGCCCAGAAAGCATTCACGAAAGCTCTCAGATTTCTTTATAGAAACTAAATGTTTTTTGTCACTCCGAAGAATTTACATGTCATCACCACAAAGCACGCAAAGCCTTTCGTCACTGGTGTTAGTTCCAACCTCAGCCTCAACCCGCTGGGTTCTGAGTACTGTCTGTGATTTCTGTGGGCTAACCAAACGCTCGAACCGGATGGGAGAGGAATGTGCATTTGTCTGTGTTGGTCTGTGCGTGGGTGGTGCACATATTTTTGGAACACTTGAAATCCATCATTCAGGGAAATTGTAATGGCTCATTTTTTTCCTTTGTCTTAGGGAGATTGTTAACAAGCAAAGAAAGAAAGCTTGAAATGGATCAGAGAATCTATGATGACTCCAGTTGTTGGCTTCAGTTTTTACTGTCATTGAAAACAAGCTACAGGTAATTAAAATATATTGGTCAAAGAAATTGCCGTTATTGTTCAATTTGCTGGCTTTAGGTTTTCAATCCTTCTTCTTCAAAAGCTTTGTCGACAGACTACAGACTTTTGATTTAATGATTTCTCGTGTATACTGGTGTAAATCTACGGACGTATACCTGACAATTTGACTTTCAAGGTCATTCATGGAAGTGGCTAGTTATTATGAAAATATAGCTCGGTTTTTGCTTCCGTGAAATCTCGACGGAAGATGACAGTGCGTAGTTGTTGTGGGCTGAGGGTTATTATTACTTTAAAGTCAATTGCATGCAATTTTTTTTATTTATAAGGTGTGATTTTTTGACGTGGTCGTCACTGTGATTTATGGATAGAGTCGTCAGTATGGTTTATTAACATGGTCGGTAGTATAATTCAGGAACATGGTTATGATTCAGGAACGTAGTTCTCAATGGGTTTTGATAACTAGGGCACCAGTATGATTTACCATCAAAATTGCGCTTTTATAATGGTCTTGAGAATTATTTTTCCACATGGTCGTCAATTTGGTTTATTAACGTGGTCATCAGTAGACTGACTAGCATTGTTGTCAGTATGATTAACTTGGTCATCAACATATACTTGATTAACATTGTTATCAGTATGGCTAATTAACATTATTATCAATGTGATTGATTAACATTATCAATATGATAGATGAACATTGTTATTGACAATTAATTAACATTGTTAGCAATAATATGATTAACATTGTCATCAATATGATTAGTTAACATTATCAAATTGATAAATTAACATAGTCAATAATATGAAAAGTGAACATTGTTAGTAACCTGTTTAATTATTGTTATGTGATTAACATGGTCATCAGTGCGATTCAGAACATTATCATCAGTATGATTGATTAGCATGACGTTTGGCCATGCAAATTAACCATATTTATAACAGTGTTCGTTATCCATATGGTTTGCATGGCCATCGTCATGACTAATTTTAAAACGGTCATTATTATAATTGACCTCACGCTCGTCGTTATGATGAGGTGTGTTTCTGACCTCCACAGACCCAAAATATTCGTCAGATGAGGCTCCCATCAGTTTGGTGTGTGCCAAGAATTTAAACGGGTCCGTAAAACGTATACCGTTCAAGGTTCTGGATTCAGATAGATTAAAACCAATAATTTTGCCTCTCCTTTGCTTTTCTCTTCCGTTACAGTCAGATAAAGAGTGACGTTTGAACATCTGAAAAGAAGGGAAGTTGGGTGTAATTGTGTTAAGCTCTGCAGGAAGACAAAGCGTTATAGATTTCTTTATCCTTGACAATGCTTAGTTCTCAGTCCCGTGACAGTTTGTTGATTTCCTCGTTGGCTTAAACAAAATATCATCAACGTTAATTATTCACTCTGGGACTATAGTTTACTGTAATCAATATAATAACTTGTTGACGTCAAGCTGGCCAGGGAGAGATCTTGGTTTAGATACAATTCCTAATACACTCTCTGAAGAGGAAACATAATATCATCATCACATCAACCTTAATGATTCCTTCTGGGAATGGTTTTCATGTCATTAAGGAAACACCTCGTTGACATCAACTAACATAAAGAGGCTTCGGTGTCGGCAATAATTCCCCAATTATCTTGAATGAGGTCTCAGGGGTGTAGAAGTGTTTGTATATTATCAACAAAATCCTCGTCTACATCAGATAGCCCCAAGAGGCTTCTGTTGTAGGAAGTTCTTTAATAGATCAATCTCGGATGAGTTTATGAGAGAGTGGGGTTTAGAGGTCACACCAAGATCATGACACTTCCGGTATCCGTAATACGCATTCTTTCGAAATGTCATCCAACTTGTAGTGAGACTTTCGACAAGCATTTTTTTTATTGTTGTTATTCATGTTTGGGTAATTTCTGTGTTGTAGGCATTGCAGAGTGAACAGTTATTATTATTATTATTATTATTATTATTATTTATTATTATTATTATTGCTAAACTCTCGGTCTCGAATGAGAATTAAAGATTGAGAAAAGTAAAACCTAAGTTAGATAGGTAGGCGAGAAGAAACCAAAGGGAATTGATGACATTAAAAGGAAGAAAGTAATGCAGCTAGGCTCGAAGGGACACTGCAAAGACACCTTTTGTGCCGTCTACGGTATACCATGAGAGGAACACTGTAAACGGTAACTTCCCCCAACCCCATTTCCCCGGGGAACTGGTACGGAGGAACCTAGCATATTTAACAACATCATGCGTGTTGATGAATAATAATATTTTGCTTAATAAAAGGACTGATTGTGTAAAATTCAAATAAAAAACATTTTACTAGTATAGTTAACCGTTTATCTATGTATAGTAAGCAAGATAATCACAAGCAAATTTCTTTCGATAACGAACCTTGCGGTACGTAATGTCAAACTTGATAAGAGATCATTTCAGTGAGAATGTCTCTTTAGTATAAACATTTAAATCCTTTGCAACATTCATAATGCAACAATAGAAGGTCAAAGTTTTTTTTTCAGGCTTTTAGGTGTTATACTGAACACACACACAAACACACACACACACACCTATTGTTTGGCAGAGCGATTCAAGGAAGGTCCTGCATCCACAATTCTCATTTCAGAATTCATATTTTTGGAGTCAAGGTTATGACTGCTTTATTTAGTTTGTCATAATTATTAATTTTTCGTTTCCCTTATTTCTAAGAACAGAAAACGTTAACCTTTCATATTTGTAGCTTAGTTTACTCTAAATATAAACAAGCTATAGCTTTTCCTTCGTATGTTTACTTTTACTGCCCAGTGCACGTGTCTGAAATTGGGATTAGAATGTGTTATCTCTTCCCATTGTCTTGTTTACGAGTGTTACTGGCAAAGAGACTTCAATTGATATTCTTGCCACCATCTCTATCAAAATAATGACGTTCTCGCAACTGTTTTCATTTCACTGGAGCTGGAAAGAACGGGTAGATTCCAGATCAAATACATGGAAAAACTATCCATCTCTTGTATAAAAAAAAAATCACCACGCGTCATCGTACTCAGCTGTTGCGTCGCAGTTCACTTGTTCGCCACCAGATGTCTCCCATTTGACGCCTTTCACTAGATCTTAGTTTTAAGATTTCGTTAAAACAGTTACTTTTCAAGAAAGACTTTTCCCAAGATGCAACAAGTGTTCCTCTAATGATAGGAAGTATACGGTCAAGTTACCCCACATATAAATAGCTAAATAGGCAACGCTGGGAAAGGCCAACGTTAGTGCCAAGAATTCTCGTACATGTGGCACCCCACTATCAAGTTCCCAGATGTTGAATGAGCGTTGAGCGATTTCTCAGCAGCCAGTCAGTACATAGTATGTGAGAGGTGTGTACATTCGACGTTTCATGGTGGATTGTTGTAAGCATGTGTGGTTGTGAGTAGTGGGAAACTAATGGAATTTGACAATGTGAAGTTTTTCACATGAGTAAATGATCATATCAACGAGAGAAGGGATTTAAATCCCTCTTGGATTTATAGATGGTTGAACCAAGCCATGAGGAGGTACTTGAAGCGGGTAAGTACTACATGTGAAATGGATTGCATTGGTATAACGAAGAGACAACATTCTTACAGAATTATTATGTGTAGCTTTTTGCGCGAATATAAAGTTAATATATGCCGCTTGAACTATTAAATGAAATATGCTTTTGGTTGGGTGGCGGGGGGGGGGGGGTTCGTTGTTTTTGAAGAAAATTCATTCTTGAATATCAATTTCGGATTGGCTTATTGCGTAGGCGGGGTTAAGATGATGTTTGTTTACATTTTGGAATACTTTGAAATTACTTAAATGGTTGCTGATATAATTAGTGTGACCTTTGAGTTGTGTCACATTAGAATAATTGGATTGTAAGAATATGATAAAAACGTCTCAGTAGTCCACATTTTCTTTTCTAGTGTGATTACTATAGATTTAAAAATATGGGTGTGATGTTTGATGCGCACACATACTGTACTATATATTAATAATTGACTTAGTTTCCATATGTCTTTTGAATCAGGATTTCAAAAGATATAATTTAGCTCATGTTTGTACACTATATCAATCTTACCCTGAAACCCGCTGTATTTGCGTGTGTGTGTGTGTGTGTGTGTGTGTGAGAGAGAGAGAGAGAGAGAGAGAGAGAGAGAGATATTTATTGGTTGGGTGGGCAGTGATTTAGAACGAACAAAGAGATGAAAATGGGAAAAATCTTCTTGTATGTAATACGCTGTCCTTTACTTCAAAGCTTTTTAATTTGCATTATTTTAGAATTTATTCCTACGTGATGCTTAATCTAGTCATCGAGGCTCGGTCACGGGTTTGTTTATAAGAAGAATGTTTCAAGGTCAGATTAATCTGAATGGTTGTTCTGAAGTCCAGCCACAGCTAGCGTTTCCTCTCTCTTGAGAATAGGCGTGGCTTTAGTGACTGGGAGGAGAAAGGGTATGGTAGACCTTAAGGAATAATGGGAAGACAAATTGCCTTGAATAAGAGGGAGAAGACTCTCTTGGCAAACAACATTGTCTTCCTTTGTTAAAGTTTGTTTTGCAAATTGCGTAAAAATAGTCACACAGAAGCATTTGTTCAAGTGAATGAATAGAGAGTTGGCACTGGTACACTGGATGTGGTTACAAGAAATATACTCCTCACTTATTTAACATTAAGGAAAAAAAAAAAAATACTCGGCTCATAACCTCCATCATTACTCGTTTCGTACATAGTCAGCTTTTCTGTTACTTCAAAACCCTTAAACGTAGGCAAAGAGGACGGAAGGAAAGATCCCCTTTACCATAGCTAGGATACATCAATAGAAACTGGTACCCAGTACATGACTCGTCGACGACTTGAACACTTCGCTAATGTAGGGAATTTACCGGTGGCATTCGGCTGTTGTAAGTAAATATATGGTCACAACATGGAACTCTCTGTTTCTCGGTTCCATATTGTTTTAGTGGAAATTTGATTCACTGAAATCGCGTGGTACCATATTTTTGGGAACTGGATAAAGAAATTGTGCATCCAAACGTTTGTCCTTTCATTTTCACACATTCGGGTTCAAAGGTTTTTAGTGAAAAGCGTACCCAGAAAAAATATAGGCCTAATCGAAAAATGAAGTGACATTCCGTGGTGGCCTTATTTCCATATGCCTGATAAATATGATCCCTAGAATCCATACTTTCTTTTAATTCATGAACGAGTCAGGGTCAGGCTATCAGTTCTTATTGATGTATACTATCTTGGTTACAGTAAAGGGAATCTTCAGACCTCTTCGTTTACGCTTCAGTTTTGAAGTGCCAAGAAGTCGACGGAAAAATGGACAGTGTCGGAAATGACTGAGGACTGAAGTCATGATTGGTCATGAAATCGTAACTGTTGCTGTTATCTTGAACAGTGAGTTTCTTTTAAAGCTGAACTATCTGGCAGTAGAACAAAGTCCAGGTCCTGTTCTACTGCCACCCGTTGGAATTCTCAACCTCCTCCTGTTTTTCCTGATTCATATAACTTTTCTTCCATTAAAAGGCAGGTGCATCGCTTCTTGCGTGGTTGGGCTGCATCCTTCCTTCCTTGTTCCTGTTTGTTGTTTTCTTTTGGCGTGGGCATTAGATTGGCCGTCTCGTTGGTCTTTCCTTTTAATAAAAAACGAGCTCCCGTATTCGACACATCTCATCCTTGCATCCCAGTTTCTGGTCCGCTGCATCCTTTTATTAAGAATAAATGCTTCACATCTGATGTTAGTATTTGTTAATTGGTTTTTAGCACTCTGCTCTGAACTGCTCTTCCTGTACATTGATAGGAAGCCATTCCTAGCCCTTTCATCAGATGATGCATTTATTCATGTATGGTCCTCCAGTCCTGTGCAGTCCTGATTCACGAGTTCATGGCCTTTTAGGTTTGTTCCTTGTGAGTATTTGCTCAGTTAAATGATAACAATGACACACAACAGTATAGAAGCATTCAGTTATTAGTCACAGAGAATTTATCCTTTGCACATTCTGAAATATAATAATAATAATAATAATAATAATAATAATAATAATGTAATTGTATTATAACAAATTTATTATCCCAGGCCTTCTTTGGGTCAACCCATATTAGTAATCCCCAAACCAAACAGGCAAAATGGCGGTGATATAAGAGAAGGTCGAGATGGTATCCTTTACCCAAGGGCCTGTGTGCACCATCCTGGTCCCATTTCTCGTTGTAATGTGGTTCGGATTCCACAATAAGCTGTAGGTCCCGTTGCTAGGGAACCAATTGGTTCTTAGCCACGTAAAATAAAATCTAATCCTTCGGGCCAGCCCTAGGAGAGCTGTTAATCAGCTCAGTGGTCTGGTTAAACTAAGGTATACTTTTTTTAACCATCCTGATCCTCGGATCAAGGTACCTTCATTCTTCTGCCTACTTAATGTATGACAAGCGGTAAATTTATTGTGGTCATATCCAGGAAAAAACATTTAATGACAGGATATTTCTTACTTTGTCGTTAATCTTCCCGTCCATCGGAATGACGATAATTTTTTACGTTGTTCTTACTGTAATATTTCCCTCAGTAATAAATAGTTTGCACACCACAGTCAGCCACTCAGTCACATTGTAACCCACTGTACAGGGTACAACCCGAGGTGTGCAGCACACGTTTTAATCTCTTCTCACCTTACTGTCTAAATTCTTTACCTTAACCATGCTTCAGCACCACCTCTCACTGAAGAGTGAATCCTTTTTGGGGTCCTCTATAACAGTTTACTCTTTATGGCATCTCTTCGGTAATTTCACGATCTCATGGGGCCTTTATATTCTCCAAGTTCTAATTGCCATTCTTGCATCCTCTTTTGTCAATTCAGAAACAATTTTCTTATCTACATGGACTACATCTCTTGCACCAACATTTCTTCAGAACAATCACTGTCAACATAAAACTTCATAACTTCATGCAATAATGATTGCCTATCTCCATTTACTTTTTAATCTAGCCTGTAATCGTTACAACTTCTGTTGTTCCTGAATTTTGCCATTATGCTTCGTATCATTTTAGTTTGTCTCATTTTCCCCCTTTCACTTTGTTACTAAACATCAGAAAGTTGCTGTTTTTTATTTTCTCGTCAATAAAACGATCATTTTACTGTCCCAACCAATGACTGTTGATGACCACTATTGATGTAACGACATTTTTTGTATTTTTAGTATTGCGTCAGCTACTCGATAATCCTTAAGATCTCTCGTGAACCTGAATCCTTGACATAAGGCCCCATTCCTGGAACTTTTTTAGACTCCATTTCTCTGTGCACACTTTCTCTTATGATACATTCGTCCGTCCCAGCCTTTTCAAAGACTTCTTAGTCAACTTCATTTTCGTTTACAGTTTCCTTTTATTTCCACAGACTATTCAACAATTTATGAGCAGTTATACTTCCAGTCTCTCTACTCTTCTAACTGATGTTTTCCCTATAGCCTATATGTTATTTTTAATTATTGCACATGCATATGCAGAGAGAGAGAGAGAGAGAGAGAGAGAGAGAGAGAGAGAGAGAGAGAGAGAGAGAGAGAGAGAGAGAAACGCCCACCACTCATACGATAAATATTGCTTAAATGATTTCCTGTCTTGTAGCATGTAATTATTTAAACAAACTAACGTTTGTGCTAACAGTGATCTCAGTTGTTAAGTGGGTGCTGGTGTGTATAATTTTTGAAAATTTCAGTGTTTTTTTCGTTGATAGATAATTACTGGACATCAGTTTTTTTTTTTTAGTTTATTTTTCCTCATTGTCTGCAGTTTTACATTTCTCGATTTTCTTTCCGGTGAAAACGGCCATTGTTTATTTATATGTTGCGGTGATAATAATTATTATAATACAAGAAGTTGAGGTTTCCGTTTAGGACCGGAAGTCAAGTACGTACTTTGTTATAATTTGCGTAGTGATTATGTGTAAAGGAAAGTCTATTTCATTTTGGTTTGGCATAATGTGTAGGAATTTTATTTAATAGGCAGTTCCCAGTAAATCTGGCTTAGGTTTATTACTCTGCACAATAAAATAGTCGGCCTAGAAGTGGGTGACTTAGAAGAGAAAGTTCAGCCCTTTACTATTGAGGGAGAAATGTAGCGGTTTTGCCGACAGCGCTCTGATTTTCTAAACCTCTCCGTAATTCTACTGATACCCACATACCCTTCTCGATCCCTGCAGTACCCTACTGCATTCGGCTGTGTATCAGGTGCCTAACTTATCGTAAAGATCAACGTAGATACAAAATATGTTAACGTGGCCTGCATTATATGATATTGCCTCATTTGGAATTCAGTTTTTTTGCCCTGCTAGTGAGGCGAACGTGCTACCCATCACATTAAGGATCATACACACAAACACACACACACACATATACACACATATATATATATATATATATATATATATATATATATATATATATATATATATATATATATATATATATATATATATATATATATATATATATATATATATATATATGTATATATATGATTATACTACAGAAACCACTGATAGGGAAATGAAAGGCCCTGTAGGATGAGGCTACGAGGGCAAGCAAAATTTCAGACAAGTGTCACTGGTCAATTAGGAATGTTGTGCACGTATGTAAAATGAAGGGATAAAAATAGTAAATGGTGGGATTTTAAATAAAATAGGGGTTTAGTGAGTAGAAAGATGAGTTTATATGAGATGTAAGTTGCAGGATAGAATTGATGGCTATGTACTGGTATACAAGAAGATAGATGAGGTAGTAAAGGGTAAGGTGATGTAATATTTATTATGTTTTCAATGTCTTTGTTTTGTAGATGGATTTTAATTGGTCACTCATGTTGAATTACATGTCTGCGCAGATAAAGAAGTTTCAGGGGTGACTCCAAGCAAACCTTACTTTAGAAAGAAAGTTTTATTGTTGAAGAGTAAATGCAGAGGGAAAGGCTATTGGGCGTATTATGGTGGTTAAACGATGATGCCTCTAGGGAGAAATGCCTGGAGGAAATGTATTCCAGTTGCCCTGGAGTGAGTGTTTTGATATTTTCTGGAACATAAAGGATAGACATAAGGCTAATCTGAATGTTGCGGGAGTGGAAGTTGTTAACCTAAATTGCAAAATGTTAAGTGTGCTCGGACGACAATTAAAAGGTCGAGGAGTATGTTGGCACCTCGAGTTGATGTTTAAAATGAGTTGCTTCAGTACAGTGTTGACAGTGCAATTGAGGGGCTGACCGTGGTGTGTAATTTATGTCTGAGAGAAAAGTTCCCAAGCATTTGGTGAGAGGAATAACTTTTCCATTGTGATAGGTGAAAGGTGGTACTAAATTTTGTTGGATGTTATTGATATTATTGACATTATTGATACCTTGAAAGATGAGTTGTAAGGTGAAGATTGCATAAGTTAGACCTAAAGCAGAAACACTGATAAAAGAAAAGCAATGCCTGTTTCGATATGGCAGAGGGTTTACAGATCAAGAGGTTATTGTGAAAGAATATAAATATAATATGATATGTATATATACACAAATATATATACATGTATATATATATATAAATATATATACATGTATATATATATATATATATATATATACACAGGCTTATATAATTTTACATCACCGTGACATTTTTATATTGACGAACATTAAGTTACAAATCTCGTTTAATATCCAGTTTGCTGTGCCGCGGAAACAGTACTGAAAGGGAGTTATAGTTGATAAGTGGTTCATAACATGGAGGATTCGATCCCCGACAGTAACGACCTCGTATTTCAGCTCTGAAGTCGGAGGATCGATTCTGCCGGGTGACGAACCACTTATCAGTTATAGTTCCCCTTCGGTATTATTTCCGAAGTACAGCAACATTTGTAGCTCAGTGTATGTACTATACATACATACATACATATATATATATATATATATATGTGTGTGTGTGTGTGTGTGTGTGTGTGTGTGTGTGTGTGTGTGTGTGCGCGCAGGCGCTGCCGGTATTTAAATAATATTGTTCTCTTATGTAAAGTTCCATCTAGAAAAAGCTTGCGTATACGCTAGTTTTGCTTAACATGGTAGTTTGATTTTGCATAACACGGATGTTGCAACAGCTGAAATTATTAAGAATTCCAGTTGTTAACGACAGATAACCTCTAATTTTGCACTGCAAATGTTGACCCCCACATTCAGATACTTGAGGAGTGTTACGCAAAGGGAATCGGGTTACGGGTACGTATCGTTCGTGGAACTCTGAAACACAGGTACGCTCTTTTCGAGCGTCATCGCCCCCAGGCAACAGTCTGTGGTTATTTTGGGGTCAACGATTGATCACCTGAGGTTATTTCGATATTGGCGATGACGCTCGTTACTTTTACCCTTTATCATTAGTAGTTTTATTGCGCTGTGTACAAAATAAGGGCTTATTTTAATTCTCTCTCTCTCTATCTCTGTGTTGCTGTTCGGTCTCTCTCTCTCTCTCTCTCTCTCTCTCTCTCTCTCTCTCTCTCTCTCTCTCTCTCGCCAGTTACTGAACTTCCAGTATATTTGATAGAAACAAAAACTCCTTGTTCTAGTCGTGACTCGGTAAGGATGTCTTGTTTTTATCTATAAAGTCGGAAGTGAAGTAATCTCAAGGAGTTGGCGGTGATTCAACGTACTCGCTAGTTCAACATGAAAGAGAAAAGCCATCATTTGAAAATCAGTTATTCAGGCAAAAAGTCGTAGGACAACTTTGTGCTCCTAGCTTGTGGAATCCCAAATAAAGTAAGAAAACGATGAAGGAAGCTATATTATAGACCGGAGTCCAACGTCGATGTTGCTGCCTCTTGAAAAGGGGAGGGTTATAGGGAGAAGGGAAAAAGGATGCACGACGAGAATTCCAAGTTTCAGTAATATAATGCAAGGGTTACTTAAATACTGACTTTGGTAAAAATAAAAGGATTTTTAACGTGGCTGGCAGTTTTAATAACGTGTTCGGTAGTTTGATTCACTGAGCGAGATTCGTCATGAATTTCATTTTTTTCTGGCGATAAATCTTAAGCGGCCCATTCCTGAAAGGAGGTTTTCGCTTATGGGAATGTTAAAATAATTCAGACGACTGTTCTAGTGTCTGTACATGAAGATTCGCCATTCATTTAGCGTCTTCAGGCAGTGTCTCATAAACCGTGAAATTATGGGTGAAACAGTTACAGCTTCCCATTTCTGGGAGGCTAATTTTACTTATGCAAGTAAAAAAAAAAAAAAAGATTGGCGGGCGCGCGCTCGTGAACAAACACACACGCACACACATGTGGAACGTTGTCGACAGTCAATACCTGAAGATCGTTTTTAAACATCTATCAGCTAGCTTGTATTGATTTTTATCGTCACTAATTTGTTCTGATTGCGATTTAATTTTACTTGCGATGGCGTATGATTTTGGTTCACAGTTCGCGTAGACGCAGTGAGCTGTAGGTAAGGAAAGCTTCATATTTTCATACATAAAATATTTTCAAGATGAGCAGGCGTCCATTGTTTTGGCGGGTTTGCGTAACGCCTCGTGACGTCACTATATCGAGGCAGGGTGACGTCAACAGCCTCTCTCTCTCTCTCTCTCTCTCTCTCTCTCTCTCTCTCTCTCTCTCTCTCTCTTTCACGTTCGATATTAGTGGAATGGTAGAGGAAACCAGTGTATTAGGGTTAGATCCAGGTTAGGCTTAGGTTGCGTCTCTTGGGGACGAAATTGTGCTTTGTTTGTTCAGCAAAATTGTCGTTTCGGTAGTTTTTTTTTTATAACACATTTGCACTTTTTAATTGAAAACAAGTAGGAGATTTTATTATTTTCTGAGCAATTTTATCGTCGTTGAAGGGCCTGTTTTAAGGCGTTTAATTGTCGTTTTGATTAAAAAAACTAAAAGTTAGAAAGACACTAAGCATGCCCACAATCTGTAACACGATCCCTCCATCAGACGTAACAGATTCAGAGATGACTTTAGTCATATTATGATAACGAATTACTTACTTAATCATTGTACAGAACTTGAGTGCTGTAACGTAAGTCAAGGGTAACTGTGTCGCTGGACGAAACGATTTTAAAATCCCAACTGTTCTTCCGAGATGATAGCGGATTCTACTTTAAAGATGTCTTCACACTCTTACTGAGATGATTGTCTGTAGTTTCTTTTCTTTTCTCTCTCTCTCTTTTTCTCCTTTTTTTTATTTGTACCCGGACTTGGCCTTTGTATTGGCTACGTGCTCTCTGAAACGATAGCCAAAGTAAGGCTTACGTGAGGGCAATGTTGGAGGGCCATGGAGCGAAGTTTGCATTGGATGTACTTTTGTGTGTGCAGAGGATATTATGATCTGTCGTGGTGCCAATGCAAATCAGTCGGTCATTGGCTAGGATCAAGCTTTATCGCTTAATGAGACTATGAGACTACCTTTGAAGTACGTTCGAGTGAAGTTCTGATTCGGGTTTATAGTTACGTTGTCAGTTTCTAGAAAGCAATCGATTTGCACGCAAGTGTCGATTAGTGCTTTCCTGTGTAATGGACACAGATGTATTCGCGAAGCCTTACCTTGCTCCACGTTCCCCCGAGAGTTTCTTGGGCCTTCTTTTTAAGAATATTGCTCTTGAAAAAAGATTAACTTCGCTTCCCTTCCCCCCCAACCCAACCAAGTGAGGTTTCTGCCTGCATAACAGCACAGCTGTCAGGTTACGATGATTTTTTTTTTCCTTGTAGATGTAGGCCAAGTGAAGGAGATTTGTTGACAGAGCTAAATTTTATTCTTGAGTCTCCCATTCATTGATTACTTGAAATTAGAAGTTACAGGTATCACGTTAGTTGCATAACCTTTGCATGGTCGTATTTTATTTGCATTCGTTGATGACGTCAGTGCTTGACAAACGCGACACAGGTACAGGGAAGGGTGTCTTGCGGGAGGAGGTGAATGCGCGTGTGCGTGTGTGTGTGTGTGTGTGTACCTGCGCCTGTATGTGAGGGATGCCACAGAGGCTTAGGAACATGGTGGCCTTGCCGACGGCAGGTAAGCGATGCCGGTGTTGTAAGTGGACATTTTTCGACTCTTACCTTTGCTTCCCTTTCACGTTTGTTTTGTTTGTTCGATGAATCTTTGGGTTTCGTCTGTGC
Source organism: Macrobrachium rosenbergii (assembly GCF_040412425.1). NCBI lineage: Eukaryota > Metazoa > Arthropoda > Malacostraca > Decapoda > Palaemonidae > Macrobrachium > Macrobrachium rosenbergii. The sequence goes on from NC_089759.1 coordinate 30,892,429, forward strand.
CTTAGTGTTTTTTGTCAATATTGGTTAACCTCATTGTCTCATATACTAAATTATGTAGCTTCCCATCTAGATCTACGAGTATTTGCAGACTGCGTGTCCCAGATTCGGCAGATTCAAAGAAAGAAACTGGCAGAGTGGGAAACAGTTAAACTTACCCCAGGGGAATACCCGGATAATTCATGATTCATTCATTCTAACTGGCAGGGCATTGTCTTTCTTAAGACGTCAAGTCCTTGTTTGGTTTTTATGTTAATTCTTTTAAGCATGTAAGTAAAAGATGTTGCCCATTTGAACTGTTATGTAGGTTGGCATGCCATTGAGTATGAAGAGATGACCTGAGGTTGTTTACCTTCGTTAAGAAAGTGATTCTTTGGTGCTTGAGAAAGAGGAAATGCCAGAACGATCAGTAAGGTTAGTAATGAACAGAGAAAATAAAAAAAAACTAAAGTTAGGACAGCTCGCTGTGATAACAGGTGGCTTGAGTAGAACAGAATTGTCTGATGCAGGTGCATATTCTTCATGGAAGAGTTTGCAGAAGAGCACAGAACAGTATTTAGATCAGGCAGGTTTGTAGCCTTTATGGGAAAGGAGCAAAATGAAGTTAGGGTATGTTGCTTGAATGGAAGGGGGTAAGTGTACGAAAAGTGTCTGTGAATTGAAGGGGTTAGGACAGGGAAAGTTTATAGAAAGGGGAGGGTTAAAGAGAACGAAGTCTGAAGAAGGGAAGGGTTAAATACATAGCAAGTTTTTAGAAATGGGAAAACTAAAGAAATAGAAAGTTTCTGGGAAGGGGAAAACTTAAGGTCTGGTAAATTTCTGGGAAGGGGAAACTTGAGGTCTGGTAAGTATCTGGGAAGGGAAAAACTAAAAATCTGGTAGTTTCTGGAGGAGGGGGGGGAGGCTAAACATGTGGAAAGTTTCTGGACAGGGAACTACTGAAGATAAATGGAATTAGACGAGAGTGGTTGCGATTTAATTTGGAGATCAAATTAAAATCAAGTTCAGAAACGTATGGTCAGCAAATGAAATGGCAATCGGTTTGAATGATCAAGTGACAGAAATGGAATAGTAGATGGAACAGGAGATGAATCTAGGGAGTGAGCCCGGTTGATGAAGCTTTGAGTTGCTTCAGTAATACGTGGTTAACTGGTATTCTTGTAAATGTGTACGATGAATAATTTCGGAACAACACTTGAGGCTAAATTTTACTTCCGGTGCTAAGGCGTGACCTTTTAGGGAAAAGGAGTGAAAGAGGCAAGACTTAGATGATTTCTTTATATTTCGAGTAGGGAGGAGGATCATCCAATAACAATAACAGTAGCAAGTAAGTCCATGTATTATATAGGCTAGATGTGAACATGTAAATATATATATATATATATATATATATATATATATATATATATATATATATATATATATATATATATATATATAATATTATATTATATTATATTAGAAATGTCATGTTTGTAATTTACAGATTACAGACTTAGGCCTATGATAGGTTGACATCGATTCTGCGTACGGAACTTGAATTCGACAAGAATAGGTAATGCAGAGTCGAAATCATTTCTTACTTCTCTTGACATCTGAATGGATAATAACATTACGCTCTTGTATCAACTCAAGAAGGCATAGGTTCGAATTTTGGCCAGGATAGATGTGCTTATTATATATAATTTCCTGCGGGTGTAAGTTATTTCTAGGATAAATTGAATGCCATATTAACGGGTTATATATTTGCTCAAGATTCGACAGCATACAGTTATCGTTTAAAATCGCCAAATAATGATTATATATATACATATATATATATATATATATATATATATATATATATATATATATATATATATATATATATATATATTATATATATATATATATATATATATATATATATATATATATATATATATATATATATATATATATATATATATATATATATATATATATATATATATTATATATGTGTGTGTGTGTGTATGAATGCATGTTTGCACGTTCATGAAAATTTTGCGCATGGTATACCGTTACAAATACATTGGTTTTTATATTATTACTGTGTATAGGCCTATGCAAACAGGGAATGCAGTGTAGAAAGATGTTTACGTTGACGAAGGTTCTGAGCTAAGAGCTTTTACGAAAAAGTTATGAATAATTTTCCAAGCAAAGAAAAGACTCATTAACCATGAGTGCAAGCATTACTAGATAAACGACTTGACTTGGAGGTTGAATGTAGGTGACCGCTGGTGGTTTCGGAGAAACTTACGGCAGAAAAAATATGCTTTGCATTATATTCACGCAAGATTTCATTATTTGTTGTCTTAATGATTTTAAATTTGTTTCTCGTGAAGGTAAGGAATAGAAACTAGGAGGAGGTTGTTTGTTAACATGTAAAGTAGGTTATACTTTTTGCCATGGATTACAGCTGCCATGCACTCAACATTAAATTTCTCGATATCTTCATGTGATGAGTACGGGATGCACTAAAATCCATTGAAAATATGAAAAGGAAATTAAATTCATTTACCCCATTCTCCTTTACTTGATTTCCTGATAGTTTTGACACTGTTACCACTGAAAGTCCTTGAAGATATGAAAAGGACATGAGATGATCAATGTCAACATTCCCGCTGGGCTCAAACCTGCTAAGTATCATTCCTAAAGATCTAGTGGACACGAGGAGTAGATTACATATTTACTTTTCTTGACTAGGTAGCCAGGCCACATTTTAAATTATGGTCAACTGCTGACACTATGCATTACAGACTCTGGTGTTTCAAGGTGTGGCCTTGTCGATGCATGAAAAATTTGCTTTTATATTTTAGCCTGTATGGGTCTGATTTAGCGCACATATGGTTTCATCTGTAGCTGTTAATACAGAAAGAGTATTTAAATTACTACCAACGGTACGTATATGAGATCAACATTTTGCCTGTGTGCTGGAGACTGACGTCTTGTCATTTGCAAAAAGAATTTTTGTGTGGCTTCATTTACTTGCGGTAAATCAGGGAAGATGACTCACAAGTTTTCAAGTGATTCGATAAGAAACAGACGATATGGAGGTTTTAATCAATTTTGGTAACTTAATCTGTGCGGTGGTTATCAGTGAATCCCAGACATTTTTTTTTTTTCCCCAGTTACCGTAGTATGACCTTTTTTTTTTCTTTAGGAGCAAAGGTTAGTTAAACAGGTAGTCTGATGTCCTTTTCCGGCCCAGATCCAAAGAAAACAGGGAAATGGGAGGAATGAGGGTCGGGGGCTTAATTATGGAGGAAGCGAGGGGCGTCTGCTTCTTCAGGTACCTGGAAAACTGGAGCTAGAACAGATTTTCAAAGCATGGTAGTAGAAGGAAATAAACCGCTCTCCGTTGTTTAGAAAGTTGTTCCTCTATCAGGAAGTTCTCCCGTTATTAGAAAAGTTTTGTTTATCAAAGTGCTTCCCTTATTAAAACTTTCGCCCCTTCGCATAAGGAGCACTTGAAAATGGATAAAATTTTCCCTAACCTTAACCCTTTTTGGTGTGATGTCAGCCGTTAGGCTACAGCTTGTTTTATCGTTTGATTGTGTAGGCTATGAAAAACGCTAGAAATCTTTTAACGTAATGAAATAGTGTATTTTTGTTTATATATTTAATATATTTTTTAAAAATCAGTCACTATTTCTTATTTCTTCCTGAGAAGGTAAAAAAAAAAAAATTAAGGACAAGGTTAGAAGCAATTCCGCTTCTTCCTTCATCATTCTTTGTTCCCCTCCATGATTTTTTTATAAGAAATTTATCACCATTTAACTCTTGACTTCGTTAAGGTAACAAAGTCGAGATTTCTCTAGTGTGAGGGTAATTTCTTTGCATATTTTGGCTGAGGTTCAGAGGTGACCGGTCTGCCACGCCACAGAGGAGAAACCTGACAAATGAGATTCCAAGGTTTTGCTACACTTGCGTCACCTGGTATTAGATTGATCGAGCAGGATAGGTAGACATCACACCGGAAGAATCCCATTCCAGCAGTGGAAACCATGACAGGACTTACTGCGCCGTCTCTGTTACAGGAAACAAGGCGGTTCAGACTTGAGAACACTTCTCAAAGAGAGCGGAAACACGGTGCCCTCGGAATGTTTTTGTCTCAAATCTTTCTGCAGCTCTATGTCTTGGCAACTCTGTCTTTTAAGAAAAACGCTTTGTCTGTGCATACTGTTTTCGTGCTGCGATTAGTATTGTTATTAACTTTTTTTTTATATTTCACCTTGAATTCAAAACTGGTACAAGGATAGGGCGCGCGCGCACGCACCCACACACACGCATAGATAGATATATAGTTAGATAGATAGGGCGGAAGGAGGGGATATATTGAAAGTATAACGACTGCTTGAACTACCGGCCTAAGCACATTGAGCCTGTTTGCATTAAGCCACGTGTGGATTAGACTTACCTTTAGCACCGTGATTTATCATAACCATAACTTTCGATACTTTTGGATAACTTTCGGCGAAGCTGGCCGTTAAACTTTTGCAAGGCGGTTATGGTAACAGTTACCAATTGGTAGGGCGAAAGTACCGCCCACCCAACCGGTATGCATTCAATCTCTTCAGGTCAAAGATTGAGGGGTGGTAAGAGGTGCGCCTTTTATGTAAAGACCTCAGGTTTGTATGTTAAGAAAAATACAAATTAATTACAAATTTGCCATTTGTTTCCTACACGGATACAAACTCTCGGTCTTTACATAATTTGTATTTTTCTTAACATACAAACCTGAGGTCTTTAGATATGGATAACTTTCGGCGAAGCTGGCGCCAGAAGATTTATCCTAATGGTAAGACCTCAGGTTTGTTAGCTATGAAAATTACAAAAATATATAGAAATTTGTCATTTTTGGTTCTCTGGACATCAGTTAGAAAGTCACTTCATGTTATTTATTTATTTATTTATTTTTTGCAAAAGTCAGTTGTAGAGTTTAGCAATAACAGTAAATGAATATTAAATAGTCTTAGATAACGCGAGAGCAATATCAAATTGTATCTAAAAATAACAAGAAATGAATGGTGACTTGTAGTTGATGCCCCGTTGTCTTTTGTATTTACTTCCGGAATTAACATGGACAGCGAAGGATCTCTCTCTCTCTCTCTCTCTCTCTCTCTCTCTCTCTCTCTCTCTCTCTCTCTCTCTCTCTCTCTCTCTCTCTCTCTCTTTCTTTGCTATTTCTTTCTTACTCTGAGACTTGTAATTTATTATTGCTGTTAATGAAGCCTTATTAGATGATGTTCGTGTATATAACACACACATATAATATATATATATATATATATATATATATATATATATATATATATATATATATATATATATATATACATATATATATACAGGATATGTATATGTATCTTTCACATGATTGTGTCAAATATATTGAATATTTGGTCCTTTTTTGTGTCTTGCTTGTATGGGTACTTAATTATCGAGTTATTTAATTATTAAGAAAACTTATGTCCTCAGTTTGTCAAGCGTTTCTCTTCTCTTAATGTCTCCTTTACGTAGCGGGTTACCACGTAAAGTAACAATTGTTCCTTGCAGCGTCTCTTTGGCCTCCAGTAACTTACTCTTTGCTTTTTTGTCTTTTATTCTCCTTGGTCGCTTCCTACTTAGCTGCCTAAGTTATGGGACTTCACCTTCCTCCAATTTTCACTTTTCATTTGTGGACAAAGCCCTCGAGCGAGCCTTATGACTGTCTCGAAGTGTTACTCATGAGTCGCTTTCAAAGTGATTTATTTAGTAATAATGATAATGACGCATTTCACCACCATATTATTATATCTCACTTACAGTGATCTCTAATCCCATGGCGCCGTAATGTTGTGTAAATTTTTTAGATTTTTAAAGACCTCATTATTTCTAACGAAAACCTGCTACGAGCTTTTGGGCCGAGATATTAGGGAGAGAGAGAGAGAAGTATTCCTACGCTGTGGCCCGTGGGCGTTATGACGTCACATGAATGAGTCCTCCCACGCCTGAGCCACACTGATAGATAGGGTGGACGTGGGCAGAAGTGAATAGAGACTTCTGGAACGAAAGGGCTCTTGTTGCGTTATCAGATGAAGATGCTGGAATACATTCTGGAAGCGAAGTATTCCAGGGAGGAACCAGACAGGAAGTTTTCCGCAGACTTGTGGTGATGTTGTCCCAACGACTCGACGTATCCTCTTTAAGAGCTGGTGCCGTTATCGTTTATTTATTCCCGGGGCTGGAGTTCAAAGTCTGCAGCGGGCAGGTGACCTTTTCACAAAGACTATTTTTCCATATTGGTATTTGCTTTTTTTTTTTTTTTTGTTTTACGTACATTTGTATTATCTGGTGCGCATCCGTATTTTTGTCGTATATTTCAATGGGAAGTATTTCATCATGATGCAGATTTTAAAAGTGGGTCTTTTTTTTGTAAGTAGTAATGGTATTGGCATCGGTTTTACTGGGTCACAATACACGCAAGCTTAATAAAGTAGTATAACGTGAAGCATTACTTTGTCATATAGGAACACATTTTCAAGTCCTTAATGATTAAGAAATGGCGTTGTAGAACTTAGTTGAAAGCTTTGAAAATACTTAATGTTATGAAATCATCTCTCCCGTTCTCGTTTAGTATGTATCAGGAGATAAAACACTGCCCTGTGCTATGCTGTGTGAGAATATGTCTCATGTGCTTGCAACTTCGACAATTTTTTTACTTTAGTTTTGTTGACTGTACCAGTTGCAGGTCGGAAGTCATTTTCCTGAGTATTCAAGTATGTGTTACATCCGGGAGTGCCAGAATGAATAGATAATTATCATCAATGCAATGTACTCTGGGGTGTTGTTTGCAGTTGTCGAGTTGCTGTTAGCTAGTAACTTTTCTTGACCCGATTTGATTCTTTCAGTGTTCTTTTTATCTTTATTGCTTTGTGTTTAATTTTCTCTTTCGTAAATCATTGTATAGTTCCTAGGTAGAAAAATACTTATGGCTATGTGACCGCATAGTGTCACCGAAGTGGACAAAGAGCATACTTACGATTGTTCAAAATGAGATTTACTGAAATTGCAAATTTTGTGAAAAACATTTCATAAACACTTCGTACAATATTTCGAAGACGCTCCTCATCAAAGATAATAGTTATTGTAAGTAAAATGTGTGTTGATTTGAGTATTGAATTAGTACCTACTTGTTAGTCGACTGTTGCGTGCCGAAGAAAAGAAAATGTATGTCAGTGTTCATTGCATCGTAAAAATTTGCACAATCAAAATTTATACCATCCTCACTTCAGGGTGGTGAAACATCCATAAAATGTTCGCCTCATTTCAAGTTATGAGACAAGATTCGATTTGGAACTGTTCAGCAAATAGTAATTTCAAGATGACACTGGATGATAGGAGGCAGATTTAGTAGACAGTGAGACTTATTTATCAGATCTCTTTCGCACTCTCTTCGAGTGTATATGAGGCATGGAACGACTTGCATACAAACAAACACACAGACATACATACATACATACATACATACATACATACATACATACATACATACATACATACATACATATATATATATATATATATATATATATATATATATATATATATATATATATATATATATATATATGTGTGTGTGTGTGTGTGTGTGTGTGTGTGTGTGTGTGTGTGTGTGTGTTGCAACAATTGTCACAAACGTTTTAATAATTAGTTCATTCAGAATTTCACTGAAGATTATCCGAAGCCATTGTCTATACTGTGTGTTGGTGTGTCTTGTTTAAACACTTCCGAAACGTTAAGAAAATGTTTCGATTAGGCGACAAAACATCGTTATAGTAAAGGACCTCATTTTAAATATTGGAGAATAGATAAAATAAAAAAATAGCCTCATCGAGATTCTAGTTATTATTAATTCGATTATTTACGCGAGAGAGAGAGAGAGAGAGAGAGAGAGAGAGAGAGAGAGAGAGAGAGAGAGAGAGAGAGAGAGCTAGTTTACAGAATTGCTAGAAGGTCGAGATATTTGTGCTGGGTTTTGCTCTTTACCGCCAGCACGTATGAAGTTTCATCATGAGATTGCGAACTTGAAGTCAGCAGCTTCATATCTTAGTAGGAGATATTTTGTTAGACCGTTGATTTGAGGCGCAAAAGGCGGCTGGGAGCTGCTGATTCTTAACTATGCGGGCCTCAGGAATGTCGAAGGGTAAGGTGCAAATGCATGCTCAAGTCAGAAGAGTTTTCGTTAGGTTTCAGGTTTCCCAATTTTGAGTTTCTTGCCCTACCGGACTCTTGGGCAGTTTTCCTTTTTCGTTCACTGTTAGTTGCGGTGAGAATTTTCGCTTTAATTAAAAGATTTATTTATAAAGTGGCTTTGGTGGAGTAGATTAGCATAAATTATGTAATGTATTTCGGTGTGTTTCTTAAATTTTAAGTTTTAAAATAGGTTGCTTCAACTGGGGAATTTAACGATTCCTGAGTTTAGTTTCGTACAGAACATTGGATAACGTACGGAAAACAATAACGGAGTGCAGGATTTTTTAAAATGATTACCGAAAAATAAGAACAAAGGTTAATTTTTAAAAATCTGGTAATGTTGTATGGAAAATTAAAAAAAAAAATCGATATTTTCCAAGATAGGCTATCCAGGTTTGCATTTGCTTACGCTGCCTGTTATGAATTTACTTAGGTAACTGTAAATTTATTGTATGAAAAATTGTGACTCTCCGGCACTAATCGACTTCATCTGTAAAGCACGTCCGGGTAAAAAAAATATTAGTGCCGGCAGTTGACCATCCAGAAGTGGTTAAACCTGTTTTCTATTAAATGGTTCCGTCTGGGAGTCGACTCCAGGCATCAGGGTTGGCATAAACTTTTTGGCCCCTTGTTGGGGAGGTCTCATCATCACTTGGCCTGATCTATTTTTTATTCGTGGCGAGAGAAAGCTCCTTGGCGAAAGCAGTGGATCATCAAAGTGCATCCGTGCAATGGATTATCCAAGTTTTGTGTGTATTTTGTTTTTTGATGTGTTTAATGTAATTTCTTTCAAATGAACACCATATTCTTTGGAAGCTTGAATATCAAGTTAGTGGCCCATACAGGACTGTTCCATATGAGTATGGTTCGTCTACAGTAATAATAAATAATAATAATAATAATAATAATAATAATAATAATAATAATAATAATAATAATAATAATAATAATAATAATAATAATAATAATCAGTCATCTACATTAGAGAACAGAAGTCGTTCTTATTACCTTGCCTTTATTATGGATAACATTAATTGTTTAACAAAAAACTTTAAAAAGTTGCTTGGCATATTAAATATACATTCTTAACTCCCTATTTGTCTCAATGTTTTTCTTCCAAACTATATGGCTTGATCGAATTTAGATTGTGTAAATTCAGTTCCTCTTTGTAGGACTGGAACGTCATCAAACATCGGGTCGATTCATTATGATAAAAACTTACCTGTTGAAATTCAGGTGTACCCGTTCATTAACCTACTCTACGAAGTAAACCACGTGACCCCAATTCTGTAACTAAACAGATACTGTTTTCAGGAACACTGCACTTCACCTGCAGTCAGTGGGTCAGATTTCTTTTGTTTTAACCTGTGGCTTCTTGTCCAGTGACAGGGAACTTAGAAAGTAGAGATATCTGTTACGTGAAAATTTCCAGTTGACGTTGTTCACCCTCTCAGGATACACCTAAGTATTCGGTCTGTCAGTAAGTTTCGTTGTGTATGTGTTATATAATGGCAGTTTAAACTGCAATGTGTTTTTCCCCGGTTTTTTTTGTCCAGAGGCGTCTAGTCATTGACATGCCTGTCCCTTTGTGTGTTTGCCCGTCCTTCTGTCTTTTAAGTTTTGAAGTTTGTGAAACCAGTATAACTTATCACCTATTCCTTAGTGGCAGGCTTATATTCGGCATGTATTCTTCACAAATGAAACCGATTTGCAGAGAGGTCAAGGTTAAGGTTGTACTTTAGAAGCAAAGGTTAAATTTGTATTTTTGATTAACGTGTGGCGATGTTAATGGGGATGATTTCCGTAAATAATCCGGCACTGGAGACTTAAATAATGACTGAAAGACGACAGTAATGTTGGTATGCTTACTCCTATGCTTTATTTTTAAATTGTGAGTATACGTTTATTGATAAATAGTCCTGGGGCAACGGTGTTACAGTAGTCTGCCACCTCTTCTTAAAAGTACTGTAAGGAAATCTGCAATCCTCGCGTTGCACGGTTCAGCGACTGTTTTTGTTCATAAGCTGCCAATCTGTGGTATCCCATTCCTATTTCTCTTTCTTCTGGCTCAGGTTATCTTCCTGCTTTTGAGAGGTAGAAGTATTCTGTTCCTTTTCCTTGTGCGAGTGTGTGTTTTTTTTTTAATCGTGTCTGGCCTGGAAAAGGACATTAGGTTGCCGCTCCCTGTCTTCCGCCCTCGTGTTATCCGGTATTACGTCGTAAAGTATGTGGCTTAGACATATGGTAGTAAGGAAAGCTATTTAGGATACTATAATTTTATTTTCTTACTTCAAGATCCTCAAATTGGCTTTTCGACAACGAATGCATCCTTCACTAAAGAGTTGCTTTAACAAATCTAGAAATGTATTGATAGTTATGAACATTTTTTAGGTATAGGCTAAAAGAATTGCTGTTGAGGGAAACTGGGGTTTTAAATGACTTGTTTATTTTTATAAAGTACCCTGTAACAGTCATGTTATGTGCATGATCTTTTACTTTTCTGCACCCTGATTGCTGATTTCTAGCCCAGGAGTTGAAAAAATGAAGTAAGGGAAGAAAATAGGGCTGGGGATGATTACGAAAGAAGCCATAAAGCTTCGTACAAGAAGGTTTAGTCTGTGTTGGTGTTACCCGTCCTGTAGTGGGTATCGCTTGTTTAAATCACCTAGGTGGAAAATTAGAACAAAGCAGCTGGGCAGTAGAATTATTTTGGGATGCGGTGATGTTACTTTTCATCTCAATGCAAATCCGAGCATTTGTGGCGTATGGCTGCATTTGCGTATATATCAAGGCCTATATGGAAATTTCCTTATTGTCCTTTGTTTGTATTCACAGATATGTAACATATATATATATAATATATATATATATATATATATATATATATATATATATATATATATATATATATATTGTATATGTATGCATATACATACATACATACATACGTAGGCCTATAGACCTTTATACACTTGGGAAGGCCATTCAAAGGAAAGCGATCACGCTGTCCTATTCTTCCTTTAACCGTTGAATTACGAAAGAAATTGTGTAGAACGCGTGGTGTGTGTGTGTGTGTGTGTGTGTGTGTGTGTGTGTGTGTGTGTGTGTATAAGACCTTATGAGAATTTGTTACCGTAAGGCGTAAACCTAGTCGATAAATAGAACCGGAGCTTCATTTATAACGGGAAATGCGAACCTTGATCGAGAGATTAGGCTAGTCTAGAGAAAGCGTAGTTGGGGAAGAATGAGGAAACTTGAGACTGCTATAACTGATTTCTGAGGCTCTTCGGAAATGCTATCAAAATTGAATGACCCACTTATCGATTAAACAGTTAGATGATCGTGGAGCCAAAGCACCATGAAAGCATCGATAACTTAGCCTATTTATCGATTTCATAGCGTGGTGATTATCGAGCCAATAATTTTATGATGGTGGGGCGGGGGTGGGGGGGGAGAGAAAGAGAGAGGAAATAGCTGAAGGTAAAATGTAAGGTTTCCAGTATGTGAGCACGTCTTCGGCGTCCAGGGTAGACGACTGGAACCCGGAAAAGGTCAAAAGGCGACTGGAGTACGGTCGATGTTGGTCTTTAAACTCATATTGTCTTCTGCTTTAAATTCCGGTTATTTGCGATTTTTCCCCTCATTTTGTAGTACTATTTATCTTAGGAGGGAGGGCTGTTTTAAATCAGTTCGTTTGTCTGTTCAACGTCCATTCATCCCGTAGTTTTTGTCATTCATTCAGTTGTTAGTTTGAGAGAATGAAATTTATACTTTCTTTATGATTATCAGTTGTTTAAGGATGAAGATATGCATTTGTTGAATGACCTCTTTCATTGGGCTTAACATAATTTTATTTTTTATATTTTGTTTTAAAGTACGGCTGTGATTTTTTTTTTTATTGAAAATACGAATTTTCTGACGGTATGTATGTTATATTATATATTTTTGTTAATGTTTATTTATATAGGGCTATGAGTAGAAGTTTGTCATGTTTCATTAATTAGCTTTTGTACTGAGGAACTCAGAATAATAATCAGGATGACGATTTATTTATATTTAATTACACGGTCATATATCGTTGTTGTTGTATATATGTTTCTCAAATAAGTTCTGTCTAGATATTATATGTTCCCCTCCTCATATTTTTTTGCGTGTTATAAGTGGTATGCTGATCAATGATAGCTTATTGGTTTCATCTTGTATTTTATGCACTAGTTATTTTGATGTCCCCATAGGGGCGTTGGTGGCTTCTGAAATGTGTCTTGGGTGGAGCACTGTATGCATGGTATTAGAGTTCTTTGCCGTGTGCTAAGTTCCTCGTTGGACGAGTCGGTAGAGTTCTCGGCTAGCACTTTGCTAGGCCCGAGTTCGAGTCTCAGGCCGGCCAAGGAAGAATTAGAGGAATTTATTTCTGGTGATAGAAATTCATTTCTGGGTATAATGTGGCTCGGATTCCACAATAGGCTGTAGGTCCCGTTGCTAGGTAACCAATTGGTTCTTAGCCACGTAAAATAAGTCTGATCCTTCGGGCCAGCCTTAGGAGAGCTGTTAATCAGCTCAGTGGTCTGGTTAAACTAAGGTATACTTTTTTTTTTTTTTTTTTTGCAGCGTGCTTTCGGTTTTCAGATGCATTACCTAAAGCCTTTTAATTTCATCCGTTTCATATAGTACACTTTCCACTCAAGTGTCCAGCACATTGTGCTTTATTTACCTCTAGTTTTCACCTCGTTAAAATGCTTAATAATAATAATAATAATAATAATAATAATAATAATAATAATAATAATATGATTTAATCACGAAACTGTAATAAGAGTTTCGTGAAAATGTGAACCGTGGCTCCCCTGGGCTCCCCTGTGGTTGGTTTGTGATGTCCAACTTGGCAGTCGACGACAATTCTTTGTAGTTTGTTGGCACCTGGGGGAAGTCAGGGTATGCGATAAAAAATGTACCCTTTGTTTTCATTACTCTAGTGTGTGTGATCTTCCGGAAGTGTTTGTAATTACTGTGCATGTTTTTTTTTTTAACTTTTATTTTAACCGCTTTTACATAAAATGTTTCTTATAGTTCGAGGACAATGTTGGAAATTACATTTACATCCCAATGTAATATTTTACTTGTATGTAGTTTTATATATAATATATATACATACATACATATATATATATATATATATATATATATATATATATATATATATATATATATATATATATATATATATATAGCCTATATGAGAGAGAGAGAGAGAGAGAGAGAGAGAGAGAGAGAGAGAGAGAGAGAGATTTCATTTGTCAAGTTTATTGTGCTCAGTAATGTACAAAACGTCGAGAATAGCACACAAATGATGCACCCCCTAACAAGCTTGCATCGAGAGAGAGAGAGAGAGAGAGAGAGAGAGAGAGAGAGAGAGAGAGAGAGAGAGAGAGAGAGAGAGATTGAATTGTTTGTAAACCTTTATATGCAGGTCATGAAATTTACCGTTTAGAGTACATGATGCAATTTACTTTACCTGGGAAAACGCTTTTGTCGTATGGCAAAGCCCAAGGTTATAGAATACTGGTGATATGGCCATCACCCGTTATAAGACAACCAAATTTGGCATGTTAGATGACTCAGGCTTATCAAATACCACCATTGATAATCCAGTTAATTAGATGAGTCACAACTGATTGGAGGGGACGTCAAGTCCCCCCAAAACTACCCAAATACCCGGATGGAAAGTTGCTCACTAATTTCTAGGTTAACGTTTAATGTTTGGTGTTTCCTTCTTTTGAGTATCGGGCTTACGTGAGATAGATCAGTTTTTCTTTTTACGTCGAATAAGTTTTTTCTAGTTTAGGCCTGTTTCCTTTTAGTATGTTTGTGTATGGTTCTTTTTACATTTGTTTCTTTTTTTTTTTTTAGCTTGCTTGAAGCTGTGGACAAATTGTTTTGAAGATTTCCTTTGTAGTGATTTTGTGTATTAATTTTTTTTATTTCTAATTTTAAATATAAATAATTTGTGGTTGATTTCGCCTGTAGTAATTTTGTGGTTCATTTTGTAGTTTTCTACAAACTGAACCAATAACAAGATTTCCTTCCTAGTAATTTTGTGCTGTGTTTGTTAGTATTTTGCAGTCGTTTTCCTGTTAGTAATTGATTTTGTAGGTATTTCAAGTTCATTTTTTCCTGTTAGTAATTTATTTTGTAATTGTTTCAATTTAATTTTTTCCTGTTAATAATATATTTTGTAGTTATTTCAAGTTCTTTTTTTTTTGAGCAATTTTTTCCTGTTATTTAATTTATTTTTTTGTTAATAATTTAGGTATTTCAATTGCATTTTTTCCTGTTAGTAATTTATTTTGTAGCTATTTCAATTTAATTTTTTCCTGTTAGTAATTTATTTTGTAGGTATTTGAATTTCATTTTTTCCTGTTAGTAATTTATTTTATAGTTATTTCAATTTAATTTTTTCCTGTTAGTAATTTATTTTGTAGGTATTTCAATTTCATTTGTCTAAGGACAAAATTACGGTTCCGAAATTAAAAATCCTAAAAAATCTTGAATAAAATCCACATCTACAACTAGGGAAGGGTAGAATCTTGCTTCTGCCTGACTGAATTAGTAGCGCAGGTGAGTGGGTCACGCCCGTCGGGTGAAGCCCAAGGAAGCAGGGCTTATTTGACGGAGAATAACTTATCGTCTTTCACGGGCTGCTCCCGAGGTCAGTCGGAGAAACGTGCGGTCTTCCAAACAATTTAGCACTGACCTCAGGCGAGGAAAAGTATCATACTGCTCCTGTGAATTATGTCATGTTATGTTGTGTTGGAACGAGAGGGGTTTATTTTTCAGTGCTGTATTAACTACGCTTCGTTTTTTTTTATTTTATTCTTTTCCGTCCGAATTTGTTTTTATATCTGAAATTTATTTGGGTTCTCACCCTTTTTAGTTTGCTGTAAAAGGAAACAATCTATTAAGATGGCATTTGTGTGTCCGTCCGCACTTTTTCTGTCCGCCCTCAGATCTTAAAAACTACTGAGGTAGAGCGCTGCAAATTGGTATGTTGATCATCCACCCTTCAATCATCAACCATACCAAATTGCAGCCCTCTAGCCTCAGTAGTTTTTATTTTTTGTAAGGTTAAAGTTAGCCATGATCGTGCGTCTGGCACCGCTATAGGTTCCAAAACACATGCCACATCTGGCCGTGGCTGAAAATTTCTTGGACCACGGCTGAGAGTTTCGTTGGCCGTGGCTGAGGGTTTCAGACAGCGTTATACGCTGTACAGAACACTCGATTGCGCCGAAGAAACTTCGGCGCATTTTTTACTTGTTTCTTTACGATTCCGGTAGCCTTAGCGATGATTTCTGCTAGCCAGATATCAATTGTCCTTGGGTTTTTTCACGTCATAGTTGCGTGTCGCGAGAAATCACGCAAACGTGTTTTTCTTTTTTGAGTTTGCCCTGCCGGTAGCCAGCCAGGGTTGAGCATTATTTTTCCCACCTGAAATGTATATTTGATATTTTCAGGGAATTATGACGGGTTCATACTTTTTAATACTCGGTAAAATGAACTTTATGTGGAAATCAGGTTTGAAAAATGCTTGGAACATTTTGTTATTATATTAAATATTTAAAATTAAACGTTTTAAGTATTTGAAATTATATTTAACATATGCAACCTAATGGAAGTAAGGGTTTTTTCGTGGTGGACATTGATGGAGTTTCATAACATGCGTGTGCGCGCGTGCGTTTTCGTTTTCGGTTCGTGACGTATTACATTTACTGTTTGCTATGGAGACATTTATTTCAGTGAATAAATCAAGATTTATTTGATCATTATGTCTTTAACTGAACACAGTTTTACTATATGCTGCAGTGAGCAAACACGTCCCTTGTAATATACGGATGCATAACCTGACAGTAACCAACCTCCGTCCACGAGACAGGTAGTTGAAAGTGTCTGTAACGCCCCCGGTAATGGATTCTGCCTCGAAGTGGGAGTCTCCCGTTAGAATAAAGTACAAATCGAGCATCTTCTGAGAGAACAGTATCCGAAAATTAGGGTGAACACATGTCCGGAGATGATTATTGTGATTGGTTCATTCTGCTGTCAAGTTCATTCTGTTGTGAAGTAATGTGTCTACTGTTCACTTCTGCCCTGAATACTTTACCAGATCCGAGTTTCTTTTTATGTCGTCAGAGTTTATCACATGGTAGCATATTTTGTTCTATTTTGAGGCTATATACTTTACGTGACTTTTGTATTGTTACGTGTAGAGTCGTGCATTCACATTCTGTGCCAATCCTTTGGTATCCTTTTACGTTGCCTGTCACGCTTTGGTGGCCATTGAGAATTTCTCTCTCTCTCTCTCTCTCTCTCTCTCTCTCTCTCTCTCTCTCTCTCTCTCTCTCTCGTTTGATGGATGCCTGGTCACGAATGCAGCGTGATTAGTAATATATAGAATGTATCATAGGTGGACCCGAGCGATTGGTCTAAGAAAGAGAAGAGCCTTCTCTGTCATTTTAAATTTTATGGTTAAAAACTCTCTCTGAAGATTATATAGGCTATGTAGTTCACGCTATGGATGGTTATGCAACGCCGTCTCGCTGCAACTCTAATCGGTTTGATGGTTGCGAGACCACAAGACTCTCTCTCTCTCTCTCTCTCTCTCTCTCTCTCTCTCTCTCTCTCTCTCTCTCTCTCTCTTGGTGATTCTAATTGATCATGTTTCTCTGCTTCAAGTTTATACTTCTTTTCTGCTGTTTATTTCTCTGTTGGTCATTCTTCCATCTACCAACTCAACAATGAGGGATTTCATCCCATCTCCCCAACCACCACCTCCAGTCAATCCCGGGTTCAATCCCTCCTCCCAGCCAGCGGCCTTCACTGTGTTGTCTTAAACTGTGACTCATTCTTTCTAAACGAGATTCGTGCGAGAGGCAACTCTGTGCTATGAACTCAATCCTTTGGGAGACATTCTTTGTAAGTGTTAATCTCTTGTGATATGTTCTCTCTCTCTCTCTCTCTCTCTCTCTCTCTCTCTCTCTCTCTCTCTCTCTCCATACATACATACATGATTTTACTCACTCGCACACACACACACACACACACACACACACACTCTCTCACTATATGTGTGTATATGTCTGCGCGTGTATGTATGTATGAATGTATTTTTAATGTACCCACTTCACACACACATAGCATATATATCATTTAGCCTATATATATAGTTTATATATATATATATATATATATATATATATATATATATATATATATAATATATATAATGTATATTTATATATGTTATATTAATATATACATAAGTATATATATGTATATATATACACAAGTATACATATATATATATATATATATATATATAATATATATATATATATATATATATATATATATATATATATATATATATGTATGTATACATATATGGTTGTGTGTATGTACGTATGTGCTGGTGTGTCTGCGTGCATGAATGCATAGTGAACGCGTCTGCTATCACCGTTTTATAAGCAAAGAAGATCTTATTCCCTCACCACTGCGCACGCCCTCCTCCTCGTTCTTTGTCTCTTCCTGGTCCCTTGGCGCCCTTTTCATCTTCGTGACTTAACCCCCGAACTCCTCCTCTTTCCTCTCTTCGCTTTTTGCGACTTCTCGATCTCTACTCCATTCCTCTACCTTTTCTCTGAAAGCTGTCTGTCCTTCCTCATTCGTTGTGTAAGTTGTTGCAAATGTCGAGCGGCTCTTCTAAGATAAATTGGTGTTTCCAGTTTCCGTACTCGTTTGTTGTTTTTCAAATTCTTATAATTGCCGAACGGCTTCGCTTAAGATAACCTTTTGGTTGTGTGTCCCATTGTCTTGCTCGCTTGTTGTTTTGATGTGTTAATTTGTTGTAGAAAATGACTGACTCTTCATAAGGTGATATCACGGTTAGCTATTCAGTGCCTCCTGTTTTAAATTATTGTAAGTGTTGACTGACTCTCCTTAAAGATAATGCTTTGGCTGGGTATTCCAGTGCGTTTTCTCGCTTGTTTTAATTAATGAATTTGTTGTGGATGTCGGCTGGCTCTTCTTATGATGTCATTTTGGTCTAATAGTCCAGTGACTTTTCTCGCGTGTTCTCGTATTTCATTATACATGTCGACTGGCTCATCTCAATGTAATCTTTTAAACAAGTATTCTGTGTCTGTTGTCGCTTGCTGCATTTCTTCTGGCTCTTCTGAATTTAATCTTTCATTTAGCGTTTCAGTGGCCCCTTTCATTCATTGTTTTTATTTATTATAGATGTCAACTGGCTGCCATAAAATGATTTTTGAATTGTTATTAATACTCTTTTCTCACTTGATGTTTTAATTATATGTGGATTTCGACTGACTCCCCCTGACATAATCCTGCTGGGTTTTCCAATTTTTCGTTTGTTTTATTCATTTGTATATATCGAATGCATCTGAAGATAAGCCTTGTGTTAGGCATTCCATGCTATTTCTCGCCTGTTGTCAACTGAATCTCAGGAGAAAAAGCCTTGGCAAAGAATTCAGTTTTTTCTTGCTTATTGTTTCAGTTAATTTAGTGTAGGCTAGATGTTCAATGGCTTTCCCCAAGATCATTCTTCCGGTTAGGCATCCTAGTTTCTTTTCTCACTTGTAATTAGTTGTAGTTGTCATTTGGCTATCACTAAAGTAATTTTTGATTTTAGGATTTCAGTGTTCTTTCTTGTTTAAGATATTGCAGTGTCGACAGGCATCCCTTGAGCTGCATCTTTTGATTAGGGTTTATGAGGTAATGGTAGAAAGCAAAGATTGATTTCAAATTAGAAACGTTTTTTCAAGTTCCTCTTATCAGTTTTGGATTTGTACATTTTCGTCCCGAATTTAGACCCTGATTTGTTTCATTTATGAAACGCCCAAAGTTTTTTTTTTTTTTTTTTTTTTAGTTTTATTTGTATTTTTCAGGATTTATTAATAATTGTTAAACGTTTTGTCCTTTGAACGTCAGGAATCTTTTGTAATTTGTTTTAGTGTTTGTATTTTGTAGTTGTTAGCAATTATCAAGGAAATTAGAAATTTTTTTATTTGATTGATTGGCAACTCTGGAATCCTTTTACTGTATAAAATATCTGTTTTGCCACGAACAGATATTCGCTTTCCAAGCATTGCTAGAAGATGCGACGTAAGATTTTTTTTTTTTTTTTCTTGTTTTTTGCTCGTACTATGATTGTAGGTGTGTAAGGAAAAATCGGTTATTTCCGGAGGAGTTGTGTGTGTTCGTATGAACGTTTGTGTGTTTTGGCCTTGGAGTAAATTTCGTCATCAGAAATATTTTTCTGTTGGTTGATGCGTGTTTCATAGATGATTATCAGAGCTTAACAATGGCCGGTGAGTATGCAATGCGATTATTATTATGGCACCCATTATTATGAAGGCTTTTGATTGTATTCATAAGCTTGTTTATTCTTAGCAACGGCTTTATTTGTGTGCTCAGAAGTCCTAGGATATTGTCATTTCTGTTTGTAATTTTATTTGATATATGTTATGTGTAACTGAAAACGATTTCGTTGCCTGTGACCTCAGTCATAGAGGCGCCAGATTTAAATCAATCAGTTAGCGTGATTTTTCTCTTCAGTTACAAAGGTCTTTCAGTATATTAAAAGTCACAAAGGTCTTTCAGTATATTAAAATCACCAATCTCTTACTCATTTCCGTTGTAAGGGCAGAAAAAATATTCTGTTTAGATGCCTTTAACTGTATTCCAAGTAGCTCTTTCGTGTGCAAAATCTTGTAATGGGCATACTTGATTAATTCTGGAATTAGAACCTTCCTCTTTTGATTGAATCAGATTTCCAGTAAAATTGTTTTAAACCGATGCCGATTTGGCAAAGTAATTTATAATTCATTGGCTGAACTCAAAAGTTCCAGAAACGTCAATTCTTTAAGCTGGGAAAACTAAATCTTTAACACTTGTAATTTAAAGACCGACAGTTCACTTGAGCCGAGAGACCTACAGTAACCTCATAAGTGGAAGTTAAAAGTTTAGCCGATATCGAATCTTTGAGCTGGAAAGTTAATTAATTCATACATGGAAATTAAAATCCCAATTGATACCTGTTCTTCGGGCCAGGAAAGCCAGAGAATTCATAAGGGAAGGAAATCCCTGTATGAAAAGTGAGATTCGGGTTGTCATTACGTGAGGAGACTGGTGGAACTGATTGCTGCAGTTGCTATTTACGTGAGGAATCTTCCGCCCCGATGACACTCAGAATAATTGGAAGGGTGGCCGAGACTCCAGGCTCCCGCCCACCCCCTTTCCTTCCTCCCCTACGTGTTTCTTTGGACGGTTACTTCTTTTTGTGCGTCGAAGCTGTTAACGTCCTTAGTAGGATATGACGTTTTCACACGACTCTTTTAAGGGTCTTTCTTCAACCCAAGTGATTCGACCAGTCTGCTTCGTCCTCAATAAAATGTATTGAAATTTTGTTTGTTTTATGGTGGGAAATATTTGTTTTTTTTGGTGAAAGGTTTTTAGGTGAGGTTTTCTAGGTGGTATATATATATATATATATATATATATATATATATATATATATATATATATATATATATATATAGAGAGAGAGAGAGAGAGAGAGAGAGAGAGAGAGAGAGAGAGAGAGAGAGAGAGAGAGAGAGAGAGAGAATTTCAGTTGACAAGTTTGTGCCCAATAATGTACAAAACATCGAGAATAGCACACAAATGATGCACCCCCTACCAAACTTGCTGAGAGAGAGAGAGAGAGAGAGAGAGAGAGAGAGAGAGAGAGAGAGAGAGAGAGAGAGAGAGATGTATTAAATGATTTCACCCCAGTGAAATGAGGATTACCTTGAGGATTACCCAAAGGAGGTTAGGTTAACCTTGGGATTACCCTGCTAAATCCTTTCAGCTCTTAATTTTAGTGTGATGAATCACTGCTCCCGCAAGTCAGTTATTTTCTCACACTGATTTATCTATCCATAACTTGCTCCACCTAACTTGTGTTCCACTACAGACAGCTAACCAGGTACATAATTCACTGCTTAAGTTTTAGGGAATGTTCCCACACTAAATATGTCGCCGTCTGAGAGAGAGAGAGAGAGAGAGAGAGAGGAGTGCGCAACATCATCTTCATAAATTCTGAAAGTAGTAATTACATGATGAATAATTGTTTGGGGGTTTTTGTGAGGAAACAAAATCAGTTTTTAGAAAGAAAGAATTGAGTCGATGGGGGAAAGACGAAAACTACACATTTATCCAGAAATCACAAAGTCACGATTTCATCATTTTTTAGCATAGCGTTTTTTTCTTACACTTTCTGATCATTACGACAGAATCTGAAAAAGAAATTTACAATGAGAAACTTAACATTCTGCGAGGGAGCAGTGGCCCCAAAGATGCATCTTGATCTAAAGTTTAAAGTTTAGTTGATTGGAATTGTCTCGCATAAAATGGTTTAGGACTTTTAAAACAGTAAGTAATTTTACCGTTTATGCAGTTCACAAGTCGATTCGAGACCAAATCTCTCTCTCTCTCTCTCTCTCTCTCTCTCTCTCTCTCTCTCTCTCTCTCTCTCTCTCTCTCTCTCATTGAGGATGACTGGAAGAGGATTTTATGGGATAAAAAGTAATTGAGATGTTCTCTCTCTCTCTCTCTCTCTCTCTCTCTCTCTCTCTCTCTCTTGCTTCATAGAGGATGACTGGAAGAGGATTTTACGGGATAAAAAGAAATTGAGATGTTTGACTCTCTCTCTCTCTCTCTCTCTCTCTCTCTCTCTCTCTCTCTCTCTCTCTCTCTCTCTCTCTCTCTCTCTCTTGTGACGTTACAGTAGAGGATGTTATGGATCAAAAGAAATTGAGATGTTGGCTTCTCTCTCTCTCTCTCTCTCTCTCTCTCTCTCTCTCTCTCTCTCTCTCTCTCTCTCTCTCTCTCTCTCTCTCTCTCTCTCTCTCTCTCCATTTTAACATAACTGTGAGAGGACGTCATGCATCTTTAAAAAACTCGTCAGGCCCAACTCGTGAAGTCGTATTGTGCTTTTTTGGCAATCATCTTTAATTGCCGTTCTGTTGTGCATTCTCTTATTATGAGGGCCCATCTGGGTTTTCATATGACTGATTACAGTCTCCAGTTGCAAATCCACATCAAGATGAAAATTAATTCTTTCGTAATTCAATATTTTCTGCGCAGTTGCTCTTTCCCTTTTGGCTGCTTCCCAAGTAAAGGGTCTAAGGTTTGCATTCTGCGACTTTCAGGTGTCGAGTATCTCATATGAGGAAGTAGTGGCCCCTGTTATCCGCTTAGATATGGTTTCACCATTTTGCTCGTCTGTCCTGGTGAGCTGCCGTCATGGGGATATGAGAGAATCCTTAGATGATACGCAAGGAAATGTATAATGAAACAGCACATCAACTCGAAGGCTGCAAAAAGACTTCATCAGTAAGTTGAGGGAATGAGAATATCTTTTTCAGTTTATCTGTAAGTTCCGAGAATGAGAGTGTCTTCCTTTAGTTTCAGTTGTCGATGAAAAATTAAATGTTTTATATATCTGACTTCCACAGCTAAATCATGTATGTAGAAGCCACGAACAATTATTGTCAACGTTTGTCGTAGCATAGTGGACAAGGTGCCGGACACATTTCTCACCCTGACTCGAGTTCGAAGCTCGGTGCTGCAATGGAGAAATTCTGCATTTCATTTCCTATTTGCACTTTCAGAGGATTTCATAAGGAATCGTATCCAAATATTAGGAAATCGATGAGAAAGGAAGGGGGGACACTGAGACCACCCCATTTAAGTGAAAAGTCATGTAGATGATTATATATATATATATATATATATATATATATATATATATATATATATATATATATATATATATATATATATATATGTGTGTGTGTTTATATAGATATACACAGTATATATACAAACATATGTGTGTATGTATATTTGCGTGCTCTTGTATTTGTATATTGGTTCTAGCTAGTCTGCTTGATAACCGAATTTTAAAACACCAATGACACACATTAGTATACGAACTCTCCATTTAAATTTGATAGTTTTGCCCGAAGGGTTTTAATCATTTTTCTTTGGGCTCTACGGCGGTCATTTGAAAATCATAAACTTTATCGTAAACCAACTGTAGTTGCGTAGCCATATCTTACCATTGTATGAATTTCCGAAATTGTTCACTACAACTAGGAAGATATCATGCCCAGAGAAGTTTTATTTTAGGCAAGTGTGTGTGTGTGTGTGTGTTTATGAGCATTGATAGGCCTACCGATTATCACTCATTAAGAAATGGGTCACGTGCTCTCTGATACGTGACTTAAAATGATGTTTCGATTTCAGTGGCCTTGGCGTGACCTGAATTTGTAAGGCCTTGATTTGTTTCTCTATACTAGATAAAGCTGAAAGTCTAAAAGTTGCAGGTGTTAAGGAGAAAGAGATATTCCAGGAATGGTCGGTCACTGAGTTTTCAGAAAGTATACAGGTTGCTTGAAGGTACAAGTTTTAGTTTTCTTTAAAAGAAAAGTATGACGCCGGCTTTGTCTGTCCGTCCGCCCTCATATCTTAAAAACTACTGAGTCTAGAGGGCTGCAAATTGGTATGTCGATCATCCATCCTCCAATCATCAAACATACCAAATTGCAGCTCTTTAGCCTCAGCAGTTTTTATTTAATTTAAAATTAAAGTTAGCAATAATCGTGCATCTGGCACTGATGTAGGCCAGGCCGCCACCGGGCCGTTGTTAAAGATTCATGGGCCGCGGATCATACATCATTATACCGAGACCACCGAAAGATAGTTCTATTTTCGGTGGCCTTGATTATCCGGTGAACAGGATAATCGATTACGCCGAAGTTTCTTCGGCGCATTTTTTACTTTAATTATTATTAGCGGTGGATTCTTTATTAATATGCAGATTTTGTGTGCCATAAATTCAGTTAAGAAATAAATGTTTTGGGCTTGGGCGAAATATTGAATTTATTAGAAAATTGATAATATTGAATATAAATTGCTTAAGGCAGGGACTACTAACCTCATCATACAAAAATTGTGGTTTCATGTTAATGATTATTTTTTTTTATAAGAGACATTGGCGCCTTTGGGTGCAATGAATTCGTAAATGAGTCCTAAACGATTTCAGGTTTATGGCTCGGGATGAGGGAGTTTTTACTGAGGGATTTCGCCATGAAGTATGACGAAACATACAGGCATGCTTACACGGACAAAAACACACATACATACATGAGTATGTATATTTAGTGGGCTCTTCATCTTTCGGCTATATCTCTTGAATGGCCCACTTTTAAGGTAACGTGGATCTTGAGTGGCGGTTGTGTTGTTGTTTTCATTTTCCTTAGGAACTGACTTATTTTTCTTTAAAGGTAATCATTTCTTTTAGGGGGTTTAATTCAGAATGCTCGTCTTTCTTACCGAGTCTGACTGTCTGAGACTTGGACTTGTTACTGGGTCTGCGAAAGGTATCGTTGATTTAGTTCGTTCTGTAGCGACACAAATCACCTTCACACTTCTCACACGCGCTGTCTTTCTCCCTTGGCATCTATTTTCTGCCACTATTTGCTTCTGTCTTCCCCTGGTATGGGAACTGTCTCTGTGTCCACTGTGACGTCATGGCTCGAGGGCGTTGTACGACTGTGTACTTTTCCGTGTTTTCACTTGGATGTGTTCGTTTCATTACTTTCCACAGTCATTTATATAAATAACACGTTCTGAGTCCCGACACATCGGCGCCCAACTGGCCACCCATGACATGTTTTCCTGATGTCGACAAGGCCTCTTTCATTCGGTGACCTTTGGCCTCCAATGATGGACTCGCTAAAAATGATGATTTAGCGGTCTGCCGCTCCAGCAACAAAACACCCATTATAGATTCGGCGTCATGCCACGGTTACATACATGCAGACTTTTTAGTGTTTTTCTATATATATTACACACACACACACACACATATATATATATATATATATATATATATATATACACACACACACGAGTATATATATATATATATATATATATATATATATATATATATATATATATATATATATATATATATATATATATATATATATATATATATATATATATATATATATATATATATATATATATATATATATATATATATATATATATATATATATATATATTAAAAATTAAAAAAAATATGCCCGTGATTTGTTTATCTATCAGCTGAAGCCACAGGAAAACCTTGAAAAGAAACAGCAGAGTGCCGAGTACTTTGGTGGAATTAACTCACCTCCAGTGGCACAAAGATGTCGTTTCATTTCAAGCTTTTTCCCTTGGCTTTGTTCTTCTGTGAACCAAAGCAGTGGGTTAGATATTGTTTCAGTTGAATGTTGTGGGGGCCAGTTCAGATGTAAGAATGGTATGGACACTTAAACTTGAAAATAAAGAATGTCAGATAATTATTTAGGGTTTGGTTGTTTAGTTGACTGTCGTGGGTTGCAGCCTTTAATTATTGTGTTCCTTGAAAAAGTTTGTATGTTTCTTTGGCCATTTTAGTTTTATGAGGTTCCAGATTACAAGAAAGTGAATTCGAGGTCTCTCTCTCTCTCTCTCTCTCTCTCTCTCTCTCTCTCTCTCTCTCTCTCTCTCTCTCTCTCTCTAAAAGAAGACATTGATAACTGGTGTCGCGGTAATATGATCACTATTATTTGGGGAATTTCCGATGGCCAGTTGGAACATAAATCGTTGTACTAAATTTTTTTTATTGATTATTAATGAATGTTCAGTTATACCGAGATATAAGTATTTCACATGAGATCAAGATACTCATGACTCACTCAATTAGTAAAGAAGTAATTGTTTCATCATTATATGTTCTGTAATATATTATATATTTGTGTGTGTATTCATGTATGATATATATATATATATATATATATATATATATATATATATATATATATATATATATATATATATATATATATATATATATATATATATATATATATATATATATATATATTCATCACGTTCCATATTTTCGTGATTCAGGTATACATATATATTATATATGCATTTATATATATATATATATATATATATATATATATATATATATATATATATATATATATATATATATAATATATAATGTTAGTGTGATTTTTAAGTCAGGCCTTTCGACATTTGATTTACTGAGACATTTATTTCGGTAAAACTGAAGATTTTATCTCTTAAGAGATGGTGACCTCGGAGCATGCTTCTGTTATGGGACGTTTAAAATCCTTACATAGGTAGTATATGCATCATCGTTTCCACAGTGCAAATTTTTAATTTATCTAATGAACGTTATCGGATACGAGGGTTAAAATAAAGTAATATACTGTAAGAATTTTCAAACCACATGTCACCTTGAATTAAAGGAGTCAGTCCTTGAACAAAGTAACGTTTTCTTTACCATTTCAGTCTCCTCGGTCGAATGAACCATAACCGTTTTCTTTTATCCTTGTAGAAAGGTATACTTTGAAATATATATGGGATGTCCAAACGGTATTATAATTTTATGTAAGCCTTACCATCCCGTTGACTTAAAGTGAAGTTAATACTGATGAAGATCACCTGTTTATGTTAATTAATAATTGTACGCATTAGCACAAATTATTATGAGATAGACAAGTCAGATTAAGTGAAATCAGTGACATGAGATGATTTTTTTAAGCGTCGCACAAAGTCTTGAAGTGAATATTGCCAGTTTTGATAATTTATTTTTTTTAATAGAGTCGTCTGCTTGAAGAACCCAAAGTATATTAATGATGGAAGGAACGTTCAGAATAAAAACATGACTCGTGGAACATTAGGAACAAACAGTCATCTATGTGAAGGATCTGGGCTATGTAAATGATAGAATGAAATCTTTAAAATAAAAAAGACACTATTTTTTTTTATTATTAGAGTTTAGAGAAAAATAATTTTACTGTTCACAAAGAAACATTTCCTCAGCGTAGTTTATGGGTGCTGGTTATCGTGTGTAGCGAAGGACCTTACCGTTCTAGTCAAGGTCCATATATATCAACATTGGCTCAAGTTTTCTCACTTTTTCGCGCTTGGTCGATTATTTGATATATTCAGTTATTGAACCTAAATTGAAACAGTATCAGGAACTGCTTGGTAATTATGGTGATTTTAAAACCAAGAAATTTTTTTGTAGTTGGGATCATATGAAATTAGAACTTTCATTAATAACATTTTTTTCTTTTCTTTCAGGTAAGTTTGACCATCTGAATCCGGAGACCAGTATAACAGTAAGTACGTATTCTCTCTCTCTCTCTCTCTCTCTCTCTCTCTCTCTCTCTCTCTCTCTCTCTCTCTCTCTCTCTCTCTCTCTTCACGTAGCTAGCATAGTAAATTATGTTTGCAAACACTTGTAGATTTCATGTGAGAGTGTGGTTTTGATGATCTGATCACTGGAGATGGTCAGTGAATATTGGTAAAGAGTGTGTGTGTGTGTGTGTGTGTGTGTGAGAGAGAGAGAGAGAGAGAGAGAGAGAGAGAGAGAGAGAGAGAGAGAGAGAGAGAGAGAGAGATAAGGAATAGCCCAACTTCCGGCTCTCAACCTCAGCGGGGACAGATAATTGCTGTCTCTCAGTGTTTCCTGTAGAATGCCTTGAATTTCGTAGTTCACACCACAAACTCTCAAAAGTGTTGTTGTCATGGTTTGTGCTCGTCCGGATTTTTCCTTTTAAAATATAATACTTCCTGTTGCTTGCTGCATTTGTTCAGTTTTTTTTTTAATCCGTACATACTTTTTTTTTTTTTTTTTATCTTTTCACATGTAGGCCTATATTGTCGCCAAGACCTATACATGTTATTATGCGCCTTCAAATAAGGTCTTTTAAGTTTTACAATTTCTCACACTTCTGTTAACCGTCCGGCCATCCAGTGATTGACTTACTGTCTTTCTGTTTGGCTGTCTGTCTATCCTACCCTATATATATCGGTATTAACCCGATTTGTATCCACCTACGCGTCACCTCCGAAGTGCTAGCACTAAACATGGCTGAAACTCAACGGGACGCCGTGTTTAGTACTAGCCCCGCGGGATCAAAGCATTACATACACCCATTTCTATATACGGTATCTCTATATATTAATAAACGGTATCTTTGACCCCCGAGGGCTAGTACTAATCACGGCGTCCCATTGAGCTTCCGCCATGTTTAGTACTAGCACCTCGGAAGTGACGCTAGGTGGATACATACCAGGTTAATACTCTATATATCTTCCCGTCAGCTGCTCAGGTTAGAATCAAATAAAGCATCATAATAATGTCGTTTCTTATATCTTTGAAGATAAAGACTTCAGACGCCATATAGGCTAAATACAAGTTAGTCCTGGGGTAAGTATTGACGTCAAGGTCAAAGCAATTCTTGGGAGTCAGAGTTCAAATAGGATTTTGCACAGCCTGGGCCATTGGGATTCACAAACACATTTTGTTTGTATTTGCTTTGGGACTCTTAATCTTTTAAGTTAAACGGCGAAACTATATGTAATGCTTAGTAGAATACATTTTTCGAACAATTCTATGGTAAGATATTTCATAAATTGCCAGGTAATTCATTGCTTTTAAATTATTATTATTATTATTATTATTCTTATTATTATTATTATTATTATTATTATTATTATTATTATTATTATTATAAGGTAGTGTAACCAGACTGCTGAGTCAGAACACGGCCCTAATTTTGGTGGATCGAATGGTTTGTCTTTATACTATGATGCAAATTTTATTTAATGAGTAAGTCGGAGGTTTTTCAGAATTTTATGACTGAATGAGTCGAAAATGTTATGGACAACTGTTATTTCAGAATTTAATTTCTTTCTAAAACTCGACATTTGCTGTAGACTGAAGTTCAGACATTCATGCAAGGCTGTTTAACTGGCAGTGTTGACCTTTATTCTCCGCATACAGCGATTGGGTAATGTTGGTTATTCATTAAATGTCCATGGGTCAAATGAATGTGACCAATTTAAAGACAGGGTCGTATTTTTTCTTTTGAAGACTGCCGTAATCCAACTATGAGTTTTTCCCGTTGAGATTTATTGTTATTAGCTTCATTAATTCTCAAAATCTGCCATTTATCAAAGACGATGGGTTTTGGAGATGTTAATTGTCACAGCCGGGAATGGTTGTTTTTCATTTGGTCACAGTAGGTGCCACTTTGGCTGATTTATTGGCAACTTCATTTTTGTTCTCTTGGGAATGTATTTTCATAAATTCTCATAACAGTAAACACACATATATGTATATTATACATATTTATGTATGTATGCATAATATATATATATATATATATATATATATATATATATATATATATATATATATATATATATATATATATATAAAATAAATTAGGATGTAATTTTAGAGTTGATGCTAGGTAATTTTATAAGTGTTAAAATTAGCAAGTATTCAAAGAGTATTTATACAAGGCATATTGTCATAAAAACGGAAACAGTTGCAAGTAGTCCAGATCATAATTTTTCACGCATGCTCAAAACGTATTTTTTCATCTGAATCACAACTCGGGAATTTTAAAGATAGTCTGCCAAGGTGCATCGGCCTGATGCAGCCTGATGGAAATTCGCGTGCAGTCTTGCGCTACGTGGAACACAGCAGATTTCTTTCTTTCTCTTTTTTTTTTACCGAAAGTATCTGTTTCTTCTATATAATTTTTTTTTTTTTTTTTAGTTTCCCATAGTCAAAAAACTGACCGAGCTTCAGACACCCGAGATATTGATTTTGATCTCGGCGAATTATGGTTCGTGACGTTCTGATAGTGTAACTGGTCTCGATACTCTGGGGTTTTCTTGTTGAAATATGACCGCATTACTTGACATTCTCTGCTAAAAAAAAGAAAATGCGTGTGTGAAGCGACCGAGAAAATCTCTCTTATCTAACGCGAAAAGTGGTGGTCACTATCCACTGCAGCAGTGTTCTTCCCACAGGGAACGACCATTTTATGCTTCATAATATTCATTGCTACGATCATTGCACGGGTTTTGAAGGGAAAGTTTCCTAAACGCACTGTTCTCGAATGTCATTGTATTGCTATGAAAGTAACATATATATATATATATATATATATATATATATATATATATATATATATATATAGAAATGTATATATGTATATATACATATATATATATAATATATATAAGATAGAGAGAGAGAGAGAGAGAGAGAGAGAGATTTACTTACAGAGTTTCAAAATGCCCGTTCGTTTATTTTGTCACTCACTGTCCAATGAGGTGGCAGTGTCAAGTGATGATATCATTGTTTTGTTGGTTCTCACATTTAGCTCTTATTTCATCCGATGACTTTACTAGCGAGGCATGAAGACCGTTGATCTCTCTCTCTCTCTCTCTCTCTCTCTCTCTCTCTCTCTCTCTCTCTCTCTCTCTCCTGCTTGCTTACTCAAGAGATGCATCCTCTTGTTGCTTGAGTGGCTGAATCGGGACAGGTCGTTAACATTGGACATGCGCCTATGTTCAGACAAAAGAAAGGGAAGCGCTGATTGTTATGATTGAAGGAACTTTGGCTCCTTGGGCGTATTTCACACTGTCATATTTTTGGGCGGTCGGGGACCTTAGAGTGGTTTTTTTTTTCTTTTGGCTAAAAGGTGATTGCCCAAAACGGTAATCAATCGGGATATATATATATATATATATATATATATATATATATATATATATATATATATATATATATATATTACTAAAAGGACCTCATTCAAACTGGATGGTATCTAATGGAGTACTTATTCAGAAAAAGTTACAAGCTTTCTTGTATCCGTACAGTGAGCAGACGCGTAGTCCGGCAGCTGTATTTATATCTGTGTGCTGGGTACTTTTAATCCTATAATCGCCTAGCTCCTCCTGTGTGACCCCCACCCCCTCGTGATCTTGGTCTTTCTCTGTCCGTTTTCCGTGCGTTCTCTTACGTTTTTCCTTCGTTTCCTTGCTACTGTAGAGTATGCCATTTTTCTAGATATGCTGTCTTCAAAACCGTTTCCGGTGTTCCCTGCCATTGTGTTGTTGGCGCAAGTTATGAAGGCGTTCTCTACAACCAGTCTGGTCGTTTTGTTGGTGTTCCTGTACAGAAAACTCATATTTTCCAAGTCTATTTTATGATCATTTTCCCAGCAGTGTTTGGCAACTGCCGACGTCTGATTATAATGCCTTATGTTCTGCAGATGTTGTTTGCTTCGCTCTTTACATGATTTGCCAGTTTCGCCATAGTACCCATCTTCATAGTCTAGATATATAACCCCCCTCTAATCTCTAATATATAAATACATGTATATATATATATTTATATTCATATGTATACATTTATACACATTATAAAATGTGTGTATATATATATATATATATATATATATATATATATATATATATATATATATATATTATGTTAGAATAATCAACACGCAATCACGTGTAGAACAGAAATAAACTTCTGACTCAATTTAAAGACCTGTATTCGATTCTAATGTGAGTCAGAAATTTATATGTATATAACTATATATATGTGTGTGTGTATGTATATATATATATACAGTGTGTATTAACTTTGATTTTTTTTATATCTGTGTGTTGTGTATGTGTGTGTGTGTGTGTGTTTCCTAAAAGATCCCTTTGCCGATGAATGAAGCAACTTGCAACCCTCCAGTGCATTGCTGCCGCATTAATAATGGAAATTGTTTTGCTCGTGGTCTATGCAACTGCAACTCCTTGTTGGCGAACCTGTTGTTATGTAAGGAAGATATTTAATGACTTATTCTTGATATAGTTGTGGATACTGCTTCGTGGGAAAATGAAAGCTTTACTTGATAGATAGCACCCTGACTGTGTACTTGTATTTTATTTTTTTGACTGATGCGTCCTCTAAACTAAATATATTTTATTTGATTTAAATAGCCTTTGGTATTGAGTTATAAATGTCACATATTTGGTAGTCAAGCGAAGGCTGCGTTGAGGGAATTTAGTTTTGCTCGTCATCATTATAATTTTTCCAAGGCTTTTCTTTCAGTCGTAATGAAGGAATGATAATTGACAAAGACTTTTTGCGTATGTGTTAGAGGATATGAGACTAGTTAAAATGCAAAGCAAACGCATCCCATCTTTTGGTTATGTAGAATATTCATACCTGAGATGTTGAATTTAGATCCATGAGATACTGATTATTTACATGTCATCAGAATTTTTCTTTCATCATAATCATTATCCTTCTGTTGACCCCCAAACAGTCCGTCAGACGTGCCTCTAAACTGAAGGGCTGAAAATATAACGGATCTTTTAATATATTTATTGAAGGATATAAAGCTGCAATTGAATTGCAAATAAACCACAACTTTGAGCAAAAATGAAGTTGACTCTTGACCTGTAAACAAAGGTGCTTGGCGAGCATGCAGTGCTGAAAGTTGCACCGAGAGCCGTAAGTAATTGCAGTGACACCATCCTTCCTTGAAGAGGCAGGTCTATTGCTTCCTTCGAGGTTTAAACCCCATGCTTCTTTCGCCCCTTTTTTCATTCTTGTTTTCATCGGGCCTGGGCAAAGAAAGGTCATTAGATTGCCTCTTTCTACTGCAAACGTTATCATCATCATCATCATCATCATCCCCGAACTGTTTTTTAGTTACCAGGTAACAAACAAATCAGTATCACTGCAGTAGCAGTCTACGATGGTGATAACAGTGAAGGGAGAAAAAATGGTGAAGAAAAACGAAAGAAAACAAACCTGTCGATGATAGAATAAGGGAGAAACGCACGAGGATAAGAAAAAGGCGAACAGCAAAATCCGTAGCCACTGAATGCTTATCATCGTGCTCTCCTGACGACAAGGACCAGTAACCAAAACACGCGTTATGAGGAACCACAAAGGATCCAGGAAACTTGGCGTTGCTCCCCGTTTCACTGACTACTTGGAGAGAGAGAGAGAGAGAGAGAGAGAGAGAGAGAGAGAGAGAGAGAGAGAGAGAGAGAGAGATGCTTAGTTTCACCAAATTCAACTCCCCTAGATGTATTAACCAAACATACTTGTAGAGGTGTATTGCTTCATAATAATTACAATAAAACTGATAGAAGGAGACCTTTAAGCTTAGATGAGAGGAAACATCTCTTGTATATATACTTACATACATGCATATATGTAGTGTATATATATTTATATATATATGTGTGTATATATATATTCATATACATATGTGTGTGTATATATACATACATACATACATACATAGCAAGAGTTGCTTCCTCTCATCTAAGTTTAAGTCCCCCTTCGTAGTTTTATTGTAATTATCATTACCTAGTACAAGGTTTCCTATTGTAACTATTAATATATGCTGCAGGAGCTGAATTCATTGAAACTAGCCATATCTCTCTCTCTCTCTCTCTCTCTCTCTCTCTCTCTCTCTCTCTCTCTCTCTCTCTCTCTCTATATATATATATATATATATATATATATATATATATATATATATATATATATATATATATATATATATATATATATATATATATATATATATATATATGTATATATATGTATATATATATTATATGTATATTTATATAAATATACACATACATTATATACACACATGCATACGAGAGAGAGAGAGAGAGAGAGAGAGAGAGAGAGAGAGAGAGAGAGAACGTATTCCCGGCCCACTCATGGTATGCGTCCATTACACAACAGGATGGGCAGTTTAGCCCTCCACTACGGTCAATCAAATGCCAGCAAAGTCCCATGACACTGACCCACATCAGCGCTTTCCTTCCTCTGAGAGATGTCAGTGTGTTGCATTTTCCTATTATTTAAACTGCCACGTAATAAAGCTATTTGAAACTTTCCCTTCTTCAGCCTCTTTGTCATCTTTTTATTTCCGTGGAGGAGGTTTTTTTTTTATTCAATTTTGTTGAGGGTGTGTATTTTTAAAGCAGATTAAGCAAAATTTCATGGCTTGAGATATGCGAAAAAGATTATGAAAGGTGGATCTAGTGACTGACAAGGGCCCTGGCGGCGACGGTTATGGTTAATTCAGCCTTGACGGAGGTTTGAGGTCTCCGGGCGACTGATTTAATTACAAAGACCAATGGGACTGGTAACCTAATGTCCTTTTCTAGCCCAGACCCGAAGAAAAACGCGAAAATCGAAAGGGATTGAATAAGGATGTGGCCTAAGCACAAGGGAAGTGATCGACTAGCCTCCGCAAGATGGTTTTGTCAGAGAGAGCAGTAGTCAGAAAGTTTCAAAGCTTATTGAACAAAAGAAACAACGGTCGCTTTATAGTTTAATCCTGTGGGTCCTCAGATTTCCTTTGAGTGAACAGAGGGCGAGGAGGGTTGATGGAAGTAACAGCAGACAGTAATATAATGTTATATACATCAGTGAGGCCATTAACTAAGTGCACGCTGTTCTTGTTCTCCTCCCATTGTGATCAAATTAAAGATGATTTTGTCGGGAGGTTTATTATTTTCATTCGAGTGATTCCGTTGCCTCTTTGATCACTTTAGTTTGCTCTTGTTACGGCTTTATATTCGTCAGGCGTTATGCTTTTAGGCACAGCGGCAATTGAACTTCGCCTTGCATATGTTACAGAGATGTTTATTGACTCGAAGGGAACGGTTCCGTTGCCGTTCTTTTTTCATGCGAACTAAACACGAATGGGCGCACACACGTCATTTTGTTTACAGAGGGAATTTCCCATCAAGTACGTACACTCCGTTGCCAGTGTTATTGTGTTTTGTCAAAATGTGCCCACGTTGATGTGGAAGAAGTCAAAAAGGCCATTGACTTGTTAAGCAGGGTTCTAAACAGTACGTTGTATGTTTAAACATTTTTAGCACATAATGTGAACAGAAAAAACTAAAAAAGATAATTATAGCTAATTGCTGCTTTATACGTTACCTTTTATATAAAAATTGAGGTCCTATTATTAATTGTACGGATAATGATAAACAGCAGTTGTGTAAGTGACTCAAATCTTAAAAATATATATATATATTATATATATATATAGTTTGTTATATATATATATATATATATATATATATATATTAGAATATATATATATATATATATATATATATATATATATATATATATATATATATATATATATATATATATATATAACAGGCATCATATAAAACGTTAAAAGTTTTTCTGACTCATATGAGGACAGGACCAAATAAGGATCTTTCAAATGTTTAAAGAGGCCAGCAATTGGACCAAATCATTATATAATTCATCCACAGACAAAAGTCATTTGAAAGACAGCATGTCTCTTACAAGGTTTAATCTGGTCCATGATGTCAAGGCAGTACAGACAATAAATACTTAAAATGTCATTTCAATGGAAAAGCTTCTTTAATTTTTAAATTTTTAAAAATTTTTAAAATTTTTTAAACATTACAACTACAAAAAAAATTAAAACAAGAACTTTACCAAGGCAAGAGCTAAAAAGTGACTAGAAAACATATTTCATTTGTTTATATATATTTATAATATATATATATATATTGTCTTTCAAATGTATGTCATGTCATTTGAAAGACAGGGTTCGGTCCCCATATATATATCATTTGTTTATTATTTAAATATATATATTGTGTGTATGTATATATATATATATATATATATATATATATATATATATATATATATATATATATATATATATATATATATATATATATAAAAGGAAAGAGTGAGAGAAATTAATTTTTGAACCGTGAACATTTAATCTGGCACACGTTTTGTTATATTAAGTTACACTCAGAGGTAGTCCTGTGTTTTTTGTATACAGAACTCGTTTTATGACTTTTCATGGATTCATAAACTTTATGCACTTAGTTACGTAAATGTCACGTGTAATTTTGTCATTTAGAAACATGGTCATTTGTTTAAGAATTTATCCTTGGGAAGAATAATATGTCGATATGCAAATAATTTGCATAAGGTCAAATCATAGTAATTGCTGGTTATGTGGGATTTTTGCCTTATCATTGTATTGTTGTATACTAATAGACGGTCGCTCACTTCCTATTGCCGTGATCGTACGGAAGTGAAAAGCTATGCAGGTGGTAATTGTAGATGCGTCAGTGATGCGCCGATTGCATTAATTACCCCGTTCTGTCTTTTCCACCTCACTTTGCCTTGATCGCTTTCTTATTGTCTTGATTGCTTGACTGTGGAAATCTCTCAAAATCTGTGTTAATTACTTAAATCAGAATCTCAAATTGTTTGCATGTTCTTACGACTTACGAATATTTTTCAGAAATTATTTGTATCTGTTAATATATTATGGATCTTCTGGATTTATTTGTGTTGTCTACGTAATTCTGGATCTTGGTTTATTTATTTATTTATCTTTTGCTTTTGTGTTCTGGAAAGAAACATTAATACAGAATGTATTTTCAATCGTTTTAGTCATGTATGAAATTTAATACAGATTGTATTTTCAATCGTTTTAGTCATGTTTAGAAATTTAATACAGAATGTATTTTCAATCGTTTTAGTCATGTTTGGAAAGGAATTATTGAGTGGGCTGTTCTTGTGTCTTCGTACTCATGAGGTCTGGAAGCTACATCCGTTTTTCGTGTTTAACTGCCTGCCTAAGATCGTCGTAATTACCAGCAATTATAGTTAATGAGGACGATCGCCCGAACTCTGTCGTCCTTCTGGTAGGTTTCCAGATTAGGCGGTTGAACGTGTTACGATAATGACTTATTTCCTTATTATCCGGTTTTCTCTATTTATTTTTCCCCTTGTCCGCCGCTGGAATGGAAAATGAGTAACTAAAAATCCTGAGGATTTTGAATGCGATTTGTATCAACATCTCCGGCTCTTGGTATAATGCGTTGCGTCGACGAGACGGTTTCGTACGTGATATTGCTGCTATATTCATGTCTGCAGTATAGATTTCTTGCCTCAAGACAGTTATATATATATATATATATATATATATATATATATATATATATATATATATATATATATATATATATATATATATATATATATATATATATATATATATATATATATATATATATTATATATATATGTTATATATATATATATATATATATATATATATAAATATATATATAAATATATTTTGAAATCCAAAGGATTTTTTCGATTTGAGACATACCCACCCTCATACACACACACTTGCATATATATATATATATATATATATATATATATATATATATATATATATATATATATATATATATAATTTTATTTAGTTTTAGTGAAGAACTTTTCCTTGTAAGATTTCCACCCTCATACACACGTGTGTGTATGTATATATATATATATATATATATATATATATATATATATATATATATATATATATATATATATATATATATATATATATATAATATATATATATATATATATATATAATATTATTTATTTAGTTTTAATGAAGAACTGTTCCTTGTAAGATACAGTGATTATAGGAAGGAAAAGGCCACCCACCACTTCCTTCCTAAGCTTTCCACCACAAATTGAATCCCGGACATGCAGTTCTTTGATAAACCACTCTAGAAATACTGCAATTTCCCTCTCCTTCAACGAGTAACCACAAGAGGCCTCCATCTGCATCGTCCGGTAAACCTCATGAGGTCACATGGTTGGCCGAGCCTCCGTACGAGATTCAGGTTGAATTTGACGCTTTAATTCCGATTCTACGCCATTCCTAGGATACTGTGCCTATACATTAGGATTTTTTTTATCATCATACCTAAAAATCGATGTTAAACTGTGAAAAACAAGGAGAAAATAGTTGACTGCTGAAGTTTCCCTTACACTGAAATTGTTCTCGGAACTTATCATCATAGAAAACGGAAGAGTTTTCTGCTGAAAGGGAAGCCGGGACTGCAGTAGTTGAGAGCTGGGCGTTGTCGGTGACGGTTGTGCCTTGAATAACAAGGAAACTTAACCTCGAGTGCGACTCCTATGTCGTCAGGGTAACGTTTACTGGATGTGTCGCGTAATCTTAGTAATGGATTTACTTTCATTTCGCCTGAAATCCGACCAGAAAAAATTACAGTGTTTTGATTATGAGAAGTTATTTTTCAAGTTCATAGTATAAATTTCTTCAAATTATGTGACATTGTGAATGTGTATCTTGTGGTTAATTTTATAAGAGACTAAACAGCCACGCCCTGCATTACTATGGAACGTCTAATTCGTTGAACTGAACTTAATTTTCGAAGTTTGTTACATGTGTTGAGGTGCTTAGAAAGTTTCTAACAGCTATAAAAGTCTAAGATGATGTGATTTACATTGAGTGAAGTCTTATCTTAGATCCAGAATGCCAGCAGTCCAGTGCTAAGTTCTTGTTATTTGAACGGACCAAGCTTCGTTTTTTTGTGGCCTGTGACTTGAGCAGAGACAGGATGTGTGTGCGTTGCACGTGATTTCAGTAGAGGGTTTGCAAAGATGATTGTCAGAAGTAGTAATAAGCGTGAAACTCTTATTCAGTACTGTTTATATTTGATCACATTTTTACTATTGCTCATATCCTGTTTCCTTTTGTGCAAACACGCATATACTGTTACTTGATTAGTCAGGCGTTATATTTGAGTGAGAAGTATCCCCCACCCACCCCTTTTTATTTCTTCTAAGGTACTGTTACATGAAAGTGTTGGCTAACAGACGTTTCCTGGTAGAGTCAAAAGACTAAGCATAACGTTCGTTACAAGATTTCGCCATCATTCTGTGTGAAGTATTGCGCTGTTTACATTAAGAAGATTATTTTTGTGAACGGTTATTTTCGTTCCATTTATCAAAGAAAACTTCTTCTCCGGAATCAAATTTTTATGAGCTCTGTGATGGAGTTGCATTTTATAGTTACTTAATTAAGTTAATATGAAGCCTGACGCAATTTACAAATTAAAGGGGGTCTAAATAAGTGCTGAGCGTTGTTGCGACTTGTAGCAACCTTTGCCTTTCAGTAGATGCCACATAGTGCCACGATGAATACCAGAGAGATCAGGAGACTGGCTTTGTAGTTTGTGCTCGAGTACGGAAAGGATTCTTCTGCTCTTGCAAATTATTTCGAATATTTTAGATTTTATACCTTATACGTACACACACATACAAACACACACACACACATATATATATATTATATATGTGTGTGTGTAATACACGAGGCATGGAAACCCTTTCTCAGTATATTTTTTATTAATTTTCTTTATATTTAAAATGTTTCTTGTTTGTAATGTACACTACTTGCAACCGAAGCCTGGTTTAAGTACCTGCTTGTAAACTCTTTGCTTTGTATGTTTGTGATAAGATATGATGACAAATATAACTGATAAACACGTTCGCTGCTCAAACGGATTGTGACATTCTCCTTGTAGTGGAAACATCATGAGTTCATTATCTAAATAGTTTTACAAACCGCTTTCCCAGCAACATTTCATGGGAGTTTGTATGTTCAATTCTGTAAACTGCTCTTTTTCAATAACAATTTATGAAAGTAAATGCATCTATGTTTTCTGTTTTTTTTTTTTCCATTAACATTTTATGAAAGTAAGAACTTGCAAAACGTTGAGGTTTTTGGTTTACAGTAACCAGAGCTCAAACAGGAAAATATTTCTACTGCTTTACGACAAGGGGAAAGTGGGTGGTGGGAGAGAGGCACTCATTTGTAGTTGGCCCTGACTAGCTGCTGTAGTTTGTTCCTAGAATTATTACTCATTCTCTATATTGCATCAACTCGGCAGACTGGGTTGGTTGTGAATGTTAAAAGTTTAAGTGAACTTTTTCGGGTGGTTTTGTTTGTGTTAATTTGTCATTTAAGTTACTAATTAGTTTTAATCTAGGGGGAATTTTCGCATGTTTATGGATATAAAAATTTGACTGAATAACTGGTTGTACTTTTTCAGAATTTTTTTGAACGAGAAATATTAAATTGGTAAATATGTTATAGTATTGAAATTTTAAACTATAGTAGAAATTAGGTGACAACCGCATTGAGATCTAAAGCAATTGCATATGAATAACCAGAGATCTAAAATATAATATAACAGCGCCCCTCGACGTCGATGATAATAGTCTTTGCGACGCCAGATTACATAAACAAACACTGCCGTGCTAGTTTTGTCCGTTGAAGGCTTCGTAGTTGACAGTATGGGACTGTTGTGTATGTCTTTGTGATGCAAGTAATGGTGACTCACGGACGAATCATGTGGTCTAGACTCTAGAGGCTGCAGTAAAGTGTGGACAGACCTACCAGGGTGACGTCATCAAGCTAAACCTTAGCAGGCCTCGAATACATAAGCGCCTTGGAGATAAACGGGATGGACGGAATGTATTTAGATATTTGTAAGGCTTCCTTTTCTGGATCAGGATCGTTGGAGATTCTACGGGTGTGTATATATATATATATATATATATATATATATATATATATATATATATATATATATATATATATATATATATATATATATATATATATATATATATATTTTTTTTTTTTTTTTGAAAGAGAGTCGTGGTTTGGTCTTTTTTTTTTTTTTTTTAGTTTCTGTAAAAGAAAATTAATGAGATGGCTATTTGTCTGTCCGTCCGCACTTTTTCTGTCAGCCCTCAGATCTTAAAAACTACTGAGGCTAGAGGGCTGTAAATTGGTATATCAAATTGCAGCTCTCTAGCCTCAGTGTTTTTTATTTTGTTTAAGGGTAAAGCTAGCTATGATCGTGCGGCTGGCACCGCTATAGGTGCAAACAATACAA
Source organism: Macrobrachium rosenbergii (assembly GCF_040412425.1). Classification (NCBI taxonomy): domain Eukaryota; kingdom Metazoa; phylum Arthropoda; class Malacostraca; order Decapoda; family Palaemonidae; genus Macrobrachium; species Macrobrachium rosenbergii. The sequence continues at coordinate 30,933,544 of NC_089759.1, forward strand.
ACCACCACCAGGCCGCGGCTGAGAGTTTCATACAGCATTGTACGCTGTACAGAAAACTCGATTGCGCCGAAGAAACTCCATTTTTTTTTTTTTTTTTTTTTGTCAATAAGTTCTACATTTATTGACCTGTTTGGTAACTGGTGATCTACAGGGTAAATTACTTTTAGATATGAGGTCATAAATAGGCCATTCTTTTTTCTTTTGTCAGTAAATAATAGTTTTAATTCTTTCAAGTCCTCATACCTATAAGCTAACTGCTCAGTGAGAGAGTAATGATATGTTAGAATTAATTTTCACTGAGGCATTGATGATATTTTCATGCTGTGTGTAACTCCAAGTCATTATCCTAAATTTCCGCTTCCGTTCTTACCAAATGCACAACTTGATAATACAGTTTTTATACTTTGTGAGCACTCTAAGTGCAGCATTGCTTATTCAGTCAACAATAGTAATTTTTCGTAGTGACCAAACTATCATGATGTTGTAGAATGAAATATCAGCGTTAAATGATCTCAGTCGTATTTCACCACAAGTCAATATTTATGTTATGCGCTGACGTCCGTATTTCAAACAGTTTAAATAATTCACCTTTTTTTCTTTTTTTGTAGCTTACGTGCGGGATGAGAAACCAATATAAAATTAATCGTGAAAGCTGAGATATCTCCTTCATGCATAACTACAGATCACTTTTTTTTTTCTTCCTTTAATTCATGTTATATGATCCGTTATTTTTGGTGGATGTATGAGAGAAACCAAGATGGTAAGAAATATAAAAAATAAAATGTCACCGTGGATTCGTCTGTGACGCGGATTTGTAATTTCACTGGTGAAGGAAAGTATTTGGGGAGAGAGAGAGAGAGAGAGAGAGAGAGAGAGAGAGAGAGAGAGAGAGAGAGAGAGAGAGAGAACCAAAGGTGAAAAGGGCTGCCTATTTCCTGTAAGTGAGGAATTTGCCCTGTTTGATCCGTAGACTCTCTCTCTCTCTCTCTCTCTCTCTCTCTCTCTCTCTCTCTCTCTCTCTTTACTCCTGCTGATGCAAATGTCCGGCGGAGGGACAAGAACTATTTGGGAGCTTCAACAGCTGCTGAAGACAGCAAGCAGGGATGGGCAATTTTATCTCAAAATATGGAAGCGGTTAAATTCTTCTGTATTTCGAGAGCCTGCTCAGCTCTCGTCATCAGTTAAGAATTAATATGAAAACACGATTAATAATTTTCGCCAGAGCCTCTCCGGACGTATTAATAGACTGATCTGGGGCGATACAGAGCACGATCTCCGAGGTGGCTCATTGATTATCCTTGCAGAAGATGGATCACTTTACACTCCCCTGAAGGGGTACTTTGCATTTTCAGGTAGACGGTACCTTGAGGTTTAACGAGGGTTTTTTTTTTGCAGTGTTATTGGGAAAGGAAGTACATACATATTATATATGTATATGTATATTATCTATTTATATGTGTGTATATATATGTATAATTTATTATATATATATATATATCTGTATATATATGTATGTATATATATAATGTATACATATATATGTACTGTATATATGTGTATATAAATATATGTGTGCATGTATATATATATATATGTATATATTATTTATGCATACTAATCATGTCAAGAGGCTTCCACTTTATTTTGTATAGTTTATAAATAATCAGTTACTAAAAGATTTCTCGTTCGGTAGAATATAATTAGTGAAAATCCATACTTTGCATTTGCAAACAGGCGATAGGTTGAAGTTTAATCATGCTTTCTGTGTAGTATTAAGGGAAAAGGAAGTACAGGGTATATTATGTATATATATGTATATATTATTTATGCATACATAATCATATCAAGAGGCTTCCGCTTTATTTATTATAGTTTATAAATAATCAGTTATTAAAAGGTTTCTCGGTCGGTAGAATATAATTAGTGAAAATCCATACTGTGCATTTGCGAGCAGGCAATGCGTTGAGGTTTAACAATGCTTTTTGTGTAGTATTAAGGGAAAATGAAGTACAGGGTATATTATGTGTATATATAAAATATATGTGCGTATATTTTATATATATATATGTATATATATAATATATATGTATATGTTATGTATATATATAAAGGACCTCATTCAAACTGGATGGTATCTAATGGGATATTTATTCAGAAAAAGTTACAAGCTCTCTTGGACAAACAGTCCACATTATCAAGTATCCGTATTGTACGGATACTTGATAATGTGAACTGTTTGTACAAGAAAGCTTGTAACATTTTCTGAATAAATACTCCATTAGATACCATCCAGTTTGAATGAGGTTCTTTTAGTATTTCTACTAATGCACAGAACAATTGTGCATGTGATAAAGTTAATACACATACATACATACATACATACATACATACATACATACATACATACATACATACATGCATGTGCGTGTGTATAATGTGTTTATGCGCATATAATTATGTCAAAGGGCTTCAATTTTATTTGCAACTTTATAAGAGTCTTCTTGAAAGAAGAGAAAGACTAGACATGAGCTCTGTTGAATTTTTCTCCCAGACATGAACTCTCGCTGGTTTCCAGGTTCCGGTTGAATGCATTGAGGCCGTCAGAATGATGGAGAAGGTTGAATGCAGCCTCGAATTTTCGTTCATTTGCAGCGTTCGCTCGTTTCCATATGGGTGTTTGTGCTTGAATTGCCGTCCATTTTTCCTTCAATTTTTTTTTTCTCTTATGTATATTTCGTGCTTGAATGCATTAATTTGCGGTGTTCAGTCATTTTGATTAAGTTTTTTGTTTTCGTTTTGCACATTTTTTCTGTATTCGGTGAAATACTTTTCGGACCGAAATTTTGGTAGAAGACACCCACCCCCCGTATTTTTTCCCCTTTTAAGTTGCTTATGTGATGTTCCTCCGTCAGGAGGACATTAACCACAATTATGGTTAATGACTCAGGAGTCCACAGCGTTATTATTGTGTCAAGATCGTCAAAAGCAATCTTGTTTTATCAAATTTCTGGTGACAAGTAAAGTGGAGAGAGAGAGAGAGAGAGAGAGAGAGAGAGAGAGAGAGAGAGAGAGAGAGAGAGAGAGAGAGAGAGAGCAAGTTTTAGAATCATTTGGAAAGATTGCCTTGAGAAGGTGTTAGATTGTCTTTAACCAGCGACATAATTATATCAGCTGATTCTATTTTTGTGACTCGCAACTGGAGACTTCCTGCGCAGTAAATGCCGTAACATAAAATGGGATTCTAGATTTTCAATTTCAGTCAGATTTGTCAAGGATCATTACTCGAAACAAACTTACTCACGAGTCAGAAGTTGGGATACCATGCACAGTACATGATGCAGCCTAAAACAAATATAGTGAAAGTTCAGTTTTAGATTTTTACAAAAGTTCAGCACTCTAAACAAACTGCTCTGTTTTTGAAAATGTTTGTATTAGCTTTCTCTGTTTAAAGGAACTTTTAAAATTCCTTTTCTTTCTTTGCCAGCACTTTTATTTTCTGGCACGAGCGAAAACGTGCCCTGCCACGGTCGCTCCCCTCGTGTTAAGGGTTAAGTGGAGTGAACGAGGACTGCAGCCCCTCCCAACCCCTTTCCGCAAAGCATTTTTACTGGCCACTCAAGGGAAGAAGTTTATGGGAAAGCATCCAGTTGTCCAGTGGCACGAAGCCTTAAAGGTTTCGAGGTCGTAAGATGCTAAGTTGTTTCTCTTAATGGTCGTCGAATTTATCACCACAAATATTGTCTTGGTGGGCACATTTGCTTCCAAGTTTTCGCAGTTTTTGTTGCCATTTTTAAGCGTGAATAGTTTTAGAAAATTAAATATCCAAGATTCTTGAACACGTTGAATGGTTTTGCAAGCATGAGTACCTGTGAAATACAGAATATTGTGACCTCAGATAACCTCGTTAAACTCTCCATTTCTGAATATTCTTAAGCTACGGTTTGTACTGAAAGCTTGATACATACTTCTTAATGCTATACAGGACAAACAACCAAGCAAATGTGGACGGTAATTGTGTACTTGCAAGAGTCTGCCACCATTTTATTTAAAAAAAATCCTGGTTCTTCCTAACTGTTATTGGTACATGCAGTACGCCGAGAACAACTATGCGGACCAAACACTAAGCCGGAAAATGTAGTAGAAACACGAAGAAACATAGATCTGAATTTATTGTTTATCATGGAACCAAAGACAGGGGCATTTTTTTGCGGTTTTTGTAGTCCCTTCAGTTCCCAATAGAACACGCTATGGCAGATGGCCTCACCGGAAGTTAACGTCGTTGATCTCATGACCAACGACGATCACAGCTTATGGAAGAGGAATCTCAACTGCGTAGGATCCCAGTGTCTTCAAGGACAGTGACTCTGGCGGTGTGTCGCCAGGTATCTTACAAACAGTCAGCCTTCAAGGATAGCTATAAAGGAAACGTATAGAGTTGCCTGGAGGCCAAGAAGCGAGTAAAACTGTCGAAGGGATTTTTGTCATTCTTTTTCGTTGCATTGCCATGTTATGTCCGTAAATAACATCCGTTGGAGAATAACATTGTCCGAGAAACCGGAAGGCTGTGTCCCCTCCCCCTCCGAAATGTTATATACTTATATATATATATATATATATATATATATATATATATATATATATATATATATATATATATATATATATATATATATATATATATATATATATGTATATATATATATATGTGTGTGTGTGTGTGTCCGGAAGTGGTAATATAAGAGATTTATGAACCATTCATGCTTATCTCCTTTCCAAGAACTTTTTTTATATATATATATATATATATATATATATATATATATATATATATATATATATATATATATATATATGTGTGTGTGTGTGTGTGTGTGTGTGTGTGTGTGTCCGTGTCCGGAAGTTGTAATACAGAGATTTATGAAGCAGTCGTGCTTGCCTTTCCAAGAGCCTTTTCCTACGGTTCAATTCCGAAGTTGAACATTTCGGTCACCGTCGGCGATGACTCCGGATTCACACATCCATCATGTTTAAGCAGATTTGTACTAAATCGTTTATCGTGCATGCGACAGAAGATGCCTATGATTGATGAGATTTCCCAGCGCCTTTCGAACTTCTCACAGGAATGAATATTTTTTTATATATAAATTCTGGTGCTTATATCTCAGTAGGTGAGCTGTTGAGAATATTTCTTTTTAAATGGTGCTGTTATACATCAGTCGTAGAGGTTCTGTGGGAATATGGGAAATTTGTTCTCGATTTTCTCTCCATACCCATTCCTTTATTGCAAGTTATTCCCACTCTACTCATGAGTAGATCTCTGTAAAAGTCAAATTTCCTTTTCTGTTAACGCTGAAGAAACTGTATGGTCTCTGAATTCTCAAAACTAGTATGGTTTTAATATGTGAACTGTAATTTAATTCACTCTTCAGGTCACCAGAATGAGGTTTACTGCTAATCCCACCGTGACTGCTTCGATATTACTAATCACGTAAAATAATAAACACGATTCTTTCTGGTACAGTTCCATCATGCATCCAACAGAGTTTGGCTTTCGTGAGTGGCTGGTTGATTTAGAGTGGGTATATATCTGAGGGTGGTGTGAAATTAAATTTGAATATTGAATACTGACGAAGACGGTGGTCTTTCTTAAAAGAACCTAGCTACCTTTTATTTTTATTTTTTCTTTATTACATCAGAGACTATTTTGGTATGGTCAAGGAACTGGGTCTCTGGATTGCATGTATACTGTGTGTATATTATTTTGAAATATTTTGAAGAATGTTTATTGTCAGTGATTGAATACTTTCTGTCGCCTGAGTATTGTCGGTTGGTTTTAGTAACAGTGACTTTAGTGTCAATGACTGGCTACTGTTGGGGCCAGTGACAGAATGATTTTGGTGTCCATGACAGCACATTCTTGGCGTATATTTCCGAATACTTTCGGCGTTAGAGGCAGTTCTTGTCTCAGTAGCAATTTACGGTGTAAAAAAATTGTTTAAATCCATGATTGTGTTCTTTATATTGTGAAGATGGTTATTTTGGTGCTGCTTCGTTTGGTTCACGTATGGATAATATTTTTTAAAAATCTAATTTTTTTTATTTATTGAGAAATTGCTCTTGAAACAACCTCTGAAACAGCCACTGAATTATGCCTCCTGATCTCACCACATATGACGCAAGCTTGTCGCTTGAAACTGAAACCAAGTCACACAGTTCACGCGATTCTTGGATATAAAAATTTTTTATTTCTTCCAAGTCATGTACATGTATGTATGCTCGTATATGTTCATAAATACGGTCATATCGAAAGGTTGCAGTTACCAATGCAACACCAAATAATAATCATTCAATCGGAACGTGTATGGAGATTCTGTTTGGCATAACTTCGCGAAGAGAGTTATGTCCAAAAGGTTTGTGAATTTAAGACGAAGTCAGATATACCTATGGGAAAACAAGAATTAAATAGAAAGTAGGGTTATATGCTTGCAAAATAAATAAATAAATAAATAAATAAATAAATAAATAAATAAAAACTGGAGTAATATGATTATTGAAAACTGAGTAGAATAAATCAAGGAGAGATTTGCCTATTTAAATGTATTTATTTTTTTCAGTGGTATGCCTGTTGGTAGAGGGGTAAAAAAGTATGGCGTTACATGCCCATTTCAAAATAATTAGTAAAATATTATGGGGACATAAGCCTATTGAGAACCTGGAAAAAGGGGTATGAAAAAGGTGCAAAAATCTTGAAGTCCAAGAACTTAGCATTCAAAGGAAAGAAAAGTCATTCAGCGCATAAGGAGGATCAAAGTTTTACGTGGATGGAACTGAGAAGGTAAGAATTCAAAGGAAAGAAGATTCTTCTCACCACGTAAGGAGTAGCTAAGTTTTACGTGGATTGAGTTGAGGGCGTTGGAATGTAAAAGAAAGAAATACGGTTTTACAGCAAATTGAGGGACAAAATTTTACGTTCTGGTATTTTTCACACGCGACATAGTTAGGAGTTTTCTTGTAGGTTCGTTTTATTTTTATTTCGTTATATAGTAGAATTGGTGTGCTTGTCCATTTTGTTACTTTCTAAATCTTCCTTTAGACACATAGAAGCTTAACAGTGCTCAAAGCGTTTGTAATCGTATGTTAACGTGATCCAAAAACTTTCAAAGAGTTATGTTTGTGCTGTTGCTCCCATTTTTCCCAGGTGACGTTACATAACGTAGACTTAGTGAACTATAAACCTGTTGTATAGTATAAATCCAATTACACCTTATGGCTTCGGCACAACATGTAATCAAGTGGCATGGCTCACATAATATGCCGTCTGCATCCACAAAGACTTAGCCGTTACAAACGAGGAATTTCATCACTTCATGAACACACACACACACACACACACACACACACACACACACACACACACACACACTCTTAGAACACGAATCGTCTGGGATCTGTAACGAGATACTACAAGGGTGGGGGGGGCGCGGTTGGGAGTTTGGGGGGCAGAATGAGTGAGGAGTTTGAAAAGAGGATGAGAACGCTTGCTCATGAGTCATGGCAGTTGATGTCTTGTTTGTTCAGCTTTTATGGCTGTCATGTGCGTCCTCAGTGGAATCAGGGAACTGGAAAGAGAATGACGATTGAACATCTCGATTATCTCTATCTGTCTACATAAATTATATATATATATATATACACTATATATATATCATATATATATATATATATATATATATATATATATATATATATATATATATATATATATATATATATATATATATATATATATATATATATATATATATATATATATATATATATATATATATATATATATGAGAGAGAGAGAGAGAGAGAGAGAGAGAGAGAGAGAGAGAGAGAGAGAGAGAGAGAGAGAGAGAGATTCGTGTCAAAATTCTATGATTTTTATAAAATTATCAAAGCAATAATCTTAAACTCTCTGTTAGCTTCGGGCATAGCGTGACACGGACCCTGCGTTTGTTGCACTTCAATTGAGAATCCCTTGCAGTTCTAAACATCCTCAGGCTGCCACCAGGCCTTTGGAGATTTCGGAAGCGAATGGCTGCTACAACGGCCTTTTGATTCGTAGGTTCTCTGGCCTTGACGTCTGTTCGTAGACTTCGGAATGGTGGCAGTCCGCAGAATGGGAATTAATGTATCAAAATTGCATGGGAATCCCAGATTACCGCAGTCACGAATGATTGAGTAACGAGGAATAGTAGATGAATACGTTCCTGTGCTTGGAGGTAATTTTTCCTTGGCCATTTATATGATTTGCTTTCTCTGTAATCACGAAATGACAAGTCGGGTACTGAATGTACGAAGCCCTAATCGCTTGCTTGTATTGTTAGCCTGGGAATCTGTTGGAAATGGTATTCGCTCCGTTTATTTGTAGCTTGGCCTAATTTCCTGTAGGTTACTTTGCATAAGAAATTAACTATACTGTTTGCATCGTGTGTGTAGCGTGTGGGCAGCGATGGGATATCAGATGAGCCTTCATGAGCAGCTGACTGCACAGCAAATGATTGTAAATATGAAAATGTATCAACAGTGTTTATGTGTTGCTATGTTCGTTTCCTTTTTTAATTGCCCACTTTCTTTATTTGGGGTTCGTGGTTTGAACTTTTATTGGGGCCTGACATTGGCTGTGCGCGGCGGGGAGTGCATTCATCCGCAGAAGAATGAATATTAAAAGCTGAATCTTGTAGTAGTTTACAAGTCGCACCCTTACATGAATACAAATCACGAAGCCACTTGAATACTTGACCAGAACTTTTGACACATTGCTTCGAAAGTTCCCTAAAAATTTCCCTGTGCATTTTCAGTAAGAACTGTAGACCTTGAACGACTAAATATCGAAATGGACGGGGCGGGGGGCGGGGGCTTGTTACTCGAGAAGTACGTTATTTATTTTAGTGTTATTAACGGTCTGTACTAACGGACTCCAGTTTCTCGTATGTAGCAAAAAGAAGTGAAAAGTTGGCGCATCAGACCTTAACGCTCAGCTTCAGGTTACTGAAGGTGAGCTCTCTCTCTCTCTCTCTCTCTCTCTCTCTCTCTCTCTCTCTCTCTCTCTCTCTCTCTCTCTCTCTCTCTCAAGTAGAATCTAGATCTGAGTATGAACATAAGTGTGTAATGTCAGTTATTAACAAATACATTTACGAAATATTTTGTTTTTGTATTTTTGTGCAGTCTCCGTTTTTAAGTCCTGAGATATATATATATATATATATATATATATATATATATATATATATATATATATATATATATATATATATATTTATAAAATGTTCATATATTTTCAGGATAAATCCGTTCTCATCAACAGGGATGGTTTTAGAGGAAAGCGACACAACGATCACTCTAATTTTTGAATCGTGTATATATATATATATATATGTGTGTGTGTATGCGTGTGTATATATATATATATATATATATATATATATATAGCTAGGGTAGGTGGCTGCTATCAACCGAGGCAAACAGGACCAAGGGCAGAGGAAGACGTCCATGTGCATAACTTTATTTGTGCTTACGTTTCAAGACATCTGTCTCATTATCAAAGCTGGAATAAGTAAAATATAAATATAAAATCAGACTCATACTTAAAATTACAATCAAAATATAAAAAAGTTATACAAAAGAAAGACAAAATTAAGAAGACCGTTACCGTTTTTGTATAGTATAAAATATTTTACTTATTCCAGCTTTGATAATGAGACAGATAAGCACAAATAAAGTTATGCCGTTATTATGGAGATAAATAAGATAGATAGATAGATATTAACGCAAAAGTAATTTCAGAGTCTTTGCTTGCTAAGGCTTTGTGTGTCAAGTATTTGCTCATTAAGAAGAGAAAACTTTAGGATTTGACACAGGAGGCATGACTTCATGACTTTATTGTGATTTCAAGCAGCTGTTTAAACAGTGCATCATTAGAAAGGAGAGGCCATACCGAGAGGCCTTACCGCAGAAAGCAAATGAGTCATTTCCTCTTGCCTGAGCAGACGTCAATGAATGCTGCTCCTTGCCTGCGGTAGTTACAGCTTCATTGAAGCTGCTAGGACTCTGTCTTGAAAGTGCGCAGGGTTGCATTTTGGGTACTTTATCGGTACAAGAATCTGTTTTTGTAGATGAAATGTAAATACGGGAGTTGTATTTTTCAATTTTTCCATCCTTTTCGGCACAGGGAAGTGTTGATTTTTATAATGGTAATCATTCCTTAATATACGCAGAAATGTACACGAAATGAGTATAAGTGGCCAATAACTTTTTCATCGGTACATTCACAGTAATTCATCATTCCAGGATATAATCAGGTAAAATCACCTAAAAATAAATTTATGTATATTTCTTATCCTTTATGAGTGGCAAGGAAGTTGGACTGATCTTTCAGCGGTCGGCAGCTCAGTTCACCCTAGAAAGAAGTTATTCTTAGTATCCCAGCTTATGTAACTTGCAGCTGCTGAAATCGTTGTATTTTATATCCGTGAGGTCCATTCATGGCTCCTCCACTTATTCCACTTTGGACGAAAGTTTCTCAAATGATAATTTTTTCAGTTCGTCTACCATAAGATCCTTAGAGGTTTTGGTTTAAAGTCACCCAATCCGTCGTTAATTTTCGTCAGCTAAGATACAATAAATTTTTATAGTTACAAGGTGGCACTTGATAGGGGTATAATAGTGTATCAGCCTTGTTTTATTTGTTTAAAGGAATCGACTTGCAAAGATAACAAGATTCATGATTTATTGTTATTTTTAGTAAAGTATCAGTTCTGATTTCTGTCGCTATAGCAGCAATGCTGTTGAAACAATAACCACTTTATAGTTAGGGGCGAAAATTAATTAAAGTGCGTCGTTTAGAAGTGTGTAAATTTGCGTTCATATGAGCCTATTGTTTCTGATGTTCCCCTGTTATTTCTTACCGGATTGCATAACTAACGCTCTCTCTCTCTCTCTCTCTCTCTCTCTCTCTCTCTCTCTCTCTCTCTCTCTCTCTCTCTCTCTCTCTCTCTCTCTCTCTCTCTTAGTATGTACGAAATCAGCCATATTTGACTCCTACCATATTTAGCTCAAATTAATGATACCCTTGTGATTCCTTACTGGAAGCAGAAAATTCTCTCTCTCTCTCTCTCTCTCTCTCTCTCTCTCTCTCTCTCTCTCTCTCTCTCTCAATATGTACGAAATCAGTCATATTTGACTCCTACCGTATTTAGTTCTAATTAATGATACCCTTGTAATTCCTTACAGGAAGTAGAAAATACTCTCTCTCTCTCTCTCTCTCTCTCTCTCTCTCTCTCTCTCTCTCTCTCTCTCTCTCTCTCTCTGGTTGCCCTGAATTTATAGAGAGGGAGACGGCAGTCACATGTCCTTTTATGGGGTCAGTAAGATCGAAACGTAATCGGGCTAATGCATTTACCCAAACGTTCAGCTCGGCTCATTACTCTCGTCGTAATATCTTTATATATGGCAAGAATAGGCTTGAAATAAGAGTATTACGTAAGATTGAGGTCTCTCTCTCTCTCTCTCTCTCTCTCTCTCTCTCTCTCTCTCTCTCTCTCTCTCTCTCTCTCTCTCTCCGGGTCTCGTGGCACAAGGGCACCACTTATGTCTCGCAGCTGAGAATCCCCGGTTCGATTCCTCTAATATGGTTCCCTTTTTTAATTCTTCAGTATTTTTGGTATACGTTCTCTCTCTCTCTCTCTCTCTCTCTCTCTCTGTAGCATATCTATGGCCATAACGTTTAACAGTCAACTAGGTACATAATTCGTTGTAATGTCAACAGGAGGAACTAGTTTTTAAAAAAACGAACCTATACAGTTCCCGCTCTCCCCCCCCAAACGAGGATGAGAGAGAGAGAGAGAGAGAGAGAGAATCAGAAGCTGTCGACTGTCATTTCATGTTATATAGATTTAAGGTAAGTCACATGTCATGTCATCGCGGGGTTTCGCAGTAGATGGACAACGTGAAGCAAGTGACCAGTAAGGTTCTCTCTCTCTCTCTCTCTCTCTCTCTCTCTCTCTCTCTCTCTCTCCTACTGTTATTTCTGTTTTATAATTTTCATTTACAACGGGTTTGTTAGCCTAATTTAGGGCCTTTTTTTTTTATTCTTTTCAGTGTTAGGAAATGAATACTAGTTTTTATACTCCGTTCAATTTGTCATGATTTCTTTGCAGTAAAGGCAATACACATCTTTAACTTTCATTTGTTTTCAATTAAAGGTTGTTTTATTTATTTAAATCTCTGTATTTCTTAATGGTGTTCTCATGTTGCGTACACTAAGCCTATATCAGTTTAGGGCTATTGGTTTCCTCGTCTGCCGGAGTATGTTGACGAATATTTCTAAGGTATGCATAACCATATGGGAGCTAAATCTTAGGAGGGGCTTTAGTGGAGGCTGGCTCTAAGACAAGGGATGCCTGTGATGCTGGGCCCCCGTGAAGTTACTCCAAGGCATACCGGTATTAAATCTTCAAATACTTTCGGGCGGTGGGTACATGATAACCAGGATTTGTTCCAGATGTCACAGATGCTTGGGTATTTGGAAGTGATCAGGGCCGAGATTCACGAAAGTACCCCTGTGAATTCTAGCTTTCAGAATTGTGTGTGTGCGTGTTTTTTCATTTCGGTAAACTCGGCTGTTTTGATTACCTGTTAACACTGATGGAAATAAATTTTCACTTCCTGATTTTTGTTTATATCTTGACTCCTAATTAATTCACTAGGTAAATAAAGCAGTGTTTTGTTATATTATCCTAACTGACTCGATCTCGAATAAAATTTTAAATAATCACTGAAGAGCAAAGTTGAATAATTCATGGTTTTCTCGCGTCACAGACGCTGTTTGTCTTTAGACTGCCCTTGTGCGTAATGCTGGAAAGGTTAGGTGGTGTTAGTGGCTGAATATTGATGGAAGGATGAAGTGGGGAACAAGAGAGCCGCTTGCCGTGTCAACGAATATTTCGTCGAGTAATGATGTGAAGACCGATGGATCCCTTATTTCTTGTATAGTTACTTTGAATGGGCTGACAGCTCGTTAGAAGGACCAGGGATGGAGCGTAAATAAACCCCATAATGCATTCAGCGTCCTTGGTGCTGTCACCCTGATCCCTATCGTCAGGGCTATCGTAGCTTGGGTCACTGTCGCGCAGTCAGTCCCTCGGGATATGTTTTGCGAAAGGTTCACGGCGTTCGTAAGGGTGGGATCTAGTAGTGATGGAAGCCTCGCAACTGTCTTGGTTGTCATTGTCCTTCGGATATTTTGCAGCCTCAGCCTTCAACTTAAAAATAGTTTCAGAGTCTAGGGCTTCCTCTTGACATTGAAGTTTAGATTCGCTGTTTGCAGAATATTGGCTTTTGCCAGTCAACTTCACTTTGCGTAGATCCAGTAGGGTGCAAGTGTTATCATATAAAGAAACGTACATTTGGTACAGTTAAATTGGTGGTACACATAAGGAAACATTACAAAATTCTTGCTGGTTCTTTCCTAGGTTTCTTTTTAATACCATGCCTTCTCGTATATTGAATTTTACCGTATTTACACTTTTTCTCGCAATTTCTATTTTTTTATTTGCCTTTCTTTTACTTTACCTATGTGTATTCTATTCGTGGGAAGCTCGGTTTTGAAAGTTAAAGACCTTTGGATTTATTTCTGTTGGAATTTCCACGTTTTAGATTTACTCAAATGTAAAGCAACTATGCGTTTGAAAATTGGCGTTCTATTAAGAAGTTACGTTTAGAGCGGATTATAAATTTCTTTCATCAATTCAGCGTGCACCTTTTGCTGTGAGAACCATCAAGCTTTTTAGTTTTCTGTGAAAGAAGACTATTGAGACGGCTCTGTCCGTCCGCAATTTTTCTGTCCGCCCTCAGATCTTAAAAACCACTGAGGCTAGAGGGCTGCAGATGGGTATGTTGATCATCCACCCTCCAATCATCAAACATAGCCTCAGTAGTTTTTATTTGACTTAAGGTTAAAGTTATCCATAATCGTACGTCTGGCACCGCTATAGGCACCAACAATACAGGTCACCACCGTGCCGTGGCTGAAAGTTTCATGGTCCGCGGCTGAAAGTTTCCTACAGCATTATACGCTGTACAGAAAACTCGATTGCGTCGAAGAAACTCCGGCGCATTTTTTACTTGTTTATTTATGAAAATTGACTGCGTCTCACTTTCTTTCCATTTATATGTTTACTTCCGTATGCCCCAGTTTTGAAGGAACTCTAAATGCTTTATGGCTTCTGTTTCTCCTCACATATGCTATGCTCCAGTTCCTCACATGGCACTGGTCTGATGTATTTTGTGCTTATGAATTACTGTTGTTTTAGGTTTTCAAAATGTTTAAAAACCTCTTGCAAGGAGGTTATCGTTTTATATTCGGTTGACTTTTTTGTCTTTCCTGTTAGTGTGTCTGTTGTTAGCAAGATTATGCTAAAAATTTTCTGTTGATCTTAACGAAGAGTTTAAGCGATTTAGTTCTGGGAGAAATCTCGATACGTTAAACGAAGAAGAAGGAGAAGTTTTGGGAGAAATCTCTTATTTTTACTTTTGAGGTGGGGGGGGGGCGCTGGATGGATGCCTCAGCATTGGCGGTTGTTTGCAGTCTCCCAACGCTTAACACTGTTACCTATTTCTCTTTTATAAATTATGTGCTCAGATTTTAGTTCCAAAATTGCCTGTGGCCAAATTTCGAGCTCTCTGGATTCATGATCTTCAATATCATGAACTTTATTGGCATCTGAACTTTCATTAACTTTTTACCTTTACTGTTACGAAATCGGGTGTAGTGTTTGCAATAGGTAACAAGAACCGGTTTTTCGTTATCATGATAAGACTAAAAAATTCATATACCCAATAGTTATTCGTTGATAAGGCTGTTTTGTTTTTCTTTTGCGCGAAAATGCATTTTCTCTAGCCATTTCTTCCAGAAGTTTTATGCTGAAGCTACTTATCTGTGCTTCCTGATATGTTTGTTTTCCGTCTGTTACTATAACCTTTAATTTCGGTGGTGAAGGTAGAGTGGTATCGGAGTCTAGAGCCTACAGACTTGATGACTTTTAGCGTAGGAAATTAGTAGTAATTAGATTTCAAGACTTACTGCTTTGCGTCGTAGGAATACAGACTTTGCCTCATTATATTTAGCTTGTGCTTTGATAGGGAACTTGGGATATATTTAAGATAATTCATTCTCTCTCTCTCTCTCTCTCTCTCTCTCTCTCTCTCTCTCTCTCTCTCTCTCTCTCTCTCTCTCTCTCTCTCTCGTTTTCCCTACAAATTCATTTAGCACGTGCGCCAAAGGTGGCGCCATCGTCGTTGCTATGGTAACTTTATTTTGGTTTCGTTTCCTGTAATCGCGTGGCAGTTCCGTTCTTCTGATTAGTTTCCATGACGGTATAAGCCGTGTTCCTTTTAACGTAGTGTGGTGGCCGCCGTTTATATAAGCATTCCAACCTCTGTTACGTAATATAATTCACGTTATGTATTGGTTTAGCTTTAGCGAGAACAACAACGTTAGATGAAAATACTAGTATACCAAAGTGATGTGAATACCTTTTTTTATAGCATATTCATTATGAATTTCAGGGTGTGCAGTGTACATTTGTATTTTTTGTAGTGTTGAAATTCTGTCCTTACATTTATATTTTCTCATTCCCAAATGTACCATTATTCAGTAGGCGGATCTGTTTTGGTGGTTAATAGCCTGCAGGACTCGGCCCAGTTTGAAGCAATAGCTCAACCCTATCTTTATCTTAGCATTATTGGCATTGTTTATTTAGTATACTGGATTACCAGAGATCAACCATCAAGCGCCCTGTATGTGGGTGTCTAATAAAAAATAGCGTTTGATTTTTCGGAGTGAGGCACCACGGGCTTTCTGTTTAGGTATTCTTAGGCTAGTGGCTCAGAGGAGGCATTTTGTTGCCCGTGCCTGCAAATGCCAAAACACGTTGAATGTGTCACGTTCCGTTTTTGATCAAAGTACGTCGCGTGCCCTCTTGGCGTGGCTGTTAGGAGTAGGCGTGTTGCTTGCTCAGCTAAGGCGACAGCCATCTCTAGAAAGCCGACAGAAAAAGCCCCTAGAAGGAAAAGCTATTAACGAAAGCAGTGGCAGATCGTGATGCTAACTCGGACGGTTATTATCCATTGTGTAAATCGCAGTATTTTGGATTTACTCTTGAATACGAGTTTGATAAACTTTCTTATCTATTCTTGTTCATGATTTTAAGTCGAAAGAGGAGAATATTTCATATATTTGTGTAGATCTGCATTTTTCTTGATCTTGGGAATTATTTCATTACATTTCCCATTTTAAAAAAATTAACGCTGAGATTTACTTTGTGTTTGGCATGATAAATGTGGAAGGCATTTTTGGAAATATCATTCAGAATTCAATATATTTGAGTAGCTAGCCACAAGAGCCGTATCTTTGCAGTACGAATGTACAGAAATTTTCCTAAGTTACTATTTCTACAGATTATAGTAGAAATTTCAATGCTATGATGGCTGGAAATAAGAAAAATTTTTAATTTAGCGATAATTAAGAGATCAATTTTCAGGCCACCACTAAACTCGCCGTAAAAACATATATGTAGACAATAAACCAAACTGAAATAAAAACATATTTTAAGGCAATGAAGGAACTTGAAGAAACAACGCATAAATTGATATTTCATTTACCAACTTAAAGAAACAAGACATAAATTGATATTTCATTTACCAACTTAAAGAAACATGACATAAATTGATATTTCATTTACCAACTTAAAGAAACAAGACATAAATTGTTATTTCATTTACCAACTAAGACATAAATTGCATCCCTCATCATAAATTGTTTCATTTTTTAGCATAAATTGTTATTTCATTTACCAACGTCTGTTATACATTTTTAGCACGTCTAAACTTAACTGATTTCATCCACTCGACAGCATAAATGAAAAAGTACAAATTCTTCTTATTAGTGATACATTTTGAGGTTATGCAACTGACTGCACTTCAGAAATCAAAGAACTTATCAGATTGTTAGCTGAGCGTTGCACGATAAAATACCTATTTCCGGTTGTGGTTTTGGCTTCGAGCTAATTTCAGCTCCGGGGTTATTCTTTGACTCTTGGCGTGAACGCTTTCATTGTCCGTGCGTTACATTTTCCACTGAAAACCTTTCATGTGCCTCTGGGAGAGTAAATTAAGAAATTCTTCCTTCAGTCCAGGATTCGAAATTGCCACAAAGCGTGTTAGCTGAAGCCACAGGAAAAGCTTGAAAAGAAACGACAGAGTGTCAAGTACTTTCGTGTAATTAACACATCTTTGGGCCCACAAAGATGTGTTAATTACACGAAAGTACTTGGCACTCTGTCGTTTCTTTTCAAGCTTTTCCTGTGGCTCCAGCTAATAGATAAAATCACGTGTGTGTGTGTGTGTGTGCGTATGTATCCACGTACGCTTTTTCTCAGCCAGTTTTCAGGTGTGAGATTGCTAGCCCCAAACCCTTTTTCTTGACCCTAGCAAACACTGGTGCCCGTTTACATCTTGGTTGGCTAGTTGGCTGCCATGCGCACGCGCGTAGTATTTAAAACGCTATCGTGTTGTGTTAATAACATTTGCAAGGTTTAATGTTTCTATTTCCGTTCGATCCATCACGCGCACTTAAATTTTCATCTTGCTTTTATAATTCACTCATAAAGCTTCGTCCCCTAAACGGACTGTTGGGGAGAGTTGCTTTAATGCGACATAAAGTATACTTATTTGTTCAGTGATTTATAGAAGCGATCTGTTACTGTATGTAAGTAATTGTTTTTATTCATTCAAAACTATATTTTTGACCTAGAGCGGGACAGTTACCCAACACTGGTATGTGTATCCTTTTCTGAGTGTGAAAGACGCTGCAGAAGAGCTGCTACAGTTGTCAGGCTATCCTGCATGGGAATTTCTCTTTAATATGTCAGTTTCCACACGTCATACAAATGTCATGTCTGGCTTATGGTTGTTCTGTATATACTGACCACAGCATATTATGCGTATCGTGTTGGTGATGCGAGATTCGTGTAATTTTTTTTTTCCATGAGGGTATTGTATTCTCTGAAGGCTTATGTTTGTTTGAAACTTCTTCACTAAACTGTCATGAATATTCCTCCTTGTGTTACAAAGGAAGAGAATAGCTGTACCGTGACGTTGTCATGGCTATGAGTGTTAGGTTGCACGTTGTCGGGATTAGAACTAAGTTCTGGTACCAGCTTTCTTTTTATTGCATAACAAGATGTCTACCTTCATACTATTCGTCCTCTCTTTTTGTTCTATATTATATTCCCAACATTCCACACGGCTTGGTGTCACATGAAGGAGCTTAGGCTTCCAGCACGATTGACCTCTTTCGTTGCCATAACCTCCGGGCACACACAGCGTCATCTGATTTACATTGATGCAAAGATATCACGACCTAATAAATCATTAATGCTAACGATTGCACCTGCCACCTGTGAGAAGAGATTGGATGGCCGGTGGAGGAGGAAGGGGGCGGGGGCTGTTCGGGGGAAGGGTGAGGGGAAGCGCTGTCGTGCTTCCTTGTTAGATGTGTGTGTGTGTGCGTGCGTATGTGTGTGTGTGTGTCCCCCTCTCTTTTCCCTCTTCGTGAGTCTTCCCTTTCCCTCACGTGTGATTCTCCTTTTGTCGTCTTCTTCTTCTTCTTCTTCTTCTTCTTCCTCTTTTTTTCTGCTTTCCTCTTCGTAGCCGGCGTGGCCACACCCACGGCTCCACACCTGACGTTGTTTATCCTATCTATTTGCTTAGATGATGAGGCTTAGCTTTAAAAGCCCCACCCGTAGGGACGTGCATTAGGCCTCTTATCAGTTGGAATGCGGAAGATTACTTGCTGGGTGCCCACGGTGTGCCGTCCTTGGACATCTAGTAAATGACCTTTGTCTGCCTGCCCTATTCTCTAATATGTTTATCCCCATAGTACTTTAAAGATATCAATAACCTTAGTGTTGTTGACGATAGACTTCACACCTCATATAAACGCCTAGGTCAAGGTCATGCTTAGAAATCAAAGCCCGAGGAGGGACAGTCCACCGCTATGTTCTTCACTTCCCTGAGGGAGATTTGTTTCGTATCGTTCCTCGCAAGGCTCAGAAATTAAGTGATTTATCGCGAATAATAGATTTTAGAGTCTGTCAAAATTTCCGCATAGGGACATGTAAGTAACACGCCACTACCAGGTAATTAGAGTCTGCAACCGCAAGATGTTTTGTCTTTGTGTTTTTCGTTATACACTATGTATCATTGTATGTATGAATCGCGAGGAAGGAGAGAAAGGAGAAAAAACAGAAGAGATAAAATGGTGAATCAGACTGATTTCTTAATCACTCGGGTTCCAATGTAAAATGACTCTTTGTAAAAATAAAATTCTGTTTCGGGGTCGTGCTTTCAAGTATAGGATTAGATCTAATGCTTGCGATTGTTTTGGTTTTAGTACTAGATCCAAATTATTATTGCTACATAGACGTTTTAACACTTTTGTAAACCTAGATTGCGCCAAGTGGGCGTCTTGCTTATGGGGTGATTAGATAAGATAAAAGGCTCAAGTAGTCTGCTGTGTGATACGTGCTGCAGTGCACAAGTCATACTTATGCTTGTTTTTCGAAGGCATACTGGACATACTTCCGTTTGTTTGTCTCCAAAAATGCTTTTAATTTTGGCGCTTGCTTCGTAATTCATCATTTCTTTGTTGTTTTCCTTTCTCTTGACGGGTCTGGACTAGTGGTGGGCATTAGGTTGGCTGTCTCATGTCCTTTGCCCGCCCCTCCCCCGTTCCCTCTCGAAAAAGCCAGTGTTAACAGCCGTGGTGAGGAAAGTTAACAACGCGGTTCTCATCATTTTCCATTCTATTATTTTGCTCTTCAGAGCGGAGGCCAATTAGGCAGGCAGTCTAATGCCCAGGCCTGGAGAAAGCAAGGTCAAGGGAGGAAGGGAGGGTTGAGATAATAAACGAAAACCAAAAATAAACTTCCCATCCTATATACCCTACAAGGGAAAAATGCCAGTCGCCATATGACCTGAGCACTGCGGCACGAATCACGCAACAGATAGCACTCAGGACCGAAGTCATTTTCATATTTTTAAGGTTATTTGTTATGACTATTTTTACGATGTTCTTGATACAAATGCATTCAAATGTACATTCTGTTCGAGGACGCGGATATTATAGAAACTAAATGCCTGCCTAACCTAATAAAGCCTGGCCCCCCAAATTTCCAGCACCCAACACTTGCGATTGCCTCCCCTGTGAAGGTCATTTCACAGCTTGGATGTGTAATGAGGTTCGACTCGACGTCGTTAGGTAAGTTGGAGTCACGGGAGAGGGAGATCCGGCAGGAAGGGCAGGGGAGGGGTGCAGAGCTCCTCTTTAAAAGGGACTTTTTGGTTGTCCCTCTTGGGGATTTTCCCTTTAGGTCTCGTGGTAGTGTCATGCGTGCTTGTGGGCGCATTGTACCCCGTGTGTGTGTTTGTGTGTTTACATGTATGCCGCGTTTGTGTGTGTGTGTGCTTGTAGAATGTGGTAAACACACTCCGTTCAGTGTGCCACCGTGATCACCATCCATGAGGTCTGCCTGTTGGATCGATAGGGTGAGGAATGTGAGGCGCATGGCTGGAAAGGCTGCTTTGCTGCCGTTTGTTTTTCGCAGGGCAAGTTGGAAATGCAATTATCTTATAGTATTACGTACAAGTATTGTCCTTGTGCTGGTGGCACATAATACACACTACAGCAAGCATTCAGGACCACCGTATTATAGTCCTGTGGCCACGCAACACTTCGCTCTTGTAGACTCTCTCAGGCATCAAACATGCACGCATGGCACTGCGAGACTGACTCAGCTGGTCGACGATCAGCTGATGTTGGGTTCAGAATAGGTAGAATGAACTATAGTTTTTGTCCAGATTAGGGAAAAAGGCAGTCGGTTTCAGTCTGGTCTGTTAAATCGTGCTGTGAGGAGAGAAAATCGTGTTGTCAACTTACAAGAAAGGTTTCGATGCCGTTGATTGATTGAGTAATGGTGATGGCGTTGTGTTGAGGATTTAGTGCAGTCTCAGTGTAAGTTATTGGGATTCGATAATACAGAATGATATCAGAAAGGAACATGAGCATGGGCACTTTCGTTCCCCTTGGTAAATTACTTCAGGTAGTATCCAGGACATATGATTTAATTTTACTGTTTTAATATAGTAAAGTACGTGGCCTCCTAATTAATTAGGTTTATGAAATGAATATCATTACTTGGTTTTTTATTTTATCTTTTTACATCCATGATGTAAAAAGATAACTTTTGCAAATGGGATGTGCAATCCGATTAAATTGCCGGTTACCTGATTATGTCTGCGTGTGAATTACTTCGAAAGAGCCATAAGTAGAAAATTAGCTTTATGCATTTAGTCATTTTTAAAAACATTGCTATATATTACTCTCACTGTGAATCAAATTAGTCCTTTTGTCCAAAAATATAATAATAATTTCCATAACTGTGGTAATTGTACTTTCGTGCTTGGCAACAAAAGGTCTAGTTGTGAGAACATCTAATCTTTATTTCCCATCCTCAGTAAAAATGTTCCCTATCCTGCTGGCACTTAAGGGAATGAGCACAAGGGTAGTCGAGATTAAATGGAAAGCAGAGATAAAGGCGATAAAGCCCTGGTGATAAAGGTCAGCCTGGAACAAAGTCTGGAATCCAGACCGACACTTGGTGGTTCCAGGGTGTCACGGATTGTCTGAGGCTCAGGCGGTGTGAGAACGCATGACACTCAGTTACCTAGAGGCAGCCGTTGAGTGAGTTTCGGCTGTCGGTGTATGACGGAAGATGTGACATTCTCCTCGGCCGTGTTTAGCGGTCTTCTAAAGACCACACAAAGTGCATTGTTGGCGCTCGCATGTTACTCCTTCGTTCTGATACCTACAAATACGATTATTCATTCTGATACCTACAAATACGATTATTCAAAGCGCGGCCACTAAGTGAAGATGTGTTTGATAACATGATTTTTACGATTGCGTAATTGAAGTTGTGGTATGCACAGTGTTTTTAGATCAAGAACTGACTGCTTGCGTTTTGTGAATTATAACAGTAAATTTTGTTAATGGTGATTAGTGGTGATTGATGCCGAGATGATGTACAAAAGAAGGTTGTTTTTTTTTCCCCTCTCCAAAGAAGGAAGGGACTTTTTACCATTTGTGAAGTCACGGAAATGTATTTATTTATAACGTTTGCGTGTTTTATCAGTGCCACTGAGTGTAATTAATCAGTAAACAAAATTCGAAAAAACTGAAGATTGTGTGTATCCGTTAACACCTGTCTTGTGACTGACCTAATTAACTGTATGGTCACATTTTGGTTGGCTGTTGGAGTTGAAATGTAGGTGTTTGGTAAACAACTTTATGGCTTTACGGATTATTACTTTAGCGTACTAAAATGGTGTAAGTGACTGGGATACCGTTTAGTATTTTGAAGTAAAGAAGGGAACACGTTCTCTGGCCCGATTTTGATATGTAGACTCAACAAACAGTTATCCGTCGCTATTTTTAGATAGAAGAATAATGTCTGTTTTGAAGCAGAACGTGAAACTGCGAGATTAAATGACAGCTGCTGGTGAACACAGTTTAGCTTCAGCAAGACAAAAAAAATAATTAATAAGAAGCAGAACCTGAGAATCAGTTGCTAACACTCACTCCCATCGGAATGTAATGGGTTTTTAAGTTTTTATTTTTCTCTGAATTCATCCTCCCAAATGTACTGTTAATCTCTCTCTCTCTCTCTCTCTCTCTCTCTCTCTCTCTCTCTCTCTCTCTCTCTCTCTCTCTCTCTCTGCACAGACGGAGAATGGTCCTTGGAGAAAGCTAGTGTCGATGAGTTTTTGGCTCTGAATGTAATTTTAAGGCCCATTGCCTTTAAGTCACCTTGAGCGATGAGGGGGAACCCGTAGAGACTAGTTACACCCGAAAGCTCTTAAGGGAAAGGAATGCGAGTGACAAGCTCCTGCCGGGTTACCCAAAACCCTTCTCTCCTCCTCCTCCTCCTCCTCCTCCTCCTCCTCCATCTCGCGAGGCATTAGTTTCCGGTGTTGCTGTTCGGGATGCTTCCGTCGCCGGTCCTGCCACCTCCGCTGTTTTGCCAGATGGTGCCTGTCTCAAGGCACAGGTTCCTGCGGTACTTTGTGTGGATGATATGTAGTTGAGATGCAAGTCCTAGCATCTTGTTCCTCGTCTCTGTCAGACGGTCGCTCTGTTACAAAGAAACCTATTACTAAATGGATTCCTAAGAAGTTGACCTCATTTTCTAAGGAGTGTTTAGATAGACTGTAGACGTTGTTGTTTCTTTAAAATTTCGTGAACGCATAAACGCAGTCGTGAAAGTGAAAATTTCCATCTGTATCTGAAGAGGTCTATTTCGCCAAATGGCAGATGCTTTCGTCTCATTAAACACTCAACTTTGTCAGTTCCTAAGATACAGTTGCTGCTTCTCTGGAGGAAATCTGAATCACGTACTTACGCTTCCTGGCTTTCAGGTATCGGCATTCGGTCCAGACGTGATAAATGGTGTTGTTTATGTGCATGCAGTTTGTATGTTTGAGCAGATTCGGCTTATAAAAAAAAGTATCGATTGGTGTCTTGGTGATGACCTTGGGAACAGCGCGACCTTTATCTCTTGGCTCGATTATTCATCAAGGCCTTCACTTACTTTAGGGTAAAGATATCGGTAAAGGAAATTACTATTCGTTGGGAAGTTGATGTATTACCTTTTAGCTGTTAAGATTTCCTAGAGTGGCACGTTGCCACTGAAGCGGCGTTGATTTGATGTTTATATATATATATATATATATATATATATATATATATATATATATATATATATATATATATATATATATATATATATATATATATATATATATATATATATATTATATATATATACTATATATATATATATACACATATATATATATTTTATATATATACATAGGTATAACTGAATCACGAAAATATGGAACGTGATGAACATATAAATAAAACAAAACTAAAATCTCATCTGTCTATCTATCTATCTATCTATATATATATATATATATATATTATATTTTATATATATATATATATATATATATAGATATACATGCATAGCTTACTACACACACACGTATATATATATATAAATATATATATGTATATAATATAAATATATATATAAATAGTATATATGAATCTTGGTATGGTAATGAAACAATATCTAAAAGATTGTGTCGACTTAGAAATAAAGCTTTAAGGAAGAATTTTTGAGGTCAGTTGGAAGGATAGTGTGAATGATACCATATGGGAAATTGCGGGAGTTTCACATGTAGATGAGGTAATGAGAGGTAGAGATGGCATGAACATGTACTCCATACCACCTCGGAGAGAAGAGCACACAATAGCGTCAGTTCGGCTCCTGCGGGCACCAGAAGAGTTGGTACATACGTTTGCTCCAATGGGTATTCTGACATGGGAGACTGGAAATTAGTGGAGATTTGTGGAAGTGAAAGCTTGTGAAAGACATGAAGTGCAATTTCACAGCAGCAATTTCACAGCAGTATATATATATATATATATATATATATATATATATATATATATATATATATATATATATATATATATACATATACATATATATATATATATATATATATATACATACATACATATATATGTATTAACAGGACCTCAAGTATCCTTGGATACTTGACAATGAGCACTGTTATTCCTGGAATGCTTGTAATTTTTTTTTTTTTAATAAATAACTCCGCTAGATACCATACAACAGGATCAATGAGGTCCTGTTAGTAAATACTGTATATATATATATATATATATATATATATATATATATATATATATATATATATATATATATTTATATTTATACATACATACATACAGTGTATACACACCAAATCTACTGGTCACGTTCACCAGATATATCTGCTTGTATTAGGTACAGTGACCCAGTGATATATAACTTCTTTGAGAAGAAATTAATTATATATATTATATATATATATATATATATATATATATATATATATATGTATATATATGTATAATGTGTATATGTATGTATGTATATATATATATATATATATATATATATATATATATATATATATATATATATATATATATATATATATATATATAAACTGTATGTATAAAAGTAAACTCAAACACGCAAATAAATTTCTTGTGTTTGTGAGACTTTTTGTCCTCGAAACAAGTACTTAAAGCTCTCGAGACAGGGTATTTAGGTCCTCATGTATTGATTTAAACTTAACAGGAGTGTTTCGACTAATTACCCCCAGCATTCCAGGAGTTCCTAAAAGCAAACCTTAGCTCTTATAGTATATTAAAGCTCCTAAAATTGAAGATCTATTTTTTTTTTTTTTTTTTAACGTTCCATGATGAAAAATAGTCGAACCTGTGGGAAAGGTGATTAGGCGGATTTCCGGGTAACTGGCTCAATCTGGCTTTCGTGATGATCGATTTATTTCTTTTCGTCGATGCCCTCCTTAACAGTAGAGCGTTTCCAGGGTGTCTTCCAGGTTTTGAGGGCTTCGGTAAATGTACATCCTCCGGCTTTCACCCACATCCCGGGGTTAACTGGAGTTCGTGTGTTAGTACTGGAAGTCATTTATTGATTGTGCAGGTATTTCTGTATATCTTTAGACGTAGTCGTCATAAATTCGATGGGAAATTATCAGAAAATATATTATCCTGCCTTTTAATTTGTAATGCTATAATTACATTCTGTGTGGGGCTGCAGAAACTAATCAGAGGTCATGAAAGTATTATTGATTATTAATGAACTTTTGTATTTTTACTGCTATGGGATCTCAACTCTTGGCATAAAAATCCTTTTAATTATGAAGAAGAGTTCAGATAAGGAAGTGAAGTTGAGGTATATCTTGCACTCTAAGTTCCTGTTGTACTAATGTATTTTTAAGGAAAACACAGAGTAATGTGCTTGCGAATGAAGACGTTCCTCTCTGTGGTCGTAGTCTATTTAAAATGTCATCCCAAATCAAGATTTCGATTGTAGCTTCAACATCCGCTCTTTCGGCGTTAAGTAAATTTCGTTGAATTCTTCAATATGTTCTGCAAAAGCTTTCAATATTTTCCGCTTCCTGTAATTTTGTCCTAATGCGTTATGATTTTTTTTTTAATCTCTCCAAATATTTAAATGATTTAGGAAGAGAGTCTTTTCCAGGATACTTCAGTGTGTTTGTTTTTTCAATTAACTGGAGCTAGGCTTTACAGAGTATAGCGTTATCATTAAAACGAAAAAATCTGAATTCAGTAGCAAGGTTTTAAAAATTTTTAAAGAATGGGACCGGACAAAACTTCCTGCTTGCAAGATCAGTATCCTTCCAGTCATTTCGACACTGTAGTTCACTTTCACAGTAGAGTTTTGAAAACTGGGAAATTGAATTCACTATTTTGTGAATTCAGTTTTGCAATTTAGTTCCTCGTGTATTGATTTGAACTTATGGAGTGTTTCGACTAATGAACCCCAGCATTCCTATAGTTCCTAAGAGAGGTTCGACTAATTACTCCCAGCATTCCAATAGTTCCCAAGAGTGTTTCGACTAATTACCCCCAGCATTCCAATAGCTCCTAAGAGTGTTTCGACTAATTACCCCCAGCATTCCAATGGTTCCTAAGAGAGTTTCGACTAATTACCCCCAGTATTCCAACAGTTCCTAAGAGTTTCGACTAATTACCCCCAGCATTCCAATAGTTCCTAAGAGTGTTTCGACTAATTACCCCCAGCACTCCAATAGTTCCTAGAGTGTTTCGACTAATTACCCCCAGCATTCCAGTAGTTCCTAAAAGTGTTTCGGCTAATTACCCCCAGCATTCCAATAGTTCCTAAGGGTGTTTCGACTGATTACCCCCAGCATTCCAATAGTTCCTAAGAGTGTTTCGACTAAATTAACCCCAGGATTCCAATAGTTCCTAAGAGTGTTTCGACTAAATTAACCCCAGCATTCCAATGGTTCCTAAGAGTGTTTCGACTAAATTAACCCCGGCATTCCAATGGTTCCTAAGATTGTTTCGACAAATTACCCCCAGTATTCCAATAGTTCCTAAGAGTGTTTCGAGTAATTACCCCCAGCATTCCAATAGTTCCTAGAACAGAACATAGTTTATGTACTATATTAAATAACCTAGAATTGAACATCTTGTTGTTCAAAAATAAAAAGCAGCATGTTATGAAAGGATCACGTTGAGAAGCTGGAAGCACTATGTGAGCAGCTCTTTTACAGCTATGTTGTGCTTATTTGTCCTCGTATGGGGTTTCGTTCTCATACAAGATTCGTCCTCCTCACGCTGTTGTTTTGACAGATAAGAACCAAAGGCTTTCCTTCTATTGAATGACCCGTATCATTCTTCAACCTTAGATTCACTTCAACTCTGGCATAAGGTCCCCTCCCTATGGTGTATAGTGTTCCTCATTGGATGGGTCGATATCGTACTCGGTTAGCCGTCTGCTGGGCCCGCGTTCGACTCTCCGGCAGGCCAATGAAGAATTAGGGGAATTTATTTCTGGTGATAGAAATTCATTTCTCGATATAATGTGGTTCGGATTCCACAATAAACTGTAGGTCCCGTTGCCAGGTAACCAATTGGTTCTTAGCTACGTAAAATAAGTCTAATCCTTCGGGCCAGCCCTAGGAGAGCTGTTAATCAGCTCAATGGTGTGGTTAAACTAAGGTGTACTTAAATTTTTCGAACATTGCTCTACTCTTACACCTTCATTGTACCTCGCTCTCATAGTACACATTAGGACTCATAATCCCCCACATCCTTTGCGGATGTCACACCATTCAGGTCAGCTGTTTTGATCCTTTTCTTACCATTCACCTTTAGCTATTTGTCTTTGGAAGTCAACTGTGTATTTTTACGGACACTATACCAAAGGTGACCCTCGTGACTTGTAAGACGCGAATATAGTGTAGGAGAAACAGAGGTATAACTTCGGGGGAGAGGGCATCTCCTCTTATGCGGAAGTGAGGCAACAGAAGAAATGCCTTAACAAGCACCTACCATCCACAGTTCTCTAAACTATTTGATGTCAGAGATTGTTGCCTCTGTACCTTCAAACAGAATACACCAAGTGTAGCCAACAACATAGGAACTTAAATGCCCATGACTACATAGGTTTCAACTATTAATGCCCATGACAACATTTTCTGAAGGGACCTACCATACGCAAAGGGCATTTCTGACACGGAAGTTTGGTTTTTGTTTGCAGATTCTGTCTACGTTTTGAGAACTGCATGCCAGCTGACTTTTAGAGCTAGGAATATTTTTCCAAAATAACATTTTTGTCCACTGCTCGGAAAAGAATTGGGGTGATTTGATACCGCTCCGGCTTTACGTTTCTTGTTCATTTTTCCGTGGAAATTTACATCTTCCTTGTGCCATCTTGCTGCCAGTAAATTTCTGAAACACGGAGTTTATCACGTCACTGTCTCCTTACTTAATGTATTCTGGCGCAATACTTTCCCATATATTTAAGGAAGCTCCAGTATACTATGTCGTTGCCTTCTCAATGCATGTGCTTTTTTGAGCTTTACTCTCCCATAACGATTTTCTCTTGCTCTTCCATAAAATCTTTTCGCATTTCTAGAGAAGCAATGCGCTGCCAGCCTGATATTCCCTGTTTCCTGTAGTTCACTGCAGCCTGCTTATGACACCCTGTCTCTTTTAGGTGGGTAAGTGAAGTTATCCGGGAACTAATATCCGTAGTCATGAACTTAGTCATTTCTTTTGTTTAGGGGTCGCCTTCCTCTTTTTTTTTTTTTTTTTTTTTTTACTTGGCTCCTCCAGAAGAATAGGAGGAAAGGAGTCGCCAGAGGCGTGACTGAGACGAGTATAGGAGGCTGGTGCGTGGGGTCGTCAGGTCCCTAGATGACCTGAAATTGTTTGGTGGGAGCCTTGCAAATTGGTTTGTAAATTGCATGTAGTAAAAGCGAGTCATGCTGAACTTTCTTGTCGTTTACAACCGTTTTAGGCTTCGTTTGTGTTTGTTTTTACTTGTAACAAAACTTTCACGTTGTTGACTGCCATTGAAGAACTACGTTTTTACCAGTTTATTAATCTAGTGTGCGTTCTTTATCGTGCACGAGACTGTTTGTTAAGTCATAAATTAAAGTTGAAATACTGTGCTGAAAAGGAATTTTTTTTTAGTTCGAAGGCTGAAATTTTCGGCTGCACAGAAGTATTAATTAGGCGTTCTTTCTCCCTCGAATGTCGTTACTGTCTTATTGTCATGAGGTTCTGTTTGCTCTTTCCATTGCATATTGTTCAAGATTTTATTCTTAAGCCTACATTTATGCCTTAGATTACGTTTATCTTGAAATTATTTTGTTTTATTGTTGCGAGATTATTTTTTATTTGTTTGTTGATTTTGGTTTTTGTATGGTTCATGAGTAAATTAATAGTTTTCGTCCAAATTATTATCAAGCAACGTGTTGTATTTTCTGTGAAATAAGCCGTTTGTTGTATTCTCATAGTTATGTTTTGCCTCAGGATGGAACAACCCTTCAACCTTAAAACCACCAACTTCATATATATGAAATCATTATTATGATGTTAATGAGCAAACATGCATGTACCAGATACGTCAGTTGCACAATGAGTTATACTTTAGCTGTTTTTATTTTAAACCTGTATCAGTTATTATTATTACTGTAGTTTTCGTTGTGGTGTCATTGCTCTTGTTATCGTTAGGCATCGATGAATAAGAAATCCAGTGACATCGATGAAAGAAACCAAAAGCGTAAACCCGTAACGTCAATATGGTTGCGTGTTATACTCCAACCAAACAAGCCGGTAGCATTCAAGATAATATATTTCCAGCATTCAAGATAATATATTTCCATCATTCAAGATAATATATTTCCAGCATTCAAGATAATATATTTCCAGCATTCAAGATAATATATTTCCAGCATTCAAGATAATATATTTCCATCATTCAAGATAATATATTTCCAGCATTCAAGATAATATATTTCCAGCATTCAAGATAATATATTTCCTTTACCGGACTTCGACAGTTAACTGAAAAGATGCCACGACAAAACGCTTTAATCCGTCGAAGATGCTTGAATGGTTTGGCTTGGATATAACCGTGAAAGAACTAAGAGAATAAATGAAATTTGCTTAAGCTGGTCAGGAGAGTGAGAATTGCTAGTGGTTTGCTAGCATTCGTTTTCAGTAATAGGAATGGAGATAAGAGAGAATGAGTTTGAGAATGTGTGGGCTTCCCTGGAGTTGGCCACATGAAATATACAGTGTGTGCTCAGCTGGTATTAGACTGCAATGGCAACATGGAAATAAGGATGAAGTATTTAGAGAATACCGGGACTTTTCTTGGGTTGATTCTAAGAAATATAATAGTTCGTGATTTGCCAGAATTTTTTTTTTTTAATGGTCTGTTCTCACGTAGGCTAGGAAGAATATATAAAGTTTTTTTATGAAGTTTGCTTAGCAACCAGATAGTCATTATATTCATAAACATCAGAGTGAAAAGCTTGGTATTTAAATTAGAGAATTGTAAACACAGTGAATGGTCAACTTGTCATAGGCACGTAAAAACTGAAATTTTAAGCAAGGATTTCTGCTAAAAGATACTACCAAAATATGTTGGTAAATACAGCATATATTATAAAGAGATGAGGATAATTATTTATGAACAAATGAAGGACAAAATCCAAAAAGCAGAGAGAGAGAGGAAGGAAAGGAAATTAGAAGAAAACAAAGCTATTAAAATAGTTTGTTCAATAACAAATAGACTTGATATGATAGATTCAATTTAAGAAAATATAAGGACGGCCTACGATAATGATTATTGACAAACACACTGAATTCATCGATTGTACTTCTGATAGCACCATCATATGCGGGAAATGATTGACAGGCTGGTACATAAGTAAGAAGAATGAGACACTGTCAGTCAGAGGAACGTGAAGTAAGGACAAATCATTATTTAATGATGAGTTGCTGCCAGAGGTTGACTGTGTTAAGTATCTTCGATCTACTAATTGGGAACAACACTTGTCTAATTCAATAAATAATCAACGCAAATGAGCGCATGAGCATCATAATATCAGTTTCGTTGTAAAGAAATATTTGGGCTACGTTGTCTCTTCTGATGTGAAGCTTCTGGTGTTTGTAAACAAATACGGGAAGATTCCTTGTTATTAATGCCAGCAGTTATATGAGAAGCAGGTAGCATTTTCTGTGTGTTACTCCGTTAGGGTATAATGGTAGCTATGACATACCTTGAGAATGAAGAGCCATATGGTGCAGGATGTACCCATTGCATGTTATGAAGACAAATAGGTCGTTTGGGAACAGAGGAAAGCATGGGTGTGGATAATGCACAATAAAGAAGGGAGGATACATGAAAATTCATTGCATCTCAAAGTAATTTCATTGATGATAGGATTTGTGTCTTAAGAATTTCAACTCGATATTCATGCAACCCACGTGACTCGGGCATCGATATAAATACGTAGAGCGTTCGTGATAAACAGTTTGATCATGGCGGATTCTCTCTCTCTCTCTCTCTCTCTCTCTCTCTCTCTCTCTCTCTCTCTCTCTCTCTCTCTCTCTCTCTCCTGCGATTTTCTCCCCAAAATTTGTCTTCATTTTGGGTGGTGCACCAGAGCCATCGGGCCCCATCAGTGTTGGAGTCTCTAAACGTCACTCGGAACTGCTCCATTGCTGCTAATTATGGGCGGGGTTACGTTTTGACGTCACAGGGCGTGGCCTATAGCTTGAGGAGGCCATCTCTCACGTCCTCGTATATCAGTGGGCAAGCAGTATTTTTTATTCACGAGGTCCAACTCCATTGTCATGAGCGGTCCACCTTTTATATTTACATTGTTAGAAAAGAGGAATTGACTGCGAAAGGTTTTATTCGGTGGCATTTTTTTTAAAGTTCTTGACTTGCGGTCAGATAAAGGAAGTATTTTATGCAAGAGGTATGATTGAAAACCGAAGTTTTGTTTACAAAATCTTTGTTCTTCACATATCCGTCCCGTAATAATTTAAACTTGAAAGGGATAGCATTTCCTGTGCAACGTCTGCTGTATTTGTTTAGGATTTTTTTTTTATAAGAGCTCGAACACATAAACAGATAATGATTATATTCTGGAGTTAATTTCTCTAGTAAAGGTGCTATCTGTATCTGAAGTGGAGTTGCCATGGTTTGTTCAGTAAGAAGCAATGCGAATATCTGAATGAGATCGACTAGTCACATTCACCAGTGTGGTGGGTGTACAATGGCCATTAAATGAATTCTCAGCTGTTTTGTTTACTAATATTTGCAAGTATATTAATAATGAAATCCTTAGAAAATACGTGGAATGAATTCAGTGAAAAGTTTCCTTTTTCACACACTGAGCATCGGGCTCGTCTCCCAGAGAGAAATGCGATTTAGCTCTTTGATTATTGTGCTATGACGAAGGATAAGATTTTATATCGACTCCCAAGTACATATATATGTATGTATGTATGTATGTATGTATATATATATAGATATATAGATATATATATATTTATATATTTATATATATATATATATATATATATATATATATATATATATATATATATATATAGATATATATATATATATTATATATATATATATATTATACATATCGTTTGAGTTAGATACATTACAGCAATGGAATCGCTCCCATTCAACTTTCGTAACTTAATAATCAATGCAGACATCTCCTTCGCCTTTTGTTAGCTGAAACCAGATCACTCTAATGTCTGTGGCTGTGAAGGTTATCATTATTAATAGATCTGCATGTCAAAAACCTCCCGAGGGAATGCCGGGTTGAAACATAACGCACACGGAAACAGGTGATCCTCAAACCACCGAGACGATACCCGTGAAAGCATGGCTGATCGTGCTGACCCCTCGTTGACCTCTCATTTTTTTTTTCCTCCTTTGAGCGTGACCTCTCCTTTCACTTGACACCTAGCCGCTGTAGGGTGTATCCCACAACCCACCTGTATGCAAATCGATGTCATTCTGCGGTTCAGTACCTGTGATAGAAGGTGCGCTTTCTCTCATTTCAAGAAATTGTTTTATTTTCCCCTTTTCCCCACCTCATTGTTGCTAGTGATGGTGCTCCTGCCACTGCAGTTTTTACGACCTCATGGATTGGTGCTGGGATGTTATTGCAGGGCTCATTATGGGTTTTATGGAGACATTTCTCTGGGGGTTTTGAAACTCTAGGGGTGTCGGTATTGTATAAGGTTGAGTATATATATGAAAATACTGTGCGCACACAAACCATACAGTGTGTATATATATATATATATATTATTTATATGTAAATATAAACGTGATATATATATATATATATATATATATATATATATATATATATATAGAAATAATCAACACACAATCACGTGTGGAATAGAAATAAATTTCTGACGAGTCAGAAATTTATATATATATATATATATATATATATATATATATATATATATATATATATATATATATATATATATATATATATAATCATTTAGATATTTTGTTTACATGGAAGTAGCGTCAAAAGAAGAAGAAGATAAAAAATAGTAGTCGCTGCTACGATAATCTTTTAACGCTAGAATTAAACTTACCTAGAATCAATTGCTTCGTTTACATGCACAGGAGGGTTGTATCGCCGAGCTGACCTACTTCAGGCTGGAGTTGGTCATCGATATGAGAGAATAACAGAAAATCTGTTATCAATACAGAACTTCCTGAGTTCGTGACACTGACTGACGTTTTTCGTTTGCAGTGAGCTCGAAGTCATGACGATGGTTTAATCTATTGATGTACAGACACCTCTCTCTCTCTCTCTCTCTCTCTCTCTCTCTCTCTCTCTCTCTCTCTCTCTCTCTCTCTCTCTCTCTCTCTCGGGTATCTGTTACGTGGTTAAGTGGTTATGTCGAACTGCTTCTGGTTTTAATCTGACCGGCAGTTTTTTTTTTTTTTTAAGTCCCCCCCTTTCATTTTTGGGAAGCGCCATGTTTGGGCCTCTCGAGGTGGAGGTATCCGATGAAAGAAAGAACCAGAAAATGGAAAGGAAAGAGTTCGTCTGTGTGAAAAATTGTGAGGAAAATTGGGAGGAAGGCTAAAGTCATCCTGTGATCAGTTGGTATATTGAGATGGGTACGATGATCAATGAAGAAATTTTCCTTCTCGCGTGATTCGAACCCATTTGGTTAGAAGACTGAGGTTTAAAGCTAACCAGAGGAGGTTTGAATCACATCAAGGGTCGGATAATGTCTTCATTCATCGCCTTGTATCTACTTCTTCGTGTTAAAATACCACAAGGTGGTCGTTATAACTCAAGTTGAGGAAATAGCATTTACGAATATGAGTGGACGTTATCATTGGTATTGCATGCTATCAGTATAGATTAAAGACTCTATCTATCTCTCTCTCTCTCTCTCTCTCTCTCTCTCTCTCTCTCTCTCTCTCTCTCTCTCTCTCTCTCTCTCTCTCGGAAGATCAAATATTCCCCCATACGTACAAAAAATCCCATCTTTTGTTACGGAGGGTACTTCCAGATACCACCGGTCATACCATAATGTGATGAATTTAAAGTTTTTTTTTTTCGTAAATCAGTATTTCAGCGTTTTGAGGGCATCTCTTCTTTCGGGCCTAAATATGTGATTGTGTTATGATTTCCTTTTTGTTTTAATGGAAAGTGATTGGAGAAACTGAAAATATGGCGCAAAAACTCTTTATGAACTGTTCATGAATTTTATCGAATTTTGTAATCGGAACTTGTGAGTAAAAGGATCTGTTGGCAGATATATAAAGTGTTTACTGTTTTTTTTTTATAAATATGTTTTATGGTTAAGTCCGCATTTGTTTTAAATGGATCTCTACGCAGTTATAAAAATGCACTTAAAATTATAAAGATTGGGATGCAAAAATTCCTGCCGCTTAATGATAGTCGACGGTGGCTTTTTTTTGGAATTGATAAGAGTTTATGGGAGTGGTTTGGCCACGTTTTTATTCTGATTATTTGGTTGGTAAGGACGTGTAATGGAGCCTTATCTTCAAGAATATTTTCTTGGTGATTATAATATGAATCACCAAGGTTAATATTCTTCAATATAAGGCTCCATTACACTGATATGGTGAAACTGTAAATATCTGTAAATATGAATCAACATAGCGTTCTGTAGTTGTTTTCATCTAGGTATTTTTTGGTAGTCCACTCGCTCTGCATTGTGTGATCTCAGCTGTTTGTGTTAAAAACTGTGTAATGAAACTTTTGTTACATTTTTGTTTCTATTGTTTGTTTCTTACCAACATCCATATCCCTTTCAGAATTGTTAAAAGTTGTTCCAAAGTGCCCTAACGTGTCAAAGATATCAAATTTTCTAATTCGTCACAAGTGATTTTCAAAACGGAGAAGTTTTTCGATTTTTTCGTCAAGAATGCAAACTGCTATGGCTGAGAGAGAGTCTCAGGACGAAGGCGAAACGGAAGGTACGTTAAAGGGTGACGACGTCAGATAGCATTAGTGGTGGCGTCCTTCGGCGAGAAGAAAGCAAACCGTTCTCGCCATTACAGAGGGAAAAACACCCATATGTCTATTTTTGGAAAACCTCTTACTGGCCGCCAGAGTTGAAAATTTAAGTGTTCTCAAAAGGCATCAGTAATAACTCTAATATTCGTTAAACAGAGAGACTATTAGTGTGTTCGTAGTAATTTGGCATAGTTGTAACAGGTATTACTCCATCCAAAGGGAGCACAACAGTGCCAAACTACAAAAGAGCATTGATTAAGCTACTGAAGAAGTGCATTGCGTTGTTGGTTTTTGTGATTTATATTTCATACCTTTTAAGCCTCTGCAGTCTATTGCACATAACTAAATCCAGCGATCCCAACGCCCTTAGCCGGTCTCTTCCTTGTCGAGAGAAGTGGCTGGTTTCGGGTTTTCTGGAGGGTTTAAGGGGTGGCCGCTGCCCCCGCCCCCCCTTAAAGAGGGCGTAGACACGCGCGCTTTCAGGCAGGCCAAGAATTGGAACGAGCGATTCCTAGAACAGCAGCAGGAGAATTACCAGATCTACCATCAAGATCACGAGGCTTACCTGCGCCCCCGGAATCTAGAGGCCTGCGACCATGAGGTCTACAGTCAAGAGCTCAGGACAGTTCTGAGAACAAGTCCTCTCAAACACTACAAGCACGTCCAAGATGAGTTCGAAAGTGGCCGAGCCTCGAGTTTAGATGACGATGAGGACGAGAACAGTAGTAAAGATGGAGAAGAACCGGGCGGTGCCATTCACGTTGATGATAAGGAACTAGAAGACGCCATTAAGAGGGATTTAAAGAGCAGGAGAACTGTTGGGGATGGCATATCTAGATCGTCGTCCTCAGCTGACGTGTACTATTCGGGATGTCAGCTGCGACAGGGAGAATTAATTGCTCAAGACCTGCAACGGTCTGTTGACCACCTCACGGATTCTGTTAAGAAACAAAGGGCGATACGGGAAGATCTCTACGACTCGCTCTTGAACGATGAGGAGGTTTTCACCCTGGAAGTGGAGGAAGGCCACGATGGGTCCACGGTGAAAACTAACTGGAATGTCAATCACAGATGTAACTGGGATGGAGAATTCCGGAGTCTCAAAGATGCTGAAGTGGTCGACGATGTCGACGTCGAAGGTAAGACCAGTAAAATGGGACATTTTTATGTTTTGTTTTCTCATTCTTTCCTTTTAGTAAGCTCTGAATGGTACTAAGTTATGCTAATAATTCATATGATTATTATTGTTTTTGACCTCCCATGACACCATAAGCACCAAATTAGCTGTCTACATGAATTAAAAGCTGCGGGCTTTGGAGAGCCATTCAGTGCTGGTTGTCGATATCATTAATAACGAAATCGATAATGAGAATTGAACAGGCTCGCAAGCGCCGTGCTTTACTGGTATTTTTAAAGTATTATTATTATTGTTATTATTATTATTATTATTATTATTATTATTATTATTATTATTATTATTATTATTATTATTATTATTATAACTAGCACTGTCAGCTAAAGTAGTAGTAATGGAAATAGAATTTTTATTTATAATTCATATTACTGGACAACCTAAGGCTTTGTGTTATTTGATATTAAACTGTGTAATTTATTTAATAAAAAAAAACAATTAAAACACAATAACGATGAAAGAAGTCAAAGATCTCAGTTATGCATGTTTTTCTAATTAAGTGGGACGACATGGACAGGGAAATTTAATTGAGGGATAACCTTCCTTTCCTTCCCTCGAGGTTTATTCCCCAATTTTCCTCCCTCTGACTTCTTCCTCATTATCTTTAGCCTTGTCCTATATCCCTTTTATCTGATTCCGTGCCTCACGAAATGCTTGTGGGGTGAGAAGGGCGTGGGGGTGGGAGGGGTGAGGGGGAGTGGCCCGGGAGTGCACTGACCTGATCAGGTGTTCCCTGGATGTAGGGGAGAGCTAAGTTCATGGAATTAGGTGTTTTTTTTTTTTTTTTAGTCCTTGATGCAGCTTGACTTCATTTCTGAAACTACTAATGAACTTTTATCATTACTAAGAGAGAGAGAGAGAGAGAGAGAGAGAGAGAGAGAGAGAGAGAGAGAGAGAGAGAGAGAGAGAGAGAGGGAATCAACCAGTATTTTTGTAAAATCAGTAAAGAAAATGCCGTCATTTTGGTTGGCCTAGTTGATGATGTGTCGCCTGCGCTGCATTGATTGATAAATATGAATTTTTATAAATTTATTTTCAGTTGAATAAATCATATGGATGAAATATAAAGAAACAAACGACGCCTGGGAATTAATATTTCTTGACCCAGTTATTAAACAATATATTATACAGTTACGTCATATTTTATGACATAATTAAGAAACTCCTTTATAGGAAAACATTTTGAATCGAAAGGAAGAATTCATTCTTGAATAATGACCCGTGTTGACCCATATTCTTTCTCCACGCATACTAATTAAAAGAAAAGA
Source organism: Macrobrachium rosenbergii (assembly GCF_040412425.1). NCBI lineage: Eukaryota > Metazoa > Arthropoda > Malacostraca > Decapoda > Palaemonidae > Macrobrachium > Macrobrachium rosenbergii. The sequence goes on from NC_089759.1 coordinate 30,971,689, forward strand.
ACCTATTTGTTAGCCCACATTACTCTTATTTACTTATTCTTAGTGCCATAGGTAGTAACTTTTTTTTTTTTTTTGGGGTCCAGTTCTTATTGTTTTGGGGGATGGAGTGAGCTGGGGACTTTTTGTGAATTGGTGGAGCAAAAGAGAGAATAGTTATTAGATGTTAATGGTTAATGGTCTTTGTTGATTTGTTTAGTAAAACTATTAATTTCTCGAATTGATTTGAATGCTTGAGAGAGTTTCTACAACGATTTTTTTTGGGAGGTCTCTTTTTGTGTGTGTTTGCGTTTTATGTAGTCTTGTATCAAGTCAATTAACTCTCTCTCTCTCTCTCTCTCTCTCTCTCTCTCTCTCTCTCTCTCTCTCTCTCTCTCTCTCTGAGATATTTAATACAATATGTGTTGTTTCCTTTCTTTTCATTATTTCTCTTAAAGTCATTTCTTTTATTTTAATTGCCTCTATTTGTAATTTCGTGGCTATCAGCAGTAATGCGAAGAAGCAAATCAGTACAACTGAACAGTGCCATGTTAAATGAGTTTGAATATATATATATATATATATATATATATATATATATATATATATATATATATATATATATATATATATATATATATATATATCAGCGAATTCGAACTCTGTTTACTGTTTACTGTTAAGGTATGAATAACTTCATAAATAATTATTTATATCCAGCTGTAAGAGGAAATCAACTTTTTATTGCAACGATTTATTTTAGGCCTACCGTAGTGAATGTCAGTTGGATTCGACTGAGTGAAGTAAACCACTGTTCTCTGAAGGATTTCTTTTATTAAATTCTATTCTCTTTCACGTTTAACTTTTATTAGACCGGTATGTCATTGAATGTTTTGGAAAATATCTCCATATACATTTTAAAGCCTTTTAAATTATTTTTGAAAAAGTCTTTTAGCGCTTGCCTTGATTAAGTTCGCACAATCGTTCTTTGTCTTATTTTTTTTTTCGTAAAATACACTTAACATCTGGTTACTTAATTACTAAGCCCTGTAAAACAGGCCTGATTAAGGAACGCCTATATAACATCTGGCTGGTTAATTTTGTTTGAGTAACGTTTCGCCAGCTGTCACGTGTCTACACAGGCCCGGTTTCATTTATTGCAGACGTACTTCCTGATACATCAACGAGATTATCGATTTCTATTGGAGTTAAAGTAATGAGCTCTCACCGAATGCTTGTGTTTATATTCAACGGAGATGATATTAGCTACGCCACCATTGGCACTCCCCGTGCATGTTATAGATTATTGATGAGCTAATATACTCTTCATCAGAGTTGCCTCGTGACCCTTTTTTGTGAACTGTGGTTTTCATATAATTTCGTCTAGTAATAGAATTGTGTAAATTGCTTGTATTTAGCGTTTCTTCATTCTTTGTGCATACCGGCTGCATTATAAACAACGGGCTGCTTTTGTACTGCTTATGATGCTGGTAAAGCCATATATATTTCATATTCTTTTTTGATGATATTGTTTAAAATACACATTACACTTTTTACTCTTAGTTTTTGTTTAATGGCATTTGGATGCTGTGCCAGTTTTCCGGTTCTGTTACTGATTTATCTTACCGTATTATTTGGAAACGAGGTAGATGTAATACGCTGTTATAATTCATTATATGGAAAGGCGTCCACTCTCATGGTCACAAATGTCAACTCGGATGTATTTTTGTTTTGACTATTCCGTGTTTCAAATGAATTTGCTGTGCTGACTAGGTTAATTGTCTTTATTGCCACGAGCGATCATTTTTCATTTTGATAATTATGCGAACGCTTGCATTTATTTACGTATGTATAACGTGTGTACATACCGTTAAAAGTGACGGCATTGTAAGAGATAGTTGAGATACTAGGGACATTATGAGTCTTCCCAAACATCCAACAAGGGCCCCTTTTATTCTCTCTCTCTCTCTCTCTCTCTCTCTCTCTCTCTCTCTCTCTCTATATATATATATATATATATATATATATATATATATATATATATATATATATATTTATATATATATATATATATATATATATATATATATATATATATATATATATATATATATATATATATATATGTGAGTGTGTGTGTAGATAAATAGATAGATGATAGACAGATAGAAACCAGTACTCAGAAACTGACTCCGTCCAGGGCGACGCGATGGAAGTCTAAACGCACTTATTACCCGCAGACTATTTTTGGTTGCGTAGAAAATATTTCAGGCTCTAATTGCGATTTATTACGTATGTGAATATTTGTCTTCTTGGTATCAGATAGGCCAAAAAATAATTTTTTGTATGTTTAAAATGCCCTTCAGATTCCTGAGTGGACTGGCCGTACTACAAAGGCCAGTGCAAACAGAGCGGGTAAGAAAAGAGAATAATAATTTTCCAGTGAATGAGTCATCTTTATGGTTTAGTAGGCTATTTTATTACAGGCGTATCTTATTGCTGCCATAGAACGTTTCGACCAAGATCTGGGTTCGACCATTGTTATTGCAATGCTCTAACAAGGGTGAAAAGAATTCTTTAGAGCTTGGTTAGAACATTGCAGTAAAAATGTTCTTTAGACCGTGTTCCAAGAGGAATTTTTTTTTATTATAGCAAAATTATTGTTTATTAACAAGTTGTTAAAGGTTTTTTGAACAGAATTTTGTATTGCAATAAACGCCATAACCTCTCAGTTGCATATCTTAATGTTTATGATATACGCCACATATTGCGTCCAAAATGAGCAATTTCATTATAGTAATTTAATTCCAGGGTTGAATTTAAAAGCGCATGGAAGTTTTTCCCCGAATGCGCTCGCGTGCTGGCAAAACTTCTTCCCCTGACCAACCGGACGGGAGTTGGCGAAGTGGGTCGCTTAAAGTGGCAAGAGAGCTTTGGCAGGTGCAGTATAGGTATGACCCCGGGCCCATTCCAGGGTTTGGGAGTCAGGGGAGAGGGTCGGAAGATCATGGACCATTCCAAGGATTGGGAGAGTGTGGTGGGGTCGGGGGGAGGGGTGTAGGTTCTTCTCTTCGACCAGTGTAGCCTCTTCTTCGCAGTCGCTTCTCATTCCAAAAAAAATTTCTCCATTCTCGCTGTCAGTTCAGATATCGCCGGCGTTCTTTGGTGTCGTTTGATGAAATATTTTTTCTTCTTCTCTTATTGTTGTTAGATATTTGTCTCTCTCGTAGCACGTGTCTCAGCCGAGCAGATATGTGTTCGTTCCACGAATCAGGAAATAAGCGTAAGGGCCAGTCCCCCCAAAAAAAAAAAAATCCAGTATGTCTTTCTTGACCTAAGCAATCATTTAGGTCTCAAGTTGTTAGATGGCTGCTATGAGTCGTTAGCTTTGGTATAGAGAGAGAGAGAGAGAGAGAGAGAGAGAGAGAGAGAGAGAGAGAATAACTGACGTTAAAATGTATACCATCTTCTTTTGAAAGCAAGTGTCTGGACTAGTTAAAGCTAAACCATTCATGAGTTTCATAAGAGATTTTTCCACTCTCTCTCTCTCTCTCTCTCTCTCTCTCTCTCTCTCTCTCTCTCTCTCTCTCTCTCTCTCTCGGCATGCCTGTTGCATAGGCGAGAAACGAAAGCCTTCAGGCATGTTGAAGCGCGATTGTCGGTCGGTATGACTTGTGTTTATTCTTGTTGTAACTGTCTATGCTTGTGTTTTTTTTTTTTTTTTTAGTGCTCAAAATTTCATGATGACGCAGCTGTGCTCTTGAGTGTTAAATTCCTATTTAGCTAATTATGTTGAGTGAAGTCTTGGTATTTAAAGGTTATGACAGTTAGTTGAGAGAGAGAAATCGTGAGAATTTAGATGTATGCGGTTAGCTCCCTTTACTGTCAACATTTTTTATTCCTTGAATTTTCATGTCTGGCGGTAGTTCTTGAGAACGTTACATCAGATGACCTTGAAAAGGTGTGCATGTTTACATTTGCATTGCTTGTTTGTAGGCTTTGCATTCTTTAATTCTCAGGTAACATGTACTGCTTTTTTTATGTGACACATTTAGACCTGTAATTTTTATAAATGTCTGGTTTTGTTTACTTATATAGTAGTAAACTGTTGCATCTTTCTAGTTCCCTGGCTTCGCTTGGTTTAATGTATGCATAGTGGAAGTACCTGAAAGCTTAAACGTTCTCAGCAGTTATACAACGTGATTATTTAAAGAGGCTGTCTTCACTGGAGAGGACAGATCCATTGACTTTACTGTAATAGTCTTGCTTTGGTGGAGACAGTTTCTGACTTATTGAGTGCGCCTTGGCTAGCGATACAGAACATACATTTATACTAACATACGTACTTCAGAAAGTGTTTATATACGTATATATCAGTATGTATATATATATATATATATATATAAAGTGTTTATATACGTATATATATTTGCATATGGTCTGTAAGATTTAAGAATATCTGTAATTTTACATTCATGGAGCAATATTACTCAGAAGCCAGGTTCCTTTTATTCAGGTCGCTGGTTGAAGGTCTCCCTGTATGACTGTTATTTAAGTCGAATTCGGCCATGAACGAACTAACTTTACCATATATCCTCTTGTATTGAACTTTGTTGAGGGTCTGTTGATTTATTTATTCGGGGGTTTTGATAGTTAGCTGGGATAGGTATGCGCCATCCCACTGCATAGGCTGCACTTATTATTATCAATGTGTAGTATTACTTCATTCCCAGTACATTAACTTGCAGAGCATGAAACATTCCTGAGCGGAATATTCGATGGAATAATTTTTTTTTTGTGGCACTCGAAATTCTTGAATGATATCACCAACGGAATTGTTGTCTTGTGACGAGTAACTGTCGATTGTAAAGGGGAATAACTTGGAATATTAGAAGCTGGTGGTTTTTATATGTATTTGGGAGTAAATATAATAGATGACGGTACAATGAGAAAGAGGCGAGTCACAGAACTGGTGAAGGAAGGAAGGTAGCAGAGGGTTTGCAAAAGAGTGGGAAAACACTTGCAATGCTTATGGAGGGTCAGGTGGGAATTGTTGAATTAACTTTTCTTTACTGAAGTGAAATGTGGTTGTTGAATGGGAATATATGTAAAAAGTTTAAAGCTGCTCGTGATGAACCTCGTGCGTATTATACGTCATAAAAGAATTGAGAGGGAAAGGTGGAGATAATTAGAAATAGTAAAAAGAATATCATTGAAGAAAGGTTGGTTCATATTGTCTTGAGATGGTTTAGTCATGTGGGAAGAATGAATGACGGTATGTTGGAGAAAAGTGTAGAATTAGCAAATTTTGGAGAGCTAGAAAGGTCTGAGTAGATGGCATGGAGAGAGAGAAAGGGAAGAGCCTCAATTTGCAGCCAGGAGGCAGTGCGTGCCAAACAAGAGACGATTGTCCCTTTGTAGTAGGGGATTCAATGGGCCAACTGGTGAACTTTCTTTGTGATTGTATAGAATGGCTAATGTTGTGGAAGTGTTCAACTCTTTGAGGTAATTTTCTCAGTTACCCTAAAAATAATGTAATTTTGTTGTATGCCAGTTGCTGTGTATTTAGATCCCAAGGTCATCGTGAAATCTGCATCGCTCAGTTCATTTTCGTAAAAGAATAGCGGGAAAGTCCGTGTGTTTGCAAATTGCTTTTCGTTCAACAAGTTCCGCAAGTTTTGATGAAATTGCCATGTTATATGGTCAGTGGGTTGAGGGGGGGGCGGCGCCCTCTTTCCTCACTCCTTCCACTCTCTTCCTCCACAATGTCGTCTTCTCGATCAATACTGCTCACGGCCACCACCACTACCACTACTACCATAACCACTACCATTAGCTGAGTCACTTCTATCACCACGATTTATCAAGACGTGATCAATTTGCAAAAATTCTCTGAAGTGAGAAACGGAACACGTGAAAATCTTCGCTGATCAAAGGTATTGCTGGAACGAGGCACAACTGGTGAAGGGGTGCAACAATCAATTTTTTTTAACTGGATTTCTAGAGACAGTTGAAGCACAAAATGGACCCGGTGCTGCTATTGCCACTGGCCTTGGAAAGGCATACTGGAAAGTCCATTTTATATTCAGTGAAAGTCAAAAAGGTCACCGTGACAAAAGCTGTCGTCCTGTGATGTACCTACCTCTCCTGTTGTGTGAATATTGATTTCAAAATAATCCTTTAAAACTAAATTTAATTATGTAAATGTAGCATGAAAACCATAGTTGAGTTCGAAAGGACAAGAGGTTAGGGAATGGTAATTTGCGCCGCCTTTTCACTTTTGAATCGCTCGTGTATGTATATTGTCATTTGTTTTGTCCCTGCAATAAATAGGATTGCTCAGTGTTTTATGGAAATGATGATTGATGAAAGATACAGCATAAGGCCTCAGGGTAACTCATAGTTATGACAGCTTGCTTAACACCAGAGTATTTGAAGACCAGCAGTCTATCGTCTTCCCCGAAAAGTTCCTTATCCTAATCCGATTCTCCCCCAAAATCTAATTACTTGCTGACAGTCGCGGAACCCACTTTTGGTAAAACTTTTCGTAAAAATCCGCACTTTATATTTTGCGTAATCCTGTTAACAAACAAGAGGGGAGCAAACCGGACCAATTCCTAGCCCCCTAGTCGTAGCAATGTTTACTTTTTAGGAATCTGGAGTTTTCGAATTTTGATTCGTTATCGTGGCTGTGTAATTTGCAAAGACAAAAGCTAAATGTAGCGCTCATCGATGGCATATTTTTCTGTATTTCTTTTAACGGCGTAGAAATCGTTCTGATGCAAATATATAACAATAAAGATAAACACGTAAAACTCATTATTCGACTGAGATTAACATACCTTCTGGATAATTTCCCCTTACGTAAAGGCGTTACGTCATCCTTTCTGGCAGGTACGGCGGATACGACAGATGTCGATCGAGCGAAACCAGGCGATGGCTTTTGGGGGGGGGGGATCCCCGGTTATGTCGGGTCCCTCCCAGAGGGTAACCTTTACACGGCTAATCTGGATTTTGGTTAATCGATAGCAACTGAGACCTTGGGTACTGTGCAACACTTAACTTTTGTTCGATAGATATTTTTGGATCAGCAGCCATCCTGCTTCAAGTTTAATTCCGAAGTAGTGTAGCATTTTATTTTCAGGCCTTGTGGGGTTTCTATTATCTTTTTTTGTGTGTGTGTGTGTGTGCGCGCGCGTGCGCGCCCGTTTCAGTTTCTGGAGTCGTGACAGTCGTTGCGGTGTTTCACGTGGCTACACATTCATCTAATATTCTCCTGTAGGTATGCCATGAAGGAGTGCCAATATTGATTAGACCTTAATGTTGCTCTCATCACCATGGCATTCAGGCGTGGCGCTCCTTATGCTTTTCCTTGGGAGCTCTTCTTAGTACACGAGCCTTCTTATTTTTATCTTCTTGTTGCAGTCCTTCGCTTTAGTTACTGAAGGAGTAGTGTGTTTGTTGTGTAGGGTAATAATTTTTAACTCTATAATTGTCTAAAGGTTTTAAGGTTGTATTTTTCATTTTAAATAATTAACTTTATAGGTCATTGACTTGATAATTGACTTTTGTTGTGATAGGGTTGGAAGGACGTTTTCATGGTACTAATGTGTGGATTGTCTCATTGTTCTTAAAATGGAACGGTACTGGTTATACTGTAATATAAAATATATTTTTGAACGTGTTTGAAAGGTGCTGGTACGATGTTAGGCCATTTCATGTTACAGCTCTGCTATAGCGAAATTAGCGAGCAGTATTATATTTTTCTTTATGGCAGTCAGTTTACACTGAATTTTAGTTTTCTGTTAAAGAAAACTATTGAGATGGCTATTTGTCTGTCCGTCCGCACTTTTTCTGTCTTCCGTTAGATCTTAAAAAATACTGAGGCTAGAGGGTTGCAAATTGGTATGTTGGTCATCCAGTCTCCAATCATCAAACGTATCAAATTGCAACCCTCTAGCCTCGGTAGTTTTTATTTTATTTAAGGTTAAAGTTAGGCATGATCGTGCGTCTGGCACCGCTATAGGTATCAACAACACAGGCCACCACCGGACCGTGGCTGAAAGTTTCATAGGCCGTGGCTGAGAGTTTCATACAGTATTATACGCTGTACAGAAAACTCGATTGCGCCGAAGTTTCTTCGGCGCATGTTTTACTTGTTTCCCGCAGAAAATAACCAGAATAAAAATAATTTATGTTTTAGCCAGCCCCGTAAGCTAATGTATTTTGCTGACTCACGATAGTTTGGTTTTAAAGCTTCATGCAAACAAACTCATTTGAATCCTGACACGAATATCAGAAGAGGTCGTTTAAGTACCAGAAATCAGAAGCAAGTGTGTCATGAGACAGGTAACATGGGTAAACCTTATATTTCTGCTGATCCTGCTTCTATTGTCGTGAGCGCTGGAAGATGTAGAAAGAAGATAGGTGAGTAAGGTATTTATACAGTACAGACGGGTGGAGAGTGCCGACTTTGACGGGATTACAAAGCAAGTCGTTATTCTCCAGATGTAGGTTATATACGCTATATTCTCACCTACTCCCTTTCCACATTCATCAGTGCCCAAAGCTGGAGTAATAGAAGTATTTTTACTGTAATATATGGTTTCCCCACTTTCGTTTCTTTTTCTCAGCTTTTAAATTCGTAGAACGCTGTTAGATTAAAGCAAGAAAACATTCATGTCATAAACGTTACTAAGACGTTTACATACATGATTTTATAGGGAAGCATTTATGCTGTGATATTTTTACTCCAGTTTTTTTCTTTTTTTTATCGATGAACCTTAGGGAAGTTACTCGCTTTACGAGCACTTCAGACTTCTGGTGTTAATTTGGAGTAAGTCCAGAGGTTGATGAAGCTTGGATTGGGAAAAAAAGATTTTTTTTAATCAATAGGCTTGTTACAGTATACACCGAAGAAACTGAATTTAAAGTTTCATTAATTATATGCTGACTCTCCAAGTTACCTTTGCCAGGAACTTATGTCCTTAACTTTCTTTATGCCCTTAACCTGCCCAAAAAAAAAAAAAAAAAAAAATTAAAAGTGAATTTTGTTTGAGTCGTCGTCCCCCACCTAAGATATGAACAAGTGTTCTCATTCCTCATAATGTCACTCAGGCATTTCTTCCCTTTTTGCTGACTGTCAACATCATGGAATATCCTGGAACCTCACTCTGTGCTCTGCGTGTTGTGGTACCGTTATTTTTGACATCCTGGTAATTACCAAATATTTTGTTGATTTATGAATGCGCTATAATTTCATTAATTGATATTTATGGTAGAAATGTACGTGTACATACATCTTATCCCATTGTATCAGGAAAACGAAAAGTTGACACGTTCATTGTGTGACTTATATTTCCACGTAACTGGCGATTGTCACCAAGAGATTTCAAAGTGTTTAATGCTAAAGGAAAAGTAGTCAAGCGGTCTAGATGTTGTCTGATTTCGTAAGAAAAATAGATGTTGTTTGTGAGGCTGTCGATCGATGCCTTATTACCATATTTAATTATTATTATTATTTTTTTGGGGATAGTACAGACAATTCCTCGGGAAATTCTATTATGTCCCGAGTCGATGAGAGGTCTGTTTATCAAAATTGACCTAGATTAGAGGAATCGGGAAAGAGTAAGGTGGAAAACTAAATAATTCTATACATACAGTAATAGTCTCTCTCTCTCTCTCTCTCTCTCTCTCTCTCTCTCTCTCTCTCTCTCTCTCTCTCTCTCTCTCTCTCTACTGCTTTTTCGCCTGCGACTGCTAGCTCAGGTCTGGTTCATGTGTCAGGGAAGAACAGACTCAGGTAAACTTTTACTTTCCTACGGCCCCTCCTCCCAGGGCTTTGGGTTACTCGTTACAAATCCAACTTCCACACTAGTTTACTCATGAAAAGCTTACTGACAACGCATGCGTGATCATTGATTTTGGGGTTACGAGGAAGTAAAGTTGCAATGGATTTTGCTTTCAACTCTTCTCTTTTTGTCATAACTAGTCTTCGCAGTGGACTGGTACCTTCTCGGCTACAACCGAAGGATCTGTGTTCGATCCTTGAGCCGTTTGAGGAAAGGAATGGTATGGTGACGTTGCGGTGCTTGGGTGGAGAGAGAAAAAATTAACTTAGGTGGGTGGACAGTGCTGTGTCAAAACATCATTTCACGATTAAAAATAGGAGTGGCGTTGATAAGGTAATCTTGATCCCACTTGAGTATCTCTCTCTCTCTCTCTCTCTCTCTCTCTCTCTCTCTCTCTCTCTCTCTCTCTCACACACACACACACACACACACACACACACACCACACTTTACCTTCAGGTTTCATTCCTGACATAAAAAAATGAAATCTTTATAGTTCTTGAGCGATTGCCGGCTGAGGCTCCTCCCCGAGGCGGAACTCGAGCGCTTAAGCTTATGGCGTTTCTTTGTCACTTTTTTTTTTTATTCCACTAAGGTTTCTTTAGGCTTAGGGAGTGTTACCACTAAGACTACATCATATTAGAAAACGAAGCATCGTGGACAGTCAATGATGTAGGAAACTTGTGAACCTCTAAATAGATTCGTGATTATTTCTCCAAATGTATAATTGAATTATTTCTAGTAATTATTCAAGTTTGGGGTTACTGGAAGATATAAATGGATAATCTGTTCCATGGTTAAATTTACGATTTCGCTGCATTATATATTTTAATTTTGTCTTAATTGGGTTGGGCAAACCTCGTACCCTTATCGTGGCCCATGCCGAAAGAGTAAGTGAAAATGAAGGAAGAGTGGTACTTTTTACCAAAAGAGGGTCACACCTAACGTTGAAAAAGGATACAAATCAGGAAAAACAAATTTATGAGTGTTTTCCATGGGGATGATGAGGGCAGTATCAGCATAATGGCATATTCACTCTAAATTCCAAAGGAAAAATGTTTCTGTTGAGTGCATGGAAAACTAAATATAGGTTGGGGCATTAAAAATAGCTCTCCGTTTGAGCCGCTTCCAGATTGGCATTCTGTTAGGATAATGGAATTAACTGTCAGAGAGATTTGCATAGTGATAAAGCAGCCCATCTCGTCGATTGAAGGATTTGAGACACGCCCAGGATTGGGAGGGAGGAAGAAATTTCCCGATGGGTTCACGCATACAGGTATTTCTGATAGAAGTCGGGTGTAGTTCATGAAATTTCTCTCTCTCTCTCTCTCTCTCTCTCTCTCTCTCTCTCTCTCTCTCTCTCTCTCTCTCATTTCAAGACTAACTAATATAATGTTATGCAGTCTTGTTCAAGTTGCCATTCATTCATACCTTAAATTAGACGTGTTAACAGTACTGAGGACACTGTAGAATTCCATTTCAGTTTGTTCAAATTTTTTTTTTATATTTTAAAGGTTACCTTTATCTGCAAATTGCGTAGTTTAAAAAAAATGTTCTCAGATTACATTTCCTTATCAGTGACTAATCCACTTCCTGTGCACGATACTTTACCATAATTTCAACGCGTTTTTGAGGCCAGATGAATGTTCTTCGAGGATGTTTGGCATTTTTATTTCCTTTCTTCCCGGAACTTGAGGAACAAACAAAAAACTTGACAAGTAAAATAGAACTCTTTGGTGTCAGTGAGAACCAGCGGAAACTGGTCAGATTGAGTGTCCGCCATCGGAAGTAGGTCTAGCGTGACTCGACCAATATAAACTACATTAGTCGTATCTCCTTTCTACCTTTGAAGCGCTATGCATTCAATTAGCAAAATTTGTATCTTAAAGTTTTATAAAGGTACATTTGCAAAATAATCTTTTGGATTCGTGAAGCAATGGCAGTATTGTTGTTATCTTTATAAAAATAACAGTAGCTGTATTGTTTTTTCTTTATAAAAATAACAACAGCTGTATTGTTTTTTTTCTTCATAAACATACAGTAGTAAAGTAGTCTTTTACTCTCTAGTATTAATGGCAGTATCGTCTATTTCTTAGTTTTAAAAGCGCTTTTGCCTTCAGGTAGCAAAGACAACTTTGTATATTATCTTTTAAGCCTTAAATTTAGCATTATAAAAGTACATTGGCAAAGTAGTCCTTTACAGTGAAGTAGCAGAGAGCATCTTGACCACAAAAGTGTAAATGAAATTTGAGAGTCCCGGTGCAGGAACATCTCAGTCCACTTGACCTAGTTTTATAAGCAATGACATGTGGGTTCGATCGTGCCGAAAAAAGCGTTCATGCGGTAATGCATCAGTTGCTCGACTAATGTTATCTTTTAGTGTTCCGTTTATTCGGTGTGCGTGTTTACTCATCTGCTTGATTTAGCTGTAGTGTCCATTTGAGACGTGCAACGTAATGAATCCAGTTTTTCTAGACAAGGCTCATGGAAACCAAGAAATAAGAAGGAGAGGAGGGACCTGGGTGCCTGGGTGGTGGGGCAGTGGTGGCTTATTCATCTAGCACGCCATTGAGCTACCTCTTATGGCCTTGAAGGTTGTAAGATTCAGTGAAAAAAAAAAAACAGAAGCAGGAGAAAATCCCAAAGCGTTGGCAGCAGATGGGCAGAAAGAGCCGTAGAGCCCAGCAGCCCTCATTGTCCAAATTTATTGATCCTTCATTACATTCAGTTGTCATTCATTATGAGTCCCGTCCATCAAACTGTTGGACTGGACGTCATAGTGGCAATGAAAAGTCTCAAGACTAAAAACCTTCATTGAAAATACTAGATGTGTCTGAACGTGCTTTTTATATATTTACTAAAATTGTGATTTTTTTTTTTTCAGCGTTTAATTATTCCTGTCACATTTTTCGAATCTTTGGCCAAATTTTCTCAGTGAGTTCGGAGAACTCTCGGCAGTCATTTTGAACGTCTCATTTGGCTTAATGGTCTTTCTGGTTTTAATTGTCTTCCGTTCGACCCGGAAGGAACAAGGCACGTGGAATTTCTCGTGCATTGCTTTTTCTCGAGGCAATTTTTTCCTCGTTCGAGGTCTGCGGTTTGTCTTGGCCAAATTAGTTGTGTTTGGAACAGCGTAATATTTTTATTTTTTTATTTTTTTACTTGGGACATTTGCTAAGAATTCATTAAAAAGGATTATTAGTCTTTTGTTTTTCTGATATTTTTCCTAAAAATAATTTCTCTCTCTCTCTCTCTCTCTCTCTCTCTCTCTCTCTCTCTCTCTCTCTCTCTCTCTCTCTCTCTCTCTCTCTCTCTCACATATTGGCTGCTCTGTGAACAAGATCCCGGGGCTGGCATGATGTCAGCTTAATCATATACGATAACACAATTCTCTCTCTCTCTCTCTCTCTCTCTCTCTCTCTCTCTCTCTCTCTCTCTCTCTCTCTCATATTGGCTGCTCTGTGAACAAGATCCCGGGGCTGGCATGATGTCAGCTTAATCAAATACGATAACACAATTCTCTCTCTCTCTCTCTCTCTCTCTCTCTCTCTCTCTCTCTCTCTCTCTCTCTCTGCAGTCCTTTTTGCGGAGACCGCCGATCCACTGGTGGGTTTGAATAGCGTGCGATGGCCAAGCGTGGTCTTCCCCTCGATTCAATTCTCCCTCAGATTCTTTCTGTATTTTGTGCCATTGCTCAGACAACAATGTCTGTGCAGGAGGAGTTGATGGAACTGAAGGTGGAATTTCCCGCTTGGCCGAACTCAGTCATGATCACACGTCAAGATATTTCCGGTAGTTTTGTCGTTTGACTTTTCGCTCCGGTTGCAAAACTGGTTATTGTTGGAGAGTTGCAAATTAGATGTGAATATTTACCACTAAAATGTCCGTAGATCGGTGATAGCGTTAGTGAAAGTGACATTTACTTTAGGAAGATTAAAATTCGGTGACATTTGTGTCTGTTGTGTTTAATAACTGAAGGAATTTTTCAGTTATCTACCGTGGCAACGTTTACTATGAACAACATTTATATAGAAAAAAAATATATATATATATATATTATATTAGTTGAAATTTTTGTAAATTGATAAAAATATCTTACCACTTTTTAGTTTTGCTTATGTTTACAGTGAGCAAAGCTGAAACCAGGACAAATATTTTACTATTGAAAATAAGATTTTTAACTGGATATTTTTTTGTGAACTCATGCTTACTTTGGATAACATTGGATTTGATAGCATTTTAGTCTTCATTGCATTCCTATTCACCAGCAGAATCAGGACAGTTTTTTATGCTGGTTATTAAGTAAAACCATTATTTTAGAGGATTATCTTGTCTTTTTGGAAGTATGCATACAGTAAGTAACGTGACAAGTATAGGCATTTGAATAATTTATTGCGTTTAATAAGTAGAATAACTGAAATGTGTAAAGCATTAGTACCTGAAATAATAGTTTCACTGTCTTTGGCGATGATATTTACCATCGATCATTTACTGTACACGTCAGCAGATCAGAGAGTTTGAGGTACCACAAAATAAGTCACTTGATTAGTTTTCGGCTGAGATTCTACCAATGTTGAATAGCCTTTGAAAGAATTGTAAAATAGGCCTACTCTCATGTGTCCTACTTTCTAGTCTTCTTACGTTGGATTAACATAGTTTTGCCCATGACGAATCTTCAGGCTTCTATTTGAGTGAAGCTATGTGCATGTGAACCCAGTGTATCCAGCTCTGGAAATTGAGTTAAACGATAATGAATCATGTACTGCCCTCTCCGTGGGAGTGGAGTTGCTCAGTCAGTAGTACTATACTCCCAATGATGGTAAAAGTAAAGTTATGCATTTCACGACCCCTTTAATTCCAACTCCCACTATTCAAGATTTTAAAGTACGTGAACCAAGTATTTCCAACGCCGGCAAAACTGTAGTTAAATGTTTATGAACGGTATACTGTTTTGTGGTAACATGAATCCTGTACTTCCAACTTTGGAAATATTGGAGCTGACGCTTATGAACGATGTGCTCCCACCTCCAGTAAAAGTACGTAAACAATGTGCTCCATACTCTGGTAAAAATGGAATGGAGCGTTTGTGAACCCTGTATTTTTAACTCTGGACCTAGTTGAATGCCAAGAGAGTATTGCACTATGCGACATTTCTGGGGCATTGTGTTGCTTCAGTAAGTAATGATGTACTCTGTGCATTGATCAGAAGTAATTGATTTGGAATAACCATACTTCCCTGACACTGTATATGTATATATATATATTATATATATATATATATATATATATATATATATATATATATATATATATATATATATATATATAAACTTTATCACTTACACAATTGTTCTGTGCATTAATACAGTTACTGACAGGACCTCATTGAAATTGGATGGTGTCTAGCGGAGTTATTTATTCAAAAAAATTACAAGCTTTCCAGGACTAACAGTCTTCATTGCCAAGTATCCGTAGGTACTTGACAGTGAGGACTGTTATAGTCATGCAAAGCTTGTAATCTTTTTGAATAAATAACTCCGCTAGATACCATCCAGTTTCTGTGAGGTTCTGTGTAATATATATATATATATATATATATATATATATATATATATATATATATATATATATATATATATATATATATATATATATATATATATATATATATATGTGAATTTGGATCTCTGTCTTTTTTGGTGAACAGTATTTTTTAAAGCTTGTAGGTCAGAATAACTGTCGTATACACTTCAAAAATAGACTTATAAAACGACGTGCAACCATCTTGTGGAACGTGTGATTTCGGAGTCGTGATATATGTAAAACGAACTAGAGCGTTTATAATATTAACCGTGCTGCTTCAGAAATTATTGTAAGCTTCCTAATCTTTAGTGTAACTTTCATGATTATTCATTCTTCTTCTTTCAAGAGTAAAGGCCAATAAAACTGGCAAATACAATCGTTTTTGTTTGGTCTTCCAATTCCGCCAAACGCGAATCCAACGTAGAGAGACCGAGGAAGGTTATTCTTTAGATGCAAGTCACGCTTTCAGATTAAGAGTAATTACAGATGTAATTCATAGTTAATGGCAAGAATCATATTACTTCTAATATGTTTACGTGTTTTTGAGTTTAAATTTTCTCGCGAGCTGTAGTGTTCAAGTTTCTAGTTTTAGTGATACGAGCCGAGTGTGCTGTTGAAAAATCTATGTATACGTTGCACTTTACCCTATAGTAAAATTATAGACCCTCCCCCCCCCTTGCACAGCCAGACTAGACAGGAATGTCTGGCCGGGTCCTAGACGCCCAGGTTCTTAATCTCCTCTTGACCTTTTTCGTACGTTGCTACATGTTGATTTCCTGTTAATCCTCCCCGTTGATTACAGCAGGGGTATTCTGGACGTTATCGGCAAAGTCGTTTTCTCTTCATCATCCCGCTCGTTTTTCTTCTTTTTCCGATTATTGATTGGATTCTGTTTCTGATGGCAGCCTTCACCTTGTAAGGCCATCGATAAGTTCATGGTTGTTTATCCGGAACAGTCTTTCTCTCTTCCTGTTAGTGGGCAGATGATAGTCTCTCTCTCTCTCTCTCTCTCTCTCTCTCTCTCTCTCTCTCTCTCTCTCTCTCTCTCTCTCTCTCTCTCTCTCCGATTGTTTTAGTGGTGAGCAAGCAGTGTCATAATTTAAATGTTTATTTTTCTATTTGTGGATTTTTAATTTTATGAGTTCAGTTCGTCAGGTCTTATCTAAAAATGAACTTTTATTTTGTTATAGAGTTTGCGTAATTGTATAAATTTTATAGAATTTGAAGCTTACGTTTTGGACAAAGCGGAGAAATTCAGTTATTAATAGTCAGGTTCCTTACTATAAGGTGCAGGTTCATGCTACTTTAAACTACATAAATATTGATTGTCAATCATTAATATTCCACCCTAGAACTCTCTTTTTTCAAAGTATTATTTTCTTCGTTCTTTGTTTCATCTAACTCATAATCATAATGGACAGGCATTGAATCTTGATTGACGCTAGCATTGGACCCGTGAATGAGTAATCATGGTGTACCAGCTTAAATTATCTGCGAATTTGTCCTTTTTGATACTGGAGATGACCATCAGTTCTGAAAATTACTTGATAAAAAATGCTTTTTTTTTTTGCCCACCCAAAAGATGTCGGCTAAAAACGCAACAAGCAGGACTTAAGAAAATAAAGAAAGCCTTTTTAACAATATTTTACTGCATCTCCATCGCAAAACTCGTGAATTTATGCTTGAAGAGGTAGTTTGGCCTGTTAGAAATACATTGAACATGATTCGAAAGCTAATGCATAATGAAATTTTGTATGAAATTAATCTTATGGAAACAGTTCTTCATATAATTTATACTAACTTATAAGAATATTTTTTTAATGGAAATGATTGAGTGGTCGTGACAGTCATGCGTAAGTATTTCCCCGTCTGTAACGGTTGCCACGAAACTAATTGTAACACTAACATTCTACAACAAACTAATTGTAACACTAGCATTCTACAACAAACTAATTGTAACACTAGCATTCTACAACAAACTAATTGTAACACTAGCATTCTACAACAGACTAATTGTAACACTAGCATTCTACAACAAACTAATTGTAACACTAACATTCTACAACAAACTAATTGTAATACTAGCATTCTACAACAAACTAATTGTAACACTAGCATTCTACAACAGACTAATTGTAACACTAGCATTCTACAACAAACTAATTGTAACACTAGCATTCTACAACAAACTAATTGTAACACTAGCATTCTACAACAAACTAATTGTAACACTAGCATTCTACAACAAACTAATTGTAACACTAGCATTCTACAACAAACTAATTGTAACACTAACATTCTACAACAAACTAATTGTAACACTAGCATTCTACAACAAACTGATTGTAACACTAACATTCTACAACAAACTAATTGTAACACTAACATTCTACAACAAACTAATTGTAACACTAACACTCCGCAACATTCATGTGGTTCCTCTGAAGGTCACAAGGTATACATCACTTGGAATTTATGTCTTCTCCGGTCCTCCATGGACGACGGGTTTTTCCTTTTTTCTTATTTTTTATTTTTATTCTTTATGGGGGTTGTGGGTTTTTTCTTTTAGGTGGTTGTCAGGGGAGGGGAAGGGGTGATGAGGTATTGTCAGTAAGGATCATCAGTTGGTCTTATAACAAGTTTTACTGTATTTTTCCTTTTGTTTTCATTGTGAAGTATTTCATCCATTGTCTTTATTATGGGTGTTCATTTCCTCGAGTCCTTTCGTATATGTTCGTGTGGCTCTTGACCCGAGAGAGAGAGAGAGAGAGAGAGAGAGAGTTTTAAAGGGAGATATTTGTATAGCAAAGGCCAAAGGGATGTGCAATCGAATGTCCATTTTTAGCCCAGAACGAAGGAAAAAGAAAAAAATATGAAAAGACAGGAACAAAGTAAGATGGCTTAGCCACGGATGAAGCGATAGACCTGCCGCTACAAGATAGAACTGGGAAAACAGAGGCAGGAAGAAAATGACAAAGCTACACGGCTACAGGAACGAAAGAGCTTTAGACAAACAGTAAACTGAAACGCAGCATCTCAGGTGATTGATGTACAAGCTACTTTAAGTAGAGAATTTCTGATGCATCATTTTCATTTACACTCGTGCATTTTTGCGTTTCCTCAAGGTTATAATTAAATTCGTTTAACTCTGAAATGTTACCGTTGCTTTTTTTTCCTGGCTTTAATACGACATAAAACTCTGATTCTGTAACTTACGTCACTCCTTTTGTACCCAACTGGTGTAGAGCATCGCGTCTCCGTCACTAAAAGAGAATGTTACCGACATTTTTCCATTTATGGTGTGGTATGAAATATATGATGGGTGCTAGGATACGTAATATTTCACCGTAACATACTTTTTCACTCCTGTCGTAGCGTTCTCACGGAGAGCATCGTATCTCTCCCGGCAGAAGATGGTGAATGGGTCTTGAGTTTTACAAGATGAAACTGTAGGGCTTCGCTCTCCTTCTTGGCTGTGTCAGGCATTTGGTTCTTTTGTTTATTTTGCTTTTTACGTTTCTTATGGTTGTTTAATTTATTGCAGTTAGGTGATTTCACGAAGACAATTTGATTTCATGGAGATGCAAACAATTACCGAGGATTGGTAAAATGACGCCGGAGTGGAATACAAGACTTAAATCCTCGTGCCCCAGAAAAAGTTACATTTAGAATTTTGTTTCACCTTAAGAGTCCGATGACCAACTGTGTGCTTTTGGTTTTCCCTTTATGTAAGGTGATTTAACATAAATGCCCAAGACGTTAAAAGCTGCTTTCTTAATCTCTCTGTTACTTAAAAGCCGAACATAACCTTCGGGTCAGACACAAACCTCTGGGGCTTCTGCAAACGTACCTATGCATCTCACAACTAAACTGCTTTTCGGTTTTTTTTTTTTTTTTTTTTTTTGTAGATGCAGACATTAAGATTCCTGTTTTGGATTCAGATTATGGATGATTATACGTGTATGTGTGGTGTGTATGTATCACTTGAATGCTTCTTAACCAGCTTCATGCATTGTTTTTACTTATATTTTTCGTGTAGATGCAAGCTTTATTATAGTAGCGGGAATTTTGTTTTGAAAAATTTGCAGTATCCGAGATACCGCCCTCTCTCTCTCTCTCTCTCTCTCTCTCTCTCTCTCTCTCTCTCTCTCTCTCTCTCTCTCTCTCTCTCTCTCTCTCTCTCACCCCACCAGTGGCACATGTTCTCTGTCAAATAACACGCTAGTTGGAGTTCCTGGTATTGTTAGCTTTGAATTGTTGTGATGGGAAAGCGACCATTGCATTTCTTGTTGGCCAAAACTTTCCTTTTGTCGTTGTTTTCAATTTTTAGAATAAGATTCCAGTCAGAGCACCTATAATAAATCTCCAGAACTAGTTCAGGCCTTCCGATAAGGACTGTAGCAAAACATTTATTTGAAATTAAAATTTGGCAATTTATTGGAAGATCTAGAGAAGTTAGCATATTCGTGAGACAGGATGCCATTCGTAGCGGAGGTGCTTTAGAAAAATACTGGAAATGGAATGACCGAAATTGTTGCTTTTTGACAATTTACATGACTGTTTGGAGTTACGGGAAAGTTTTTGTGGATTCTAGTTAGATTTTCTTTTCAATTAAATTTTAAAATATACTACAACCTTCATAGTTTTGAAAAATGGTTAACCGTATGAGTTGGTCACGAAATTGTGAAATTTATATTTATCTGCGGCAGGTTTCATCCTTGAACTGGTAGAAGGTGTACGAATGTTGTGGTTATTACTCTTTTATGGTTCTCAGAATCCACTGGAGCATATATGAGTTTTTTATGTGTTTTTGGGTGCGTGTGGGCTGAACAAGATTTTTGGAAACTTTCTGGATTTTTTATCTAAGGGTTGCAAAAGAAAGTTTTACCTCATATATTTTTTCTCCTTGTACTGCTTCCAGTCAACATAAACGTTTATTTAGAATAACGTAACATTCTCCTTTCACCCGGTGTCAAGTTAACTCTTGTTGTACATGTCTCTTTCTTTCTCAATAATTCCTGTTCATTATTGTTGACAAGGTCATTTTGTCTTTAAGACCCTCCAAACGCCTTTGTCGATTGTTGTCAGGATGATTGCTAAAGCCATAACAGAATAACAATCAGGACAGCTTCGACCTTCAAGGCTGGCTTCATCCTCCTCTGCTGATACGGTTTGTCTTGTGTGTCTTCCTGGTCACTGGACCGAAAACTCGATGGGCATTGCAAGAAATTCCTGAATGATGTTTCCTTACTCTGGTTTTCCGATCGGGCTGCCTGCGAGCTATTGTAGCATACGGATTTGCCTCAAAAGGAAGTGGTCTTGTAAAGGCTTCTTTCACAGAAGGCCATGTTGCCTGCCTCTTTGCGTCACACTGCATAATACTCACACACACACGTGCTTGCATATGCGCTGAGAATCCCAGAAAGTCACACGTTTTAAATAGTAACCATTACGCTTTCAGTATTTTTTTTTTAATATATACTGATTATTCAGTTGCTGTTAAGGTACGAAATTGTTATACTTTACTAACCCTTTAAAATGAAACTCGGTATACTTGCTGCCAGCTTTTAACAGTATCAACTGTTTTACCAAATATTTAATAACAATACAGAACTGTTGATGGCCTTGAATTTCACAAATATCGCAACCGGAACTACTTCATCCTCTTTACGCTAACATACTGAATAATTCATTTACAGAAAATGCAGTTTTATTTTTGCTGCTTCAGCTTATGTTATTTTCGTTATTTGTTCAACAGGAATTCAGGACCAATGATCATTTTATACTGTGCAGGGTGCTTAACCAGAATTTCGAGGTGTTCCCCCAAAAGTAAACATTATTCTGTTGGATATTTTTATAAAGATAAAGCAAACGCATTTAGTGATCTTTCATATGCTGTTATCATGTACTGTTGTTTTCAAGTGTTTAATAGTAATAAGGGACTCTTGGTTGCTGTATTTTTCAAGGTGTTCCTCCTCATGTTAACATTACTATATAGGATATTTATAATACCAATGTACACAGAATACACAGAGTAGACAGATCCCCCATACAAGCAGTTCCCCCCCTGTAAACACTGGGTTATATATAGATAGGTTGTACTAATTTTTACTTTATCTTTTTCAGGTAAGTGAACGCAGTTTCTCGTGTGATTTGCCTGAGTTTGTAGCCCTAAAAGGTAAGTGAAAGTGAAAGCTATGCACAAAAAGTCAGATCTTAGTCATTATAACGGTTTCACAGGTAAGTTGCTTTATATATATATATAAATATATATATATATATATATATATATATATATATATATATATATATATATATATATATATATACATATATATATATATATATTTATATATTTATATATATATATATATATATATATATATTTATATATACATATATATTTATATATATACACGAGTATATACATATACATACATATATATATATACATACATACACGGGTTTGTATGTATATGCATATACCCCCCCAGTATACATTAATATTACTCTGCGTAGGTACATATTTGTTTGATTTTTTGGGAGACGTATTGCAGTGGGTTATTTGGTGAGAGACTTAAGATTTTAGACTCTCTCTCTCTCTCTCTCTCTCTCTCTCTCTCTCTCTCTCTCTCTCTCTCTCTCTCTCTCTCTCTCCCAAGTCATCGTATAGTTTGATTTATCAAAGATATGTGTTTGAAGCATAAGGTCGTTTTCTCCTGGTGTGACCATCCCAGTATTTTTAAGAGCATTACCATGCTTCGTACCGCATATTTATGGCCTGTGGGATTGACCAGCCTTTTCAGGGCATGATTTTGCTGTAAAAGAAATATGCAAAGTATCCGTTTGTGTGAGCTGCCCTCATGAAAATGTCGATAGGTTTAAATTTATCACAGTTGTTTTTTTTTTTAAGAAAATCGTATGCACAGTTGAATAGATTCATTATTCAACATTATTCAGAGATCCATCAGATTTTTTCTGTTCAGTACTCCTTAAGAATCCTAACTACTTAGCAATGCGTCGAAATGCAAGGACTTCGTTATCGACTGCTACCTAAATAATCTATCGTCAAATGAAAAGTCTAAGGAGTCCGTGTATTCAAGCAACTATTCCAAAAGGAACAGTCACCAAATACTATTTTGGACTATTTTCACAGGTAAAGAGACATCTGTCATTGAATAGTATTTGAAATAATCTGCGGTACCGTTTATTGGGTAGTGTTCAACAATGACATTCGTAGATTTCCTACAGTTAAGTTTGTCCCTTTTCGACGGTATTATATATGTAGGTTATTCACTCATCCACTGATTTGTCGTATGGGAGAATTGATCTTTCATATGATTTTTTGCGGTGTATTTAGGGTAGATGTCTGATTTGAAATGACACTAGCGTTTTAGTCAAGAAGACATTTCTTCCATGCGATTTGAGCTACTCAAGAACGTTGAGTTGCTGCTTGCTTAGAAATTTGCTTTGCGTTGCTCTTCAGGTTAGCGAGATGCAGCGGTGTTGCTCATCGTAAATTATGTTTAATTTTATTAATGGTCAAAATTTCCTTAGTCCTCTGGTTGGTGAATATTAAATAACTTCCACTCCAGAAAGTTGGAGTTCCGTAGTTGACGACGATTGTGCCTAAAATGGCAAAGCTTGCAGACCCTTCAAGTGACGTCATGCTGACGTCATTGTACTAAGTATTGACTGCGTCGTCCTACAGTCATTGATCCACTAACATCTCCTGAAGTTATTTGTGGTCTACATAAATAATATATTCTTCCTTTTATTATCGGCTTTTATTTTAAATTTCACTCCATTTGTACAGCGTTTCCTTTCTTTTCTTCCCTTCGTCCCTGTTATAGCTCACTGGTCACCCTTACTTCGGTAGCCATCGTTCAAATCGCCCCGAGTCTAGTGTGCTTTGCAACTCTCAACTGTCCTAATTTTTCACGGTTTCTTGAACGCCCTAATTAGGTCCTTGAACGGCAAGATTCTTTTTTTTTCTATATTAGTTCATTCCCCCCACATTGGAAGTAGTTTACTTACATTTTCTCTAAGCAATAATAATAATAATAATGAATTAATATTCATCTTGTAAAACATTTTCAACACGAGTAGATGTTGTTAGGCATTTAGATTTTGTCCGTTTTTTTCTTTCTAACCCCCAACGATAAAAATATGAAATAGACGCTATAGAGGTTTTGATATATTTTGGCAGCAGAATTATTCTGGGTCACAATATTCACGGATATAATAATAACAGTAACAGTCTAAAAGGACCATTATTCGCCACGTATAACTCGCGTTTATAGTGCAAAGAAATGGCTTCGGTGACTTGACTGCTGTGGTTTTGTAATCTTGGCTTGCCCACAAGATTTAATCTACAAGATCACTCAGGCGTTTGCCAAATTACATTACTACGTAAGTAATATTCCACATCGGCAACTTGCTTTTTTTATTTTGCAAATATTATTATTATTATTATTATTATTATTATTATTATTATTATTATTATTGTGTTTTTGGTTCGGCTGGTGTTTTTGTCCATTTGTGTGTCTGTCCGTTAAAAGGACCACTTGCCTCACGGCTGGCTTGTGATTAGATTATGGGGAAGACGGAAATATATTTTCTCGGAACAAGGCCGTTTTTGGAGGTAGTATTGGTTTGCTTAGCGGAAGTTTGTGGCCTCCGAGAGTTCTTGTTCTTATTACGGAATGAAATATACAGACACCCATATTGAGCCAGTAGAAGAGCCTATTATCTTGCCAACAAACTTTCGCAAAAGGCAATGATATTGTGTGAAAATATGAAAAATATAGTGATGATTAGTAATGAAACATAAAAGTGAAATTTTGAAAATATATCAAAATAAAGTTAGCAAAAAATATACAGAAATTAAAGAGTGGATAAGAAGTAGGAAAGGTCCCCGTTATGATCACGAAATTAAAAGTTCATCGCCTCAGGACTGGAAGACTGCCTTTGTTACTTCCATTGTTTTACTGATGAGCCTCGATTCGAGTGTCGAATCTCATGGCTCCCCTTTTAACGATAGCATTGTGTGTATTGGGGCTTCATTTCAAGGTAAGAAATGACCATAAACTGAGCTCAAAATTCGTTTCTCGTATTAGAATGCATAGGGATGTTTACCGAGATGATGGACTTCACCCGTCCAGAGGTTGGGACTTCGTGATTCTTGAGTTGAGAGGAGTTGTCAGACTCAGGATTGTGTAGGGCTGTGGGCTAGCACTCGCTAGGCCCGAGTTCGAGTCTCCAGCCGGCTAGTGAAGAATTAGAGGAATTTATTTCTGATGATAGAAATTCATTTCTCGCTGTAATGTGGTTCGGAGTACACAATAAGCTGTAGGTCCCGTTACTAGGTAACCAATTGGTTCTTAGCCACGTAAAATAAGTCTAATCCTTCGGGCCAGCACTAGGAGAGCTGTTAATCAGCTTAGTGGTCTGGTTAAACTAAGATATACTTAACTTTTTTGTTTACACGACCAACATATTTGCCATTCAAGAGACTGACAGACTTCCCATTGCGCTGCTTAGATTTTGTCGAGACAGGTGAATTCACCTCTCCAGAACTTAGAGGGTTGTCTAGACCGAGACAAGGTTGCGTAAGGTTGTTTAACAACTGGTGATGCTAGGTACGATCATGGTGGTAATGTCATTAATATGAAACGGACACTACTATTAATTAAGGTTTAGCGTAGTGTTTTTATGTTGTTTATAAAGATGATGGAGAGGTTTACCGTTGGTTGTTAATTTAGTGAGCACAAACACTTTGATGACGCTTTTGTTTAGTTTGTTAATGACTTTGCGAATTCAGAATCTAACAAAATACTGCCTTTGTTGATGAAGTGGAACCATTTTACTTATGAAATTATTTTTGGGTAACTCGTAAAAGTTGTTCTTAGCTATATTTGGCAAAGTATATATTGATATTAGTATGTGTGTGTGTATATATATATATATATATATATATATATATATATATATATATATATATATATATATATATATTATATATATACTGTATATGTGTGTGTTTGTATACATATAAAAATGTGTGTGTTTGAAATTATGTATGAAGCTCATGCTGCTTAAGTTCTTAAATTAACAAGTCCGTTAAAGATTCACTCGATAAACTTGTAAGTTAATTGCAAGGTCTTATTTTGTGGGGAACGAATTCCTGATTACTATGCTCTGTCAATAAATGTGAAGCCTTACGGCAAAAATTGGAGGTTATTCGAAATTATTCTGCCCGGAGTTCAGGTCGAAAGTAAACCCTAGTCATTGTAAATATTGACCCGTATTGAAATTTTTCGCTCATTGAAACGACTTCACAGATATCTAGACATTTTACAGGCCTGAATATATACAGAACGCTTGATGAATTCTGGGTTAATCAGCCTGCACCTTGGCTGACCTAGGTAATTCCTATTAGGTGGTGTTTATTTAGGTTGCCTTACGCAACGGCCGACCGCCGGTATATCTGCTTTAGTATGCGATGGAGGTAGGATGATTGTGAATGCTTTTTTTTTTCTTTTGTTTTGACCCTTTGTGCTTATGGAGTACTTCTCTTTGTTGGGAACTGGTGTTATAAATAAACATCATATCCGTCTGCCTTAAGAGGAAACAGAACTGGGTGACTTTAGTATCGTTTTATTTATTTATTTATTTATTTATTTATTTATCTATCTATCTATCCAGTGACAGAGGGGGACTCAGGGTCATAATGCCCAAATATGCTTTTATTGCATATATATATATATAAAATATATATATATATATATATATATATATATATATATATATATATATATATGTGTGTGTGTGTGTGTGTGTGTGTGTGTGTGTGTGTGTGTGTGTTTGTATATATATATATATATATATATATATATATATATATATATATATATATATATATATATATATATATATATATGTATATGTACGTGTGTGTGTCTGTGTCTAGATACATGGAAATAGAGAGCAAAAGCGGCTGATTGTCAGTCATGTCGCAGTACTACCATAATTATCATTGTTATGCGAAGATTTTCGTTATTTTTTATATTGTCATTTATTTCGACCGAAAATCTATATTCTTTTATACGAATAATTTTTTCCATTTTACGAAATCCAAATATGCTTGTATATGCGGGAAAAAAATAATTGATGGGATTAATCTCTCATTTGCTAATTAGTGAAGGTAACGTGCAGCCCAACTTTTTTCTTCCTTTCATGTAAAGCCAAAACCCTACCAATCAATCGATAAACAGCTTGCTCACTTTTCGGAGTGTAAGGTTTTGAACAATTTCTGAACCATATTTATCGAATAAGAAAGTGGCTTAATGACTGTATATTATTTTAAATTAGACTGAGATACAATAACATGTCAGCTATTCGTGGTACATTACATATTTAAGGGAAATGTGTACTGTAGGGGAATATGCACAGCGTGGTAGAATTACAGGAGTTTGTCATAGTGGCTTTTGTAGAAAACGGCTATGAAGGCCATTTTCTTTCAGAGATTTTATGGTTAACTATACCACTAGTTTTTATCCTCTTCCCTTCCCTTATTAATTTTTTTAATGATTGTTGATTATTAATAAACTAGCTTTTAAATGTTATGAGCTAAAAATCTATAAAAACTGAAAGACGTTTAAAAAATGAAAGCATACTTTCTCAAAACAGCCATAAGATAAAAGAAGTTATTAAATTGGAACCACGAACCAAAAAATGGTCCAAATATTTAAAGATGGAAGGGTAGGCTACACGTTGGGAGAAATCAAACCTCACTGGGTGATTGACAGTCTGAAACTCCTGAGCAGGCCTATGTAAAAAAATCTAATAAATAATCAAGGGTCCGAGTGACTTTTTTGTTTGTAGGCTGGAGAGTGAGTAAGCTATATTAGAAGTCGCAATGCCAAAATCTAAACGGATAACGCAGCCTGTCGGGAGAGGAGAATGGGTGATGAGAGCAATTTTTAACCTGAAAAGGATTTTGTCACCATTATGTACTAGATACTAGGGAACACAGTGCTTCTATATTAGCATGGAGAGCGCCCACAAATACACACATTCACACATACAAATATATGAAACACATATATTATATATATATATATATATATATATATATATATATATATATATATATATATATATATATATATATATATATATATATATATATATATATATATATATATACATACATATATATAGAGTGTGTGTGTGTGCATGAATTGAACATGTGTCAGCATTATGTTTATGGCTTCTATAATTGTAGTAGTTGCAGAGATAGCTTTAGAAAGAATAATAGTTGTAAATTCTGTAAAAGATGTGTACTAAAGCTTTATGGCTCCGAGACAAGGAGTCTAAATTGCCTTCAGGGGTCAAACCAAAAGATCAAAACTCATTAACGAGAGGTACCGGAAAATTCTTGTCAAGTGGCCCCTGACCTGGGGATGCTTAGGGTCAAGCCACGATTGAAGATAATGCCATAGTAAGTCATTAAAGAACTAAACAAAATATGGGGTTTCGTTTATATATATATACACACACACACACACACATATATATATATATATATATATATATATATATATATATATATATATATATATATATATGTATGTATTTATACTGTATATATGTATATATATTTATATATATATATATACTTATATATGTAATGTATGAGTGTTTAATGTTAAATTGTAAATAATCATCAAAGAGGACATTACGCATACATTGCATAATTTTTGGAGAGCTAAATAATAATAATAATAATAATAATAATAATAATTCTACTTACCAATTATATCGTAATTCATTGTTCGGTGCTTGGAGATAGAAGGGGAAACCGCATTTCAAATAATTGCATGATCACTTGTGTGTCTAATTCCGTTTGACGGATAGGGGATGTTACGTGTTAAGGGGTCGAGGGCGGTCGAATGTTCGTGATAGGATGTGGAGAGGGGTGGGAAAATAAAGCAAGACGCTTTTGGACCTCTGTCAGAGCTCCGTTAAGAATACCCGCGTGCGTATGTGCGTTAACAAGGCTTTTTGTTTTTGTATTTCTAAAGGATTACATCTTTATATATATCTCCCTGGACATGTAACTGTTGTCTATATATATATATATATATAAATATGTATATATATATAATATATCTATATATGTCTATATAGAGATATATATATAGATATATACAGTATATAGATATATATTCATATATTATATATAGATAGATAGATAGATAGATACACACGTTACTTAAGTAGTAATCATACACAAAGGTATTCTACTGGTATAGGCAATGAAAGAAACAAAGAAAACTGAATATACTTGTATATATATATATATATATATATATATATATATATATATATATATATATATATATATATATCCCATTCCAAAGTCAGCTGTGTCATCATTGTTCCCAAAGGCAAATAAGGACTGAATCATACTGCTCATATGGTTCTTACGAAGTCATCTCCTGCAGCGAATTCTGCGGGTTTACGAGGAATGGCCATTACTTGCGTATGTAATCGTGGTATATTCTTCGATGATCGACGCAGAGTTTTGCGTTTTAGGGTTTGCATGAAAAATGAAACTCATTCTTATCAGCAAGTAGGTGAGACTCCATCATGACTATGCCGCATAGTGCTTGCTCAGAACCCACCATTAGCAAACTGATGTTGCCCAACCCCAATACGCAAATCATTCCTGTCAACAAAAGTTTTGTGCGCATGCGTAAGTTAGCATACCCATTATCCCCATTTTCTCTCTATCTCTCCCCTGAGCAACCAGTGTTCGTCTCTCGAGCAAGACGAGGAGCGATGAATAAACCCACTCCCTAAAACTCACTTTACCCTTGAATTAAGTATCTTGTTCTTAGTCGAATGTTGTGGATCGCAGGCAAGGGAAGAGAAAAGAGTGAAGAGAGAAAAATACTAGTTGTGGGTGTTCAGTGTTCCGTCAAAATGTATATCAAACGGGTGGGCATCGAACGAAGTAATCTTTTCTCCAGCTGGGCGAAACCATTCATTAGATTCTTTGGGTTTTGTGGAACAATGTACCACTTTTTGCTTATAATCAAAGCTTTGACGTTCGATTCACTGTTCCTGGTGAGGAAAGTAAAGGAATGGGCGTATTCCATGCATAATCCAATGCAAAGAATTGTACATTGATATTAGCCCCCAGTTGTGGGTCACAGTTGAGAGAGAGAGAGAGTAACGAACTTAAGCTGTCAGTATTCCGTCATGTGTACGATCATCGTACTGAATAAGGAAGGACTTCGACGAGGTAATCCCCAGTCTACAGGGGTGAAACATTCTCTCTCTCTCTCTCTCTCTCTCTCTCTCTCTCTCTCTCTCTCTCTCTCTCTCTCTCTCTCTCTCTCAGATGTAACAATTGTGGATAGTTTCTCCTTTCTCGAGGTTTATCATCTGGAAGCAGCATTTCGTAATAACTATTTGAAAATAAAGCTATAAGGTAGTTGTTTCAAGACACTCGTCATTTCGGATGTTAATTTAGTGTGAATTAAAGCTGAACTTCAGGGAAATACCTTATGCAGTCAGCACTAACATTATCATAAGTTCAAGGAAAACAACATTCATGATCGGGACTGATTTCTACCAGGAAAATTTAGCCTCACTGACCATCCTCCTTTGCTGTTCATGAGACACCATATTTAATTTTGTTGTTTTGGCGGCACATTGAATTGTGAGGTCCAAATTGAGAGGGCTTTAAGTAAAATGGTGATATAACCAAGATTCAGAATAGATAGATTTTTGGTCAACCGGGTAGGAAACAGGAAAGTTTAAAGAATATGAAGAAGAATTGTTTTTCCCCGTGCATAGGAGATGCAGCCGTTTACATTGGTGCGACAACAGAAAGTTGAGGTTCATGGATGGATTAAGTGATTGATTGTAAGTTACCTGGCATCCCAAATCCATGTTTGGGACGTACCTGAAAGATCTTTACTCAGATGAGAGCAGCAGGGAGCTGTGGTGTTCAAAGGCTGGAAAGTAAATGGAGAATTGAAAACTAAGATTGAGTGAGCACTTTGTGAGAAGGGAAGAGAATAATTAGTTAGAATAATGGGTAACATAGGAATGGAAGACCTTGACTTAGTGGAGGCTAAGAAGATATATAAGAGAAACATTAGTCATTCGGTCAACTAAACATCTAATCTCCTGAGAGAGAGAGAGAGAGAGAGAGAGTACTGTATTATCGCTGTTAAGGTACAGCAATTTTATGTGATGCATGCCATAAAAACCCGTAACATTAAGCACATTCTTAAGTATTAGATACTCTATTTAATGTTTGCCACATTCTTTGTCAGCTTGTTTATTTTTTTAATTATTTATCTTTCATTTTTATGTGTGATTACTATGGAAATTTGAATTTGGATTTCTGTGGGTCACCTCAGATCATGATAATTTAACTGATTTTCCTTAGATTTTTCTTGTATTGGTATTGCAAATATATTTGAATGCATTTCTACCAACAACATTCGAGGAAAAGAGGAAAAAATTACTGTCTCCTTCTTAATCTTTGTAACATTACGTATACTGTGTTGCTAACCGCCACAAATAACTGTAAGTCAAACCTTATAATATCACTTCTGAAGAGTAGCCTAATGGCTTATCAAATGCAGCACCTGATTACAGGTTGTTATTTAACGGGATTCACGAACAGTGTCTGCAAGTTCACGCCGATCACGGTGAAACATCATGATGTGTCATAATATTCTGATAGTTGTATAATACAGTTTTTCGGTATTTGGTGGTAAGGAACTAATGCTATTTTTTTTATATCTTCTATTTAAGACAAAAAATTTGCGTTTCGTTTGTTTTATGTATTAAAAATAGGGAAGTTTATTTTTTCACTTTTTATTTCAGTAAAGATTTTTATTTCAATTATATGGCCTGCAGTGTCGAAGTTGTTTAAAGAAGGTGATTTATATCTTAGTTTAACCAGACCACTGAGCTGATTAACAGCTCTCCTAGGGCTGGCGAAGGATTAGATTTATTTTGTCTAAGAACCAATTGGTTTAGCAACGGCACCTACAATTGTGGAATCCGAACCCATTATAGCGAGAAATGAATTTCTATCACCAGAAATAAATTCCTCTTATTCTTCACTGGCCGGTCGGAGATCGAACTCGCGGCCAGCAGAGTGGTACTTCGAGTATGTCCTGGCGAATTGGGGATTGTTCATCTGCTTTGTTGTCATGGAAGAAGTAATGCGTTGCTATTGTTTAATTTATGGTATTGATAAGGTCCTCATTACTTATACAGTACGTCTCGTACTTGGTTTATTATGACGAGGGGTAGTACGGTCTTGATATGTCCGCCGTGAGATTTCTATTTCCAAGCACACTAAAGCAATGCTGAGAATGGGAAGGAAAGGTTTAGACATGTTAGAAAAATTCGAGCACGAGCTAAATGAGTTTTGTTCAGTTACTATAGCAGTGTTTGACTTTTTTCTGCACCTTTTAAAGGTGCTAATGAAAAGGAACCACAAATGAAAAATATTCCTACTCCGCCATTGTTAAAATGCTTTAGTAACTGTAGGGTAAGTTAGAATACAGTAAAGTTTATTTACTGAAGACCAAGAGGATTCTTTTCATGTTCATAAAATAAACGCGTCTCATTTATTTCCCACTCTCCAGCAGGGAAACGAGTGCTACGTGAGAGATCTCACGCATTCTCTTGTGTTCCTGTGGGGGGGTACGATGTAGCCAGATCCTCTCACACTAACCAAAATGTGTTGGTGATGTCAGTGGTGACCGTGGCTCCGTTTTATTCATTATCCTTAAGATCAGTATTTGCTTATGAATAAGAAAGATGGATGCTAGCACGAATGAGAATTAGTGGTATCCTGTTTAGCTACAACGACTTACACTCGACTTTTTTATGTATAAAATGCACCACTGGTTAATTTTGTCTTTTGTGGTACACTTTAAAAAAATATTTTTAAACTTTAACATTAGATGTCTTTCATGGTCATTTTTTAAATAAGAAATTTTGTATTTATCATAGTTGTGTTTGGTAAAATCGCTTTTTTTTTTTTTTACATATTGTGGATAATACAATTGTAATTATTATTCTTTCCGTTGGTCAAGAATCACACTGATTACTTTTTCCGTTGGTTAAGAATTACTAGCACATATATTTTCCCGCTGGTCAAGAAATATTGTGCATAAGAGTAATGATTTTGTCTCCGCAGCTGTTGTAATTTAGACGGTATATCTTCCAACCCAAGCCTCAGGTACCCTTCCGGAAGGACACATTGTCCTTGGCCGTGACCACAGGTCTTACCCTATGAGGTATTCGCTCGTCATTATTTACTTTGGAAAAGAATGAAAAAAGTAGCATCGCTCTCTGAACTGCTATTCTTTTTTTAAGGGAACAGAGCGGTAAAGGAGTCAAACCATCTCTTTCTTGTGGGGTTCATTGCTTGAAATAAACTACTTTTATTGTAATGGGGTGACCTGTTATAGCATTGGGGTTGCTTCTGTGGTCTACGTGCATAATGATTCGTTCCAGTGCATAACAGGGACGGATAACAACAGAATTGTTTGTGGACGTGATTAATTACAGGGATTTTGACGTCATGTGTTGATTTACCTGTCGATAATAGGCTGTCTGTCGCTCTCTCTCTCATATTCTTTTCCAAGACGGAGTACCAACGTGATTCTTCGTTTCTTGCTTTCCAGAAATCCCTATAATTTGGGAAGCATTTGTGGTGTGAGGACAAAGCACAAGTTGCTGCTTCAATTTTTGTTACGCATAACTGGCACGTCCCCCTCTGTTGCATTCTCGTGCTTCAGTAGGAATGCAATTATTTTATATTGAATTTTTTTATGGTCCCTGTTAACTGTCCATAGCATCTAGCAGTCTGTCTGTCCACCTGTATGTCTAAAAGCTACTTTTGCATCGAAACAATCCTGTGACACAAATCGAAAAGGCCGATAAGAGACCAGAGGTAAAATTTTCTCAGTTTTTTTTTTTCCTACAGAGCTTTTTTTTACGGGCTTTAGGGAATACTTTACTACAACGAGCTGTAACATAATTATCATTTTAAGGGAGAATGCTATGTCCTGTTATGTTGAATTTTGCAACCGTGAATGTAAATTTGGCATTAATCAAATGTAAGGTCAAGTTTGATAGCTTGGAAAAGGAGCAACGCCGCACAAGTTTGAACAGAAAACAACACAGTAAGTTAGTTTAGTGAATATTTTAGCCCAAAACTACCTAAGTACCCATATTTATAAATTGCAAACATTTTTAGTAACATACGGTATGTCTCATACTGTATAAAAAATAATCAAGATTTTAGCCCAAAACTACCTAAGTACCCATATTTATAAATTGCAAACATTTTTAGTAACATACGGTATGTCTCATACTGTATAAAAAATAATCAAGATCTTAAGCCAGACCTTTAGTATTTCTTAAACTTGAAAAGAATAAATAAGTTTTAAGTATGTTGTTATTAGAAAATAACTGGTTATGTAGTACTTTGCTATGACATCTTATAGCCTTAAATCAATGTTTGTACCTGAAGGCATTCTTGTCTACTAAAATTAAAAACTGCTACAAATTAGAAATCATTAAGAATATTTCATTAATATTTCATTAGTAATCCCTTTATATTTGGACTCACCACCTAGGAATAGATGTGCACATTCGTAAAAGTCCAGGTCTCGCATTCTTATAATGACGTTGTTAATCTACGTATGCTGTTATCCGTCTTTTGCTCCGTCCTGTATGCAACACCTTTTATTTACCGAGTTGAAGGATTCTGCTCTTGTTTATGTCTAGTAAATCAGTGGAGGCTCATATTGGGTGGCAAGGTGGTAAACAAAATCTCTATTGTTGTTTGATATTGTATACTTGCCTAGTTTATGCTGTTTTCTTACTTAATATCTTGTTGTAGTATTATATCTAATCTATATCTATATAATTTTTTTTCTAGGTTTTTCTATATCCTTCTCCTATGTAACCTAATAACTTTCTTTGTATTGAACTGTAGAGTGTTTTTTCCAGTTGAATGTCCAGTGCTCGCCAGGTCGTTGACTTAAGATACGTAGACTACAATGGCCGTTGTAAGATTAGTAAACGAGATTTTGTTTTTTGCTCCAAGGTTCTACTTTTGTTTCGGGATTGTGAAAGTATTTTGAGTAAATCTTTACGAAAATTTGACCAAAAGTGAGCTCTGTGACTGGAATCGAAGCATTAGATTTTATGAGCGATCCGGAATATGAATTTTGGCCCAGGATATTTTTTTTTTTTTTTTTTTTTTCAAATGCTGTGTTAGGTTTGCACCCAAAAATACGGTTTTGTCCGGGTTTTAGTCTGTTGTGGGTGTATAAACTACCAGCTTTAAATTTCAGTCAATCCTAGTTCATTACATTAGTATATGATAAAATTAGTATAAATGTCAGTTGAAACTTCGAAAATAGAAATCGTTGCAAGATCTGTCGCTATTAAAATACGGAGAGACAGTTCCAAGTAAATTCATGAAGTTGAAAGGTGTAGGAAGATTTCTGGTATATTATATGTGGAGAAACTTGAATGCTATTGTACTAAAATAAATTTCTGATC
The DNA here is from genome assembly GCF_040412425.1 of Macrobrachium rosenbergii. NCBI lineage: Eukaryota > Metazoa > Arthropoda > Malacostraca > Decapoda > Palaemonidae > Macrobrachium > Macrobrachium rosenbergii. The sequence continues at coordinate 31,006,724 of NC_089759.1, forward strand.
AAGCCATTTCTACTGCCATTAGACACTCAGAAGTGCATTGGTAATATTCCTATTTTGAAGTTAATTTTAGTGCGAATGAGAATGACTTCGAATATATTTTTTTCTTTCCCCAAAAAGACTGAAGAACACAATGGTTGCTGTAGGTTTGATTAGACCGTAGACTTTAAAAGTATGGACAGACATCACACTCGTTTAGTCACAGAACAGCAGTGATGTCTGAATTATTCTCCTTCTTGTAATTAATTGTTCTTCGCGAATATCACAGAATTGCTGACAGCTTGTAAGCCTGGAGTTGTAGTCAGGGGAAATGGAAGGAAAGGATTACACTAAGTTTTGAAGTAATTGAATTCATATTTATCAGTCTGGATACGGTGCAGAGCATCAGCTTGGTGTAACTTGGACAGTTGTGAGAATATTAATCAAGCGACAGTCCCTTTTTTGACAGACGTCTGTTACTTTTAACCATCTGACTAGGGGTGAAGACTAATCTTTGCCATTGAAGGTTTTAACCTTTGCGATATCAGTGCAATTTCATCATCGATTGCAGTAGTTAGATTAAGTTTTTAAGGCAGAAAATCGTAAATTCTCAAAGGGTAAATGGTTAACACGAATGTATTTGGTTCATGAAAACTGTTTAGTTCTTAAACTTTCAGCGATAACGAGATACGTGAAGTCCGTGGTAAGTCAGTGAAGCAGTCTGATAATGATGAATCTTATCCTGAATGTTGATCCCTTTTTTCTAAGCATTCTTCTCGATAAAAAAGTCAAAAGTTTATCAGTGCTGACACCTTTTAATTTTTTATTTAGACAAGGCGTACGTAAGCCATTTATTTTCGTTGGCTAATATGTTCCTTAGGTTTTGGTTTAATTTTTACACTGCGTGCAGGGTTTTAAAGTAATATCTTAATTGTTACTACAGTATTGTACTGAGAGTGGCTGGGTGGTTTATAACCTTTCAGACGCACTGAAAACTGTATAAATAAGGAAAGATGTTATCGCACCTCAAAATATGCTCCCTCCTCCGGAAGTGCATTGCTTCTCTCTCTAGCACAAACTCATCTCCAGGTATCTTACCGGTTTTTTTTGAGTCTGGTTCTCCTGAAAGACCAGACGACGCCCCGCCTGTTGAAGCCGCTCCTTAAACCAGGCGGTCAGCAAGGGCGTGTTTTGGATAGCTGGACCACACCGCTGCGCCTTTAATGAGTTCCGGTTTACGGGGACGCGTCTTGACCCCAAAGGTGCTCCCCGGCCTCTCTGCGTATTTTAACAGATGCTTTGGCATGTTTGCAGATGTTTTTTTAATCCAGTTTTTTCGGGATGAGGTTGTTGGCCCTAAACCCTGCTTCGACTTAATTTCGACCCACCTCAGTCGACTATATACCAGGGAGAAAATAATCTACACCTCTGAATTCGGTTCACAGAAATCTCGGCAACACGAACTTAAAAAGGATCGTGCACTAGGTACACCATGTAGATAACTTGGCTTAGTCGTAAATGGATCGTGCTTTGCATGTAATGCACGCGGTTAATCGCCGAAGAATTCCCGTCATATATCCCGTGCTTTTGCTTAACAGGTATAGGGAGCGGAGAGTTCCAGTTGCGGCGCTGGAGTTGATGAACTTCTTCACATGACTCCTGTAGATATATTTGGTTATTTTCTCCCGGAGTCCTTGGTATTCCCCGGTTGAAGGCTTCGGTTATTCTCACTGCGTAATTGTTACCTGTTTTTGTGTTACTGTTTGTTTTACTTAGAGCTGCCACAGCTTTAAACCTGTTTGTTTTATGGTTTCACGCATAACGTTAATGACAACAGCTGTCGTCTCACATGATACTTTAATTCTGTAATAGTGGTTGATCGTTGTTTGCTGTGACGCCATTTTTACCTGAAATAACTTCACCTTGAGCATGTAATGACAGCCATGTTTGCTGCCTTTAAATCTGTGAATATTTTTAGACATCGAAGACGTTGTTATTACGTTATAAAGAGTAACATTTTAATTTTGGGAATTTTATTACAGGATAAAGATCGTTCAATGTTTGTTTCACATTGAAAGGCGTAGTAGATCATAATGGTGGCTTAATTTGTTATCGAGATGTAGATTATATAGGGATGAAAAGATTCTGGAAAATATTGATAAGGAAAAGGCCGAACAGATAAGAACTCTGCGCTCTTATATCAAACAAAAACAGCTGGAATGTACACAATTATATCTAGCAAGGAATAATTATTGCTACTGTTAAAACAATTGAAGCGGCGAAATTATAAATATATATCATCGGTGATAGTTGCTTGACCATAGGACTTTTTTTTTTTTTTTACTAAACTAATGTCATAGGTAAAAGGCACTTGTAGTAAAATTGAAAATCAATTTGTGTGTGTTACTCGCCTGGCTAAGAAAACCTGCATGATTTTATTTCATTGCTTTCACCGAGAGTTATGTAAAGTGAGAGATCTCTCATGGTTAAATTGCAGTGAGAGTGGATATGTAACAGTTGTTAAAACAGGTCAGTACACAGTATATACATTTTACTCTGATTGTGTGGGTAAAAAAAAATTATCATCTCGTGATAAATTTAAAAATGTAATTTAGCAGAAAAATGAGATAGTTGGTTCCCTTTTTGACGATGTCGATTTTTTTGGAAGAAGTTCTATAGTGTAATGAAACGCCGTAATAGGATGATTTCAGTTCTGTTTGTATTTTTGCCATTGGCAGTTTAGTCGAGGCTTCTCTGCCTAGAAGGAAGTCCTATGCCAGGATGAGAGAGAAGAATTGTTGGGGGGGGGGGGTTAGGGGTCCGGGGAGCCTGACGGGCGAATGCTTTTGGTAGACGTCAGCGTTCCTTGGCATTGGGGGATGGGTTGAGTCGGGGTGACACCCAGTGGGTAGCAAGGCTAGAAAGCAGCCCCATGACGACGCTCGGTCTGAACCTCACCACTCCGTAGTAGCGGGGTGGGTTTTGTCCGGGTTGTATGGTTTATGTGCGTGCGCGCGCGCCCATTGCCTCGTACCTGTTGGCAGCTGCTGGGCTTTTGTATTCATTCATAAGGTGTGAGAGAAATCGGTTTGGGACGCCCCGTAATGGATCTCGTTTTGTGGGTTTTATTTTTCTCGTGTTATATATTTGACTGTCATCAAAGGCGAAAAGTCGTTGTGCATTTGTTTTAGCGCTCAGGAAAGATCTGGTGTGACTCCGTCTTGATTATTCAAGGATTAATCAGTTGAACACACGTCTGTTTTGGAAGTGTACAATACCATAAGCACTGTCGAAGTGGTGAAACCAGGAACAAGTGTTATTTTGTGTATGTTGCGTATTATTAATGAAATATTGTGTTGTGACCCAGATTTAATGATTTCGTTGATGAAATATTGGACAGTTGGTGGTCCACCTCTTTTGCGCGTAGAACTGACCATCGCAGCACCATTGTAGAAATGACAGCTTTTGAAGTAAAATATTTTTTTTTCTTGCTAAAATTTGTAAGTTGTTTGATTACAGACGCATACGATTTTTAACAATTGTTATTAAATAGATTTCATCAAATTGAGTATTTTTGATTAATATGACTACGGATGTGGTTCCCAGCTTTAAATAGTACGTTAAGCGTACCACTGAGAGTTGGAGATCATATTCGTAGTCATTATATTATCTGGTTCAGGTTTAAGGCTACCAGAATATTTATTTTCAGTAACGTTGGTCTTGTTTATTTCGTACATGCATTAACCGCCTGTGTTATTCATGGCGCTTTTTGTTTCAACATTACGTTTATGTGTTATTTAAGATCTTTATATTTTCAAGAAATATATTTACACTCTAAAATTGTAAAATTTTCTTCTCGTTAGTTTTCTTGAGTTTTGATTGATTTTTTTTCCACTGTAGAAAAACAAAAACACATGCTCAGTGGAAAATATAAGTCGTAGTGGATGATTATACAAATTATTTCTTAAATAACAATATTTATTTATTGATTTATTTATAAATCCAAGATTCTAAAAGCTTTTTTCATTAGAGGAAATAGGTGCTCATAAACACTGAGGAAAAAACGTAATCAGCATGATAGGACTAGTAAGTTTAATATATTTATCTAATTCTTAGCATAAGAGTTATTGGAAGGTTGTAATTAATATAGGAAGTGACTGTTCATATGCATTATAGAAAAAAAATCAGTTCGGGGAAGGATCATAAAATATATAAAGGATATCCTGTGTGCCCCCAAAGTTTAGTCACCAAGAGAAAGTAGGAATCCTTTGGCACGATTTTTTTTTTTTTTTTTCATCAAGTCGCACTCAGAGTTGCCCTTTGGAAGTACGACGTGAGGTTTTGAGACGGGAGAATAGACGCATTACGTGAATTTTCCTTCCTTTTTGCACAGAGGAAGTTTCTGATGATGGTTCCGTTTCTTCTTCTTGTGGCGTACATCAACACGTAGCTTTCTCCCTTTCAGCTTGTTTTATTGTGCTCTGAATAAAGTAGTTCTTCCTTTTTCTGAAAGTGGGTTTGTTATGATTGCTGAGCAGAATTCTGTGCATTTGCATCTTTGCAAAAGTATGAGGAATATTTCTGGAATACATGATAACGTCTCCTTCCTTTTCCGGTTAAATGAAAAAGGTTTCGTAGGTTGTTACAAGGATTTTCCAAACCGTCTGACGCGTGTATTCCTTTCTTATGTAAATAAAATCCTGCCAGTACAGGCTTGCAGTAATGGTAGTTCACCATTTTCTCCTTCATTCTTTCGTGCAGATCGTCCTGGGGTCACGTTTCGCCAATCTGGGTCGTGAGAACGAGAGAGGCAACCATTACCTATAGCGATTAAAATCCTTTTTCCGGAATTCTTTCTCTTTTTTTATATGGCTTAGAAAGTTCCTCGTTCGCGAATACGTGAACTTTTATAGTTGCTGCTGCATCTCTCTCTCTCTCTCTCTCTCTCTCTCTCTCTCTCTCTCTCTGTAGTTCTCGAGGTGATTGACCTGGAACTAAGTACCTTTGCAGAGTTGTGTTAATCCTGAGATTAATCTTGGAATCTATTTTTGAAACAGGGATTAGAGGTTTGATCTTCATTCAGTAAGCAAATTTTAAAATTGTATCGGATATCGTAATGTTTTTCAAGTAACGGAATATATCTTGTCAAAATTATGTTGTTCATTCCTAGGGGAAACGAGAAATGATGGAATATAGAAGTTGCATTTTTTTTTTTACATTGGTCCTTTAGTTCTTCAAAGTTTACGCTGTAAGCACTCTTTTGTTTTAGTAAGGGTCGCTGCGTGAAATTTAGATCAGAGGAATTATATACGGATTATAAAATTTTCGATTATTGCCTTAGATAATTCCCCTTGAAAGTCATAGTTGTGAATGAAGATAAGATTTTCTGTGTGACATTTGGGTTTTGACAGCATCCAAGTATAACTCTTGACATTTAAGACTCACAGACCAAATGCCATGAAAATTGATCCCTAGCTGGAGAAATTGTTGTGGTAACTTTTCGGCGTAAATGTGAGGGACTCTCGTAGCAAATCATTTGCTGATAAATTGTAAAGTCATTGATTGATTGGCTTAAGAGCTCGTAGTGGAAGACGTCAGATAAGGGTCGGAGATTTCAACGCTCATTTAAATAATGGCCTTTTGAAGACCACTCCCGTTTTCTAAGAAGGAAGCGTAGTGGGAGCGGCCGAAATTTCATGCAAGGAATCATAATTATGCTAAAGAATATATAAACTAAACCGAATTTCTTGTTCAGCCAAAATCGTATAAAGGTTTATAGGGTTTCTGTGGACAGAAGTGAAAATTTTGATGAGAAATATACAAGATTGTGATGAAGGAAGGATTATATATAATATATATATATATATATATATATATATATATATATATATATATACTTTTATATATATATATATACACACACACACACACATATATATATATATATATATACATATATATATATTTATATACACACACACACATATATATATATATATATATATATATATATATATATATATATATATATATATATACAGTATATATATATATATATATATATATATATATAATACATACATACATACACAGTATATATAATATTAATGGCGCCTTTCAATGTGTGATTTTATGTTACAACTAGCGTACATAATTTTCGAAGTTTTCTCATTCTGCATATTTATATAGGGACATTTAGCATGCATATGTATGGGTCAGCATTGAGGGAGGTTTAACCCGGGGTGGGCGACAGCAAGTCTGAACAAAGAGTACTTTGCCCGTAGGCTGTCTGTTACACAAAAAATATATATGGATTCAAATTGGTTTCCATACAGTAGAATAATATGCCAACATTTTTCAAACAGTCTCTTTCGACGTCTCATTGTGCAAAAATTCCATGGACAGGCCAGGACATTGATAGGCACCGCGCGGCTTCCTCGTTAATTGGAAATGCTGTAGTCGTTTGAGGAAGAGCCCAATGTAGCATACATTTCCGTTCAACAATTAAGTCCCCTAGACGAACATTTTTGCTCTTGTCCCCAAGGTTATCTTTTGGTCAGATTCCGGTTTCACTTTGGATGATACCTCGGCGTAATATTAGAAGCGTGTGAATCAAAAGGAGGGCGCTGAGGAGGGCTTGGTGCTAGGAGGGGACCCTGCTTGAATACCCTTCCTGGTTCGAAGAGAGAGAGGGAGAGAGAGAGAGATTAGAAAACGGAATGATTTTTTGTGCGTCAAGGTTCTGATATATATATATATATTTTTTTCATCTTGAGGTTATCTTCGTCCCACACACCTCAAAAAGTGAAAAAAAAACCTCAAGGCTTGTAATTCAACAAGAAGTGTTATTGTTGTTTGTGTGTAAGTTCCATATAATATTATCTTCTTGTCTCGAGGCTTTCATGGACTTAGTTTCATATCTTACAAGGCTGATGAGATTGAAATTATTGATTGCTTAATCTCATGATTTTTTTTAATTGTGAAAAGATTTCAGTGTCTTAAAGTAGCTAAATCACTTCATCTGTTCTGAAAAGGTTTCATTGTGCTGAAGTAGTTAAATATCTCCATCTGTGACTGGGGAATCTGTGTGTGTGTGTGTGTGTGTATGTGTGTATGTGTACCAAGTGTCAGTGGGTTTTGTTTCATTCTCTTATCATGATCCACCTTCTGTTACCACAAAGCTCGCTTCAGACATTTTGCTAGAGTATTTTTAAAAATTTATGACCAAATGAATAACAGTATTTCCTAATTTATATTTGTTAGCCAAAGATTATCGTTGCAGATGCCAATCCATGCTTTCATTTCGAAGGGAAAGGTTTTTCTACTGAAGGGGACTGGGTAACTGTTATTGCTTTTAATTCAACCACAGAAACTGCTGAGAAGTGTTTAAGAAATGGCTGTTATATCGTGGCTGCTGGTGTATTACCTCAGTAAATCTAGTTTTGTTAGTCGCGCTATCAGTTTTGGATTAATTTATTCCCTGGAACCTTAATTATAGAATATTCATTGTCTTATTTTTTAGTCTATTCCTTAACGTGTGGAATGTCAAGGCAAGGGAACCAGCCGGTTTAGGGGACCGTGGCGCTTGACGAGTTTGGTGACGTCCACTCGCCTACTCCGTGTTTCTTTCTTGTCTGAAGAATGTAAGGAACGATTCTAGATGATACTTGCTTAGGTTTCTTGCTTAGGTTTTTCATTCGCGCGCACGATAAAACATTGAAAGATAGTGCATTCGAGAAAGTTCTGTTTGTTAAACCAAAAGAGAACTTTCATTTTGAAAGCAAACCACCTCTCTCCCGATAATTAGGGAAAGCAGAACTATTTTTCGTGACTCATTCTGACGGATTTGGGTTCACAATTTCTGTGCTTTTTTTCTTTTTCAGTAGATTTTTCTTTTAGTCGTATGATTGCATTTGCTCTCTCTCTCTCTCTCTCTCTCTCTCTCTCTCTCTCTCTCTCTCTCTCTCTCTCTCTCTCTCTCTCTCTCTCTCTCGTAATAATAATAAGTATTGGGGTTGTATATTATTTGGGGTCAGTGATCGTATTGCTATACAGATTCCTATCTATAGATATGCGTCATCAGAGATCAAAGATCAGAAAAATGTCTCCAAGAAGTAAAAAGTTGACAGTCATAACAAGTAGAGGCCCGATGTCATCGTTACACTAAAATTCATCCCATGAAGACCTTTCGCCAGAACTTAGCAGGGGCTGTATTCGCTTGACCCGAACGTCTGTCTCGTCACCCAGCGATATGGCGATAAGTAGACTGAGCAGCTAAACTTTTTTTCACTGATAAAGACTTTATCAGTGTTGGGAATTCTGTAAGATAGGAAGAGGTTCTCGGCTAGTAATCGATGTGGTCTTCCGTTGCATTATTGTCAGTGTGCCTTGTTCCATGTGCGTTGCCTGACGGCTTATGTCCGGTTGTGCGCTGTGCCAGTCCCAGTATTAATTACATGGTCACTTTATTGCTACAGTGCCGTCACCATTTTGTTATATTGGCTGGACTATTGTAAGTTTATATGGATGATATGAAAATGATCACAAGCTGACTTATCGAAAACTAAATGCTCGCAGTATATTTAATTGAAAATTTGCTCTGTTGTTATTTTGCTTGCTTTATAGATGAAGATCTTGGGACAGTGGTGCTGTCATCGGTTTGTGTATATTCACTCGGTCTGATATTCTGGGCAGATTTGTTTACTTTACTTCAAATCAATCCTAATGTTTATTTTTTCATTAAGCTTTTGTAGCGTTCTTTCTTATGAACGAATAAATTACGAATCATTAGTTTTACATAAGTCGTTAATATCATCTTGTGACCTGTGCTGTAAAGTGAATGTGATTTCTTGAATGTTTCAGGAGATAATTAACCCAGTGACTTTGTGCTTTATGGACTTTCACATGAAGGGTTTGAGAAGTTTCAGAGCCTGTAAAGCGTGGCAGCTGCTCACGAAACTGATGCAGGCCACTCTGTGAACTTTCGATTTTATGAAATTGCTTAGCAAACGCTGATAAAGGCAGTTGTGCTTGACTTCCTAACTAATGGCAAAACGGGTGTTTGCAACATCCAATCTCTAAGTTTAAAGGTAGTCATTTGCACAAATGCTTGCTAGTGTTTTGATTTAGCTAAGGTTCTCCTAGATAGTATCTTGATACAAATCAGTTGTATGTAGAACTATAAAGACAATACAACTTTGCATTACGAGTAAGCGCTATCGATAAGTGAGTTTTGTGAGAATAGTATTTTCGGTATCACCGCTAGATACAGACTACTAAAAAAGGCTACAAGATCTGAAAAATCAACATGGATAACCGCATGCCTAGTTCTCAATCTCCTGACGAGATATATGTCAAAGAGTTGCAGTGTGAGTTTCAGTATTGTGCCCTAGGGAGCTCTGAGATCCGACCATTGAATGATTCGAAGTGTTTTATAAAAAAGCCAAAACCCAACCATAGAGCTAGATGTAACAGAAGGAGTTTCCTTGGATTATGGAGCAAACCCCCTTCGGAGGAGGACGGGGATCGGAAAAATCTTCTGACACTGTCCAAGTCATTGATGCACAAGAACATAAAGTGGCTCAGCCAAGAGGATTTGTCTGTCGGTGACAACGAAAGCGACAGCAGTGACATTTTGTCAAGCTCGAGGTATCCAAAATGCCCTTGGCAAGGATCTATCCCAGATGATGCCCCAGCGACCCTCGCCCAGCAGGATAGTTGTGGAGTGCCTCCGCCCGCTTATTTAAACACTGAAGAGGAATCTTTGAATGGGTCACATTGCCTTTCGTTGGATTCAACTAATTCCTTCTCTAGTTCATCCTCTCCCCAAAGTTTTTGGTACCATGATTCATCTGGCACACTCACTCCTGGCTCGGATGTTATCGCAAGTCCTGAGGCTTCCAGCGATAAAAGTTTTACTTCGATCATTTCACCCCCTGCGAAACCTTCAGAGACAGTTATCTCATCCCCATCATTTACCCTCTGCAGAGAGGCGTCCGTGGAAGGTCTCTTTATACCACAGACACCTCAGAATTCATTTTGTAACACAGAGGAAGATTGCGTATGTAGCAGTGACTCCCATCAAAGTCCGTTTCGCCGTCAGGTGTTTACGTCCCTCATAACGCGACAATCTGCCATGGTGAGGAAAGTCAGCCAGCAGACTTGTAGAATCATGGAAACACTGAGGACAGTGGCGTCTGTCAGTGACCCAGACTTAGAGGCTGAACTTGTAGGACATGTCCAAAGGGGAAATAGTTACTCTAGCGGTTCGACGGACAGCTTGCCGGTGGAAAAGACGGTTGAAACATCGGGTCAGGCCCTGGAAGATGGAACATCATTCCAGGAGCAAGAGTTGTATCCACTGACCTCATCAAGAGATGTGATAAAAACAGATTCTTCTTCTGTGGCGAAAGAGGACAGGAATCCCGAATTCGGTTCACATAGGCCTTCCACCTTTCGATTCTTGTCTATGAGTGACTCGGGAATCGAGTGGGAGAGTGACGAAGAGGGAAGGTCGCTCTCCAGAGGCTCTCTAACGTCTAGTGAGGATGGCATGACAGCCATCACAGAGGAACAAGAATGTAAGTAGCTATTTTGCTTTCATGGATTTTTGCCCCTGTATCATACCATATATATTTCCCTAATCTTAATCAAAACCCCGCATTTAGTTGGAAAAAGTCTGTCAATAATTATAACGTTTTCCTGGCAGGGATATCTCTCAAGAAATTAATAATGTTATCTTGATAAGCGTATCAGTAAGGGAATGTTCATGTCACATGGCCCTGGTATGGTCTTCCATCAAGTTCTAATAAGAGATGTCATTTCGTTTTTAAGAAGTCATGTCCCAGAAACTAGGTAAGAATGATTAAGGGATTTTTTTTTTATCTATCATTGCTGTCAAATCTTTATAGTATGAGATATGATTTTATCAATTGTCACATTAGATAAGATGCAATGGTAGTTATTTATTCAGACCGAACTTGGGATAAGAGATTTTTTATTTAGCCTTTTCTTTGTATTTTAGTAACAGGCAAAGTGATGAGATAACTCGTGGTTGATAAGCTTAAAAGTTTGAATGATTTGTCTCTGTTATAGCAGGCAGCACTAGAGGGCTCCGGATTTCTTTACAAAGCGGAATGGTTCAGTAGTTTTTATGTGGAAACTGAGACAGTGTTTGAAGGTTTCCAGAATTGAAGAAAATTGTAAAATATGTGATAAATTAGTGGTTCTTATCCATGTTTCCAAGCGAAACCCTATATTTTGTTATAAAGAAGTCGACGAAGATGCTGTCCAACACGGTAAAATGTTTTCATATGTTCTGAAAATTTATTTTTTTTACCGTAAAGGTTTCAGTATTGAGTGATCAGTGCAGAAGCTGTTTTAGTCACGACCTTCGCCCATTGGACATCATGTGTTTGAGGAAAATAGTATTACGGCATTTAGCCTGGAGTTTAAGTATTAAATATTAGTTGTTTTCTATGTGTTTTAATCAGGAAAATAAGTTGTGTTTACTTTTTAATTATGAAAAGGATGTGTTTTGAGAAATGAATGTTGTGGCCACATTACAGAGCGTGTTAGAGAAAAATTTTGATTCCTATTGCATGTGTGAGGGTAATGTAAGTGTCTATAATACCCTGGTTTTTCTTACCTGTTATTTTAAGCTATGTCTAAAATTGTATTTTTAAAAATCGTGTTAGATTAATGAATGACACTTTTCTGAAGGAAATGTTCCTCTGCTTGGAAGCCTTCGTAAAGTTGAGAAAGTGTTACCTGTGAATCGCAAGAACTGATATGAGGAAGGTATTTTTTTTTATCAATCAGGGCCGTCATGTAACTTGAGATAATCATCTGGTGCCACTTATCGCGTAGTTAGTCATCGTAATTATTCTAATTACTGTTATCAAGAGGGTTAATCAAAGCTTATTTTCACCGGGTGAAGCTGGGTCTACCTTTATCGTAATTACGGTGAAGTTCCTTTCTCGAATCGGTGTTTGGAACTCTCTCTCTCTCTCTCTCTCTCTCTCTCTCTCTCTCTCTCTCTCTCTCTCTCTCATATGTGTGTGTGTGTGTGTGTGTGTGTGTGTGTGTGTATATATTCACCACACATCTTTCGTAGTAGGAGCGACTCCTAGTGTTGGCAGGTTTTTTGGGGTGAGGTTACCTATCATGTGTTTTGTACCCATCATGTGTTTTTCTGCTTAACCGTCTGATCTTCAACAAAGGCACAGTAATATTTAACAGAGCATGTGTACAGAGTTCCGGCTCGCTGGGGAATCGAACCCTCGACCTTTGACTGGTAAGGTGAACATCCTAATCACTGGAGAAAAGGCGAAAAACTCGATGAGAAGCGGAAAGGGATAAGATCAGATAGGAAATCCTCCAGTGATGATGATATCCTACTTTTTTGTTGGTGGTGAGGGGGGGGGGTTCCGTCGCAAGGCCTTTGATGCATGTAATGAAGGCTTAAAAATAGCAGATACTCCATCATAACTCTCTCTTTCGTTGCATCAAGAAACTGATAAATGTCACTGAGTTTTTATGTTCGTAAAAGGGGCGTATCTTAACATTACTTTCGGCCTGCAACGAAGGACCTATGAAATCACGAGTGTGGTGTCCTCGCCGTTCATGTGACAGGTACATCCTATGCGCCTCACCTGCACACTTTCACATACAGGAGTAAGTAGAATAGGTATTAGGGAAGAGAAGATACTCCGATTTATTTCTGCTTCTTGCGTGGTTGCGTTTGCTTTGAAATACTATGAAACAAACGGAAGGTTTTTTTAAAACATTGTACTCTCAGCGAACGTTGCAAATTTTCGTCACTCGATATTGATTTTTCCCGCTGACACTAATTATAATTAAAGAAATTTGAACATTATTACTTATCGTCTTGTATGTATCTTTCTCGATTTGTAGGTTTGATATCTTTTCAGTTAGAATGTAGCGAAAGTAAAGCTTTTTATAAATTTAAGTAGACACTGAAAAAGTCTGTCTCGCTCAGGAGACTTCTGGTACATTTAATTGGCATATTAGGAGGGAAATTGAAATTTAGTTAACCTGGTCAGCGGTCATCATATCTTTTTGAGTGGTACCGTTGTTTAGGAAGACATTATGGAGCTTTCATTCCTGTATACGCGTACATTATTTGTTGAAAACGCGCAAATTTCTCAATACCTGAAATACTTCATCTTCATTTTGAAACTAAGAAATTTTCCAAGTCAGCAATAAAACCCAGGGTTTAAGTTTAAGTAAAGTAATGGCGGTGTAACCTAAGCTCGCTTATATTTATGAAATTGTGAGGAGAGGGACTCTAGACACAAGAATTGCTTATGCTTTTTCCTCCTCTCGGGCTTTTCTTAGCCTGAGTAGTTTGCGACGGGTAGAGGCAGCACGGCTGGAAGCGCAAGTGAAATGAAGTTTTACTCTTTGAAATTCTGCGAGTCGAACTAACCCTGAATTTATTCAAGCTAGCTCGCCCCTCTCCAACAGGCTTCCTGTGGCTTGATATGAAGGAACCAGTTTTTGTAATGATTGGCTTCGCTGTGAATGCTGAACCGCTTTTAGTGATTTCACTAAAACAAGATTTTCGTCTTCTTAATGATACCGGTACCTTATGTATGGCGTTTGCTGAATCTAAAAGGAAGTGGTTCAGTGAGAGCTTTAAGGCCACTGCTTTATGTGATCTCATTGTGTGAAGTTTGAAACAGAAATGGAGATAGATGACAACATGAATCTAAGCATTTTGCCAATAAAAACCGACAGGTGGATGTAACGTTTTTGTTCGATAGGCGATGAATCATAAACTGGGCCTCCCATTTGATATGATGGTGAGGCTGTGAGGGAAACGAGCTTAGCCATACTAATTAATCCCGAAAACACATACAGGTAGCATCATATATATATATTGGCGACGATTCCATCAATACTAGCGTCATCATCAGACCTGTAGAAAGGATATGTACTTCAGATTACTTTTCATTATAGCTTCATCAAGGAAAGGAGAGGCTAATGTAGAATTCTTGGTGCACATGAAATCGCCCAATCAGTCCTCTCTTGTGTCAGTTTTTTTAGAAGTAACTCTCTCTTTCTCCTTTGTGGCTTCGCCATCCAGCATCCGTTTGCTTTTCAAGGATCACGTGAGATGTGATTGATCGCTTGTATTAACCGTTTCCTCCCACAGTTCCTCCCACAGTGCTGAGGGGAAGCATTTGCCTTTCTATTGTACTGTCCCACCTTACATCTATCTATCTATCTGTTCGGATATACATGTACTAGGAAATTGGGAAATGGAGAGATCATTGCGGATGTTAAAAAAGTTTATGTCTGTATGTAAAATTCACACGTGACTTTTTATGCTCGGATATTAACCCACATATATCCCTTAATTTGAAATAACTGTACTTGGGAATAACTTGCACCCAAAGATCAGGACATCTGCCGTACCGAGATTCGAATATACCTTTTGATTATAACGACAAGCTGTGTCTTTCTACGTACAGTCACTTATTGTGTATGTGCTTGCATATGTCAAGTGACATAGATTCCATTTTCATCTGTTTTCATGGGGTGTAGGGTTAAATCATAACTGGACATGAGCAAAACAATTGAGTGACTTTTTGTATATGGTAAATGTGTGTTTGATTTTTCGTGGGCTGGGAAGCCGATTTTTAAGGACGCTGATCATAGGTATATTATACCTGTAGTTCTTCACTGGATGGGTTGATATCGTGCTCGCCTAGCACTCTCTTAGGCCCGCGTTCGATTCTCCGGCCGGCCAGTGAAGAATTAGAGGAATTTTTTTCTGGTGTTAAGAAATTAATTTCTCGGTATAATGTGGTTCGGATTCCACAATAAGCTATAGGTCCTGTTGCTAGGTAACCAATTGGTTCTTAGCCACGTAAAATAAGTAATCCTTCGGGCCAGTCCTAGGAGAGCTGTTAATCAGCTCAGTGGTCTGGTAAAACTAAGGTATACTTAGATATATATATATATATATATATATATATATATATATATATATATATATATATGTATATATGTGTGTGTATATATATGTGTGTGTGTGTGTATGCATATGATAAGCTTATTGTATATCTAGTTGGGCATTGTCAGCGAGTGGACGGTTCTAATTCCTGCATACTCCTGGGTACGGTCTCCAAAAGCCAATGTTGACAGCATACAGATGTGACGGTAGACCCTTAAAAGGGCCAGGTGACTGGTATTACAGGTAGCACAAACAGTTGAATCGCCAAGGTGATGGCGATCATAATCTATTCGCTGGTGCATTTAATTGCTGTAGTGACCGCTATGCTTAACTACCAGCCGGAAGTAGAATAATTTAACTTTTGTGAAACATTTCATTGGTGTTATATCTTGTTGATCTGTGACGTATTATGAAATAATCAAAACATAATTATAAGTGGTCGACTTTCGCTAAGATCAAAGTACTTTACTGAATAGTATTTTATAAGAAAATAAGTAATTTCTCTTGTGTGAGACTTTGCTATCACAAGCAATTCGATCTGACGTCATAAAACAAGGAAAAACATATCTTTTGCTTCTGTTATTGAGAGTAACTTTTTTTTTTCATTTCCGTATTTCTTTTCTGTTCTATTGATTTGCTTAAGTTTAATCGTTCTCTTAGGATGTTTCACTGATGCAATTCTTTGTATGTATCTCGCTGAGGGTGCAAATTTTGTCTGTATTCTTCATAGCCGATGCTAAAGATCGTGGAAAGAGAGAGAGAGAGAGAGAGAGAGAGAGAGAGAGAGAGAGAGAGAGAGAGAGAGAGAGAGAACGTGGTCCTATAAACTGTAGTAAAAAGAAGGAAAGTGAAGGGTTGGTGATTGGCTGACAAAACCGTTTAGGCTTTTCATTGGTTCTTTAGGATCCAAGGATATTATTACAGTCGAGAATTAAAATCTAGTTTTGCCTTATGCCTATCAGAATTATCCATGATCATATTGTACAGAATTCTCTTGTCTCGTAACCCTCACCCTATGCATTGTCTTTTAATAAATGAACTCCACGAAACCAAGGCCAGAGGATGTACAAGGTAAGAGGAGGAAGAAGTTATGGGGCCGATGGTGAAAGTTCGAACGTATTTAGCGTCGTCCTTTTACACTCACATGACGTTTATCTGCTTCCATGAGGACGTCATTTGTTGCCATGACGCTTCTTATGGGTTGCCTGATTTCATGCGTTGGCGGGATGGGGGCATTTGATTGCCTTAGCCTAATCGAGAAAGGCACACAGTTGTGAAGTATATGTGTGTATATATAATTTATATATGTATATATATGTATATATATATATATATATATATATATATATATATATATATATATATATATATATATATATATATAGAGAGAGAGAGAGAGAGAGAGAGAGAGAGAGAGAGAGAGAGAGAGAGAGAGAGGAGAGGTTATGGAAAATAACTTGTATATAAATTGTCCTTAAAATACCTAACTCAAGTAACTTTGTTGTATACATTTGTCATAAGATTTTAAGCTAGAGTTTATTTGTAAACGTAATGCCACTGACCTCAGTTTTGTGATCTTGCGTGTTGTCTTTTCTAATCTTGTTTCCGTTGTTTAAATGTACAGAATTATGGTAAATATGCTCAAAGTCAAGATAATTTTAATTTTATTATTGTCCTGCAAAGTAATTTCAAGATTGGAAAGATTGAGTAATTCGTGGAAATTACGCCAACAGCCAAGAGTTGTGAAGTAAGAAACTGGCAGCTTGTATAATAATGGTTATGTAATATGTGTATATATATATATATATATATATATATATATATATATATATATATATATATATATATATATGTATATATATATGTATGTATTAATAAATGTGTATATATATATATATTATGTATGTATGTATATATATATATATATATATATGAAATATATATATTTATATATATATGTATTTGTATGTATGTATTAATAAATGTGTATATATATATTATACACATATATATATACACACAGATTTTTACACGCAGTCAGCTGATCATTTCGTAAAGTGAGGGACGCTATGGAAATATTTTTATTGTATTGAAAAAAATAAAAATTAACTTTAAAACTATAGTTTTGCGAAATTATAACATTTTGAGTGGTTAAATGAACCTATATAATTTAAACCTTAGATTATTCAAGTCCTCTCGTGAAGCTAATTCACATAACATCTAATTAAATGTTTGCGAATGCCTCTAATCAGCCAATACGCCTGGCATTTTCTTGAATCTTTACTTTTTTATGGTGTTAGCGAGGGTCGTATTTTTTTATGGTTTTCTTTGTCATGTCGTCGTGCCAGTGACTGCTACTTAGGAGAAAGTCATCACTTCACAGCGTTTTGAACGTATAAGATTATGCTTAAGGAAAATGGTCAGTATCATGAAGTGGCTTAGATTGTAATTTCATTTAAATCACGGTTAAATAAGTAATTACTATTGTTGACAGTATTGCTTTGTGAAATATAGTTTTGTTGCAAACAAAATACCGTCGTTTGAATGACCAATGATGACAGCATTGCTTTGTGAAGTATAGTTCTTTTGCAGACAAAATCTTATAAATTCAGTAGTCTTGCTGACAGTATTACTTTCAGAGGTACAGTTTACCAGACGACAAAAACTTGTTCAGTATCATCGTTTATTAATGAAGCTCGAGCGTTTTATCCAGTAATGGAGTCAAATTTCCAGGCGTGTTTTATTTCACGTCTTGGAGAAGCGAAGCAAGTTCCGCGGTTGCTCATTGGTCGTGACTCCATGTCTCGTGTCGCCAGCTGGTGCCCTTTTGTTTTGCTTGTCCAAAAGAGTCTTTCATTTATTTATTCAATCATTCAACGATCCTCTTTCTTGAGGTGTTGAGAAATCAAAGCCAGGACAGACCATAAAGTGAGAATTTCAAGTCATTTTTTTTTTTTTTTTTTCCAAGATTTACTCACGTGCTTTGAAAATTTGCCTGCAAAATTCAATGATTTATTCAGTCTGTTGCGCTGATGTTAAACTAAGATTTTAAAATACTCCTGATTTTTTCCGAAATTCTCCCGTTCATTCATTCTCTCGTGTTGTCATTGAACTAGGATTTTGATGAACCAAGATTTTAACATACTCCTGATTGGTGCTTTTTTTCTCGTGCCTTGAAAACTTGCTTGAGATTCAGGTTTTGTCGTCAATATTTGTAGTCTCTCTCTCTCTCTCTCTCTCTCTCTCTCTCTCTCTCTCTCTCTCTCTCTCTCTCTCTTCACTGTTCTAGTCGTAGTTGGGCATTACTCTCCCCTTGGTATTTTTGCGCCGTTTAAATATTTGTGAATATCTGAGAGAGAGAGAGAGAGAGAGAGAGAGAGAGAGAGAGAGAGAGAGAGAGAGAGAGAGAGAGAGAGTCGATTGTATTTATGAAGCAGAAAAGTCTAAATGTGAACCAAGTCAGGTACCGGGGTTGTTAGACTAATTTCCATTTCTGCAGAAAAAAAATACCTGTGGGTGTGTAGTCTTATTAAAGAATTAGGTGTAGCTAAGGGTGCAAGTTCCTTTACACGCTCCGGAAACTGGTTCGTGGCTGGATTCAGATACTTGTTTTACTCTCCAAGGACTCTTCTTCAGGTCCTACCCCCCACCCTCACACGCCCCCCTCTCCCACCCTCCTCCCAATCCCCAACGGCTACCTGTTCCCCACACCTCACTTGAACTCGCATAAACACGGTGTTCGATTCCTTGCAGTGACCAACACTTTTTTTCTTTTTAACCTGGAAGCATATCTTAAAGTTGGTTATGATAACGTAATTATTTAGAATCCAACTGAGTGTCACTCACGTAAAGTGTTGATTTTGTTCAATCTTAACAGATTATTCACTGCTGCCCAGTGTTCAGTGCAACAGGTGTTTAGCCCGCAATCGGACGGAATGTGCCTTGTTGATTATCATATAACACAACTTGTCTTTGAATACTAATTTCCCTTTTGCCTTTGTGTTTGTCGTACTGATTTACTGCATATCCTTGCACTTTTGCTGTACTTTCTACACTGAAAGAAAGTTGATGTAACAGTAACGAAGTGGCTGAATAAACCTCCTCAATCACATGACATGAATGCGGTGGGAACTGCCTTTGCTGTGGTTATTTTTATCCCTTCTCACCACCGAGATTATGTATGTTTATTGATAAGGAATGTTAGGTTTTTCTTCTTTTCATGTCAGTGGACATATTGCCGTTATTCTAAGTAAAGTGAGAACGCGACGAAACTCGAGTAGAAAGTTGTGTGGAATTAGAACGAAATCTTCGCAACATTTAGGCGTCAAAATAGTTTCAACAGAGAGCTAAAGGCCACGTATTTTATTTTGCGTTATTCCCCGAATTATTATAACATGTTGCACAAAAATGGAATTTTATTAGCATGACATATCAGTGCTTGACTGTGATACGTTTGGATTAAACTAATCAGAAAAGTAAGACTTAAGTAGTACCCTATCCCCCAAGTAATGTTTTGATATGAAAATAACGGCAAATCATTTGAAGCAACTCTGGTCCAGTTGGACTTCCAATTCATCGTTTGGGGAAGAAGGATAATGTCTGAACGCTGGGCCAAACATGGACTGGATACTTGTGACTCTCCACTGGGATTGCATCGACATGTCTTCCTACAAGCCGTTTTGGGAGGTAAAGTTTCAAGTTTGATGAGATGAATTTGCAGTTTCGTAGCAGTTGTATCGTTAACTGGGAATTCCTGTAGGAGAAACGGTACTGGCATTATTGAACCTCTGTTATTAAGACATCGGTTAATAAGATAATGTAGGGTCCATTTTAGGGCACAACATCGTAGACTGGCATCGTTGCTCTAGTATGTTCAGTTTTCCGATGTTTGACTGTTAATGTCTGCCAGATACAGACATTTTTTGCAACGCCTCGTATTAGCATCAAGTCATTTTTTTTATCTTTTATTAGAAAAATATTACATTTCTTTTACATAATAAAAAAAATATAACATTTCATTTACATAATAAGAAAAATATTACATTTCATTTACATAATAAGATATTATCAAGTCATTTGAGAATAATGATATTATTAGGTTCATGAATGTTATTTTACCGTGATTTTTGAAAAATTATTAAAAAAATACAAACATTTCATTTTTCTAACCTCCAGCATATGTTTTTCGCCTAAGTTAACACAGTAAAGTGGCAATTGACGAGTGGCTGGTGGGACCTGTGCCAAGCCTTACTTGGAATTCGTTTTTGCAGGAAGACTAAGTAGTAGAGTACACATAGGAGGTATGGCGGGCAAATGAAGAATAAGAATGAAGCTGCAGTTCTGTACTATCACTTGAAGTTTACGCGTTTCAACCCAAGAGGGCTGCTTCTCGGAGACTTGGCCTTGCTAAAATCTGAGTTAACTTTTTGATACGAGAGTTCACTTAGGTCTATGGAAGTTTTCCCGAGTTTTGAGAGAACGCCATTGTAAGTCCTCACTCAGTCGTGCCAACCTCTCTGCCGTATCCCACAAGCCACCCGCCCCCTCATCCCCCAAAGCACGATTGGAAGTACGTGACATCACCAACACATCACATTTTACATATACTTGCACCATACGGATATATTCACTATGCACATACAACCCGAGTTGGCCTCGATTCAACCACTGACGACAGTGCTGACCACAGCCTGATTTCTTTCTCACAGCTAATCGCGATTGCTTTACAGTGAAGATTGCAAACACAGCTTCTCACGTGTCAGTGATGTTAGGTAAACGTTTCTCTGATCGCTGCCAAATGATGTACGAAAGACATACACACTTCGCAAAATCGCCCTCTTTTCCCTGTTAGTCTCGAAAGTCATCAATCGTAACAATCTCCAATTACAACCAAATGTCGTTCCGTTCGAAGGACTTTCTAATCGCTGCTTGATGTCGGATGACACGAACACTTCGTAAAAATCATTATTTCCCAGAATCCCTATGACTTGTGTTTGGGGAGATGGAATGGAATATAGAGTTTAGGCCAAAAGCCAAGAGCTAGGACCTATGAGGTCATTCAGCGCTGGAAAGGAAATTGAAAGTAGGTAGGTCTGAAAGGTGTAGCAGGAGGAAAACTTCGCAGTTGGACTGTGAAATAATTGTTAGGAGAGGGTGGAAAGTAAGATGGAAGAAAGAGAATAAGAACGGAGGTACAGCAAAAGGAATGAAAGGGGTTGCAGCTGTGGGCCCAAGGGACGCTGCAAAGAACCTTTAGCAATGCCTACAGTGCACCCCGTGAGGTGCACTGACGGCACTACCTCCCAACGGGGCGGGGGGAGAAATTTGGGAAACGTTATACTGACGATATTTCGAAAGGGTTTATGAACGCTGTCAATCCTCAGCTTCGTGGAAATGGTCATTAAAAGCCCGACGGTAACTTCTCTCAGCATCTCAGCGCCTAGAGAAGATTTAATTTGCATTGTGGTACTTACCGGAAGACACTATCGGAATTATTTTTGAGCCCTTTGTGGGTCCTTTATTAATTTTATATATGAAAGAGAGAAAGCGGTTTGCTCGTAGTAATTTCAGAAATGTGTAATTAAAGTTTTCATTAAGGTTGCTTGAAAGCATTTTCCACTAAGTAGACTCTTTGATATTGTATGTCACAGAGAGAGAGAGAGAGAGAGAGAGAGAGAGAGAGAGAGAGAGAGAGAGAGAGATTGATTTTAGATTTTGTTGTTGCTTTTTGTTTGTGAATATGATTTAAAAGATCCAGTTCGTATTCAGTACAATAACAAACAGGCTTTCGGAGAAGTTAGGAGTGGATGCACTCAACTGGAAGCAAGGATGACAAAATTATGAAAAAGACACAAATCTCAATAACACCCAGTGACCAAGGTAATAGTAATACAAGTCAGTACTTCATATTTATCTCTTCTTCAGACCACTACTTATCTTTGTTTAGACTTTGTACCTTAACAGTGCCTCTTCATCTGCCTCAAGGCTTTGTTGGGATGTTCTTCATTTAACATCTGCATGTTGTGTGTTACTTTGATAGGTGTTTGATGATTTTTAACAGGGATTTTAATTTTTTCATATTTCCGCTAAACCCAAACGCATATTGAGACCAGTGGTAGTTCGACTTCGGTAGGTCTATTAGTACTAAATCATAATCAGGCGCTGCTGAATCTGTTCGTTTTGAAGACTCCAAAGGTCCACGTCAGGCATCTTATTCTCTTCTGCACATTACCGCACTTAATTTTAGGGAAGGGCTCGTGCTGGCGTAAGACCCGCGTAATCCAAACTAATTAACCGGGTCTCTGCCACATCTCGCATCCGTAAGATCAGTGGGCGTAAAAGTAGTTTGAAAGAATTGTTAAAACTGCCGAACATCATGGAAGTATATTTGTCAAGTGAATGTTCTGAATGTCATTTGGTAAAAAACCATTTGGTTTTCCTAGTATATAGTGCATTCAAAAGCGTTTTCGTTGAGTTAGATTTAGAAATAAAAGACTGTCCAAAATAGTCGACGGTAGACCAGTTTGAAACTTGATCTTTCGTTCTTACCTTAGTGAGCTTTAATGTTAAAAAGTATTTCTCAATTTTTTTTTCTATTTAACTTAGAGAGCAATATTAAATGCGTCTTTTCTCAGAAATTGTGGCTGATTACATGTACGGCTTCAGCGGAAATCCTACAATGCCATTTGTATCGATAGTAATATGAAATATTTTCCATATGGAAAATTTCATGTTTTTTTTTTTTTAACAGGTTGCGTTGTCTTCCTTTCTGAAAGTTATGTCAGATTTTGTCATAGATGATGTAAATGTTGAATTACCACGTCTTTCGAAAAGAATTGCATAGACTTCACAACAGAAATCAAAAAGTGTGAATTTACTTTGGTATTTTGAGTTGCTAAAAATCATTAGGGAGAACGCTTGAGGAATGGATGATTGAAGATGATATGAGCCTTTAGGTATTCACAAGCCGATTCAGAAAGGTTTGTTTTTCCATCCCATGAGAATATATATTATTATTCATCCGATAAGTCATACAGTTCATATAAAATGCTTTGTGGCAGTATTTATAATCCAGCTCATCAGTGACATATGAAACAGCAGTGACTTTTGCAGTGTGAAAGAGGCTTTGCATTGTAATTAAGCAATTGTTTTGAAAGGCACCTGCACTGTCCTTGGTGGTCTATAATGGGACAAGTATAGACTTTGTTTGGCTAACCCACGGTGTTTGATGGTATGCGACTGGGAAAACTTGGACGTCCATGTTTGTCATGGTTTATTTCATTATTCTCTTCGAAAATTGTTTACACGATTCATTTGACCGTTACGATGACGTAAATCAGGCAAAACATTTTCGCCGAAAACACGAAATGTACATCTTATAAGTATGATCATTATTCAGCAACGATCCTCCCCCCCCTTTTTTTTTGTTTTGAGAAAGAGAGAGAGAGAGAGAGAGAGAGAGAGAGAGAGAGAGAGAGAGAGAGAGAGAGAGAGAGAGAGAGAGAGAGAGAGAGAGAGAGAGAGTTTGGGTGCTTGAGAGGGTTGTCCGGTGTAGCATTTTTCCCATGTGCTGTTTAATCGTGAGCCTAGGCACGTAGGCCATAGTCTAAGTCCGTCTTTCCTCTCATCCAGGAGCCCTTGTTATTTAATCACTCCCTCCCCCCACCCCAACCTCCATCCTACCCTGTTAACCATCCAGGTGTAGGGAATGGACGCGCTATGCCCTGTCGATATTCATTTTTTCCAAGTGTTCTTAATGTCTTTCAGAGCTACATGCATCCATACGAACATTTATACATACACTACATATATATGAATATAAAAGGCCCATAAAACACTATTTAAACGTTGCAAACATATATTTCGGGCACTTTTCTTCTGTGCCCCTGTTCACTGGTAGAATATATATATATATATATATATATATATATATATATATATATATATATATATATATATATATATATATATATATATATATATATATATATATATATATATATATATATATATATATATATATATATATATATATATATATATATATATATAGACCAAGTATTCTCATTTTACATTATATTCCTAAAATAGGTGAGTATCATATATATATATATATATATATATATATATATATATATATATATATATACATATATATATATATATATTTTAGGCATAAAATATAAAATATACTGGTTTTATATATATATATATATATATATATATATATATATAAATATATAACTATTTTATATATATAAATATAAATGATACTTATATATATATATATATATATTTATATATATATATATATATATTTATATATATATATATATATATATATATATATATATATATATATATATATATATATATATATATATATATATATATATATATATATATATATATATAAAGTATATACACACGCATTCACACCAGTTTTTTCCATAATGGCCTCACACACCCTATTTTCCATGCATTTCCATGCGCAGCTCAATGATCTGTGTCTAAAAATTAGGACGGTGCGATATTTTGATTGGTGTTATTTATTGCGTGTTGAGTAGAAGCGGAGGCGAAGAAGGTCTTCGAGCTCTAATAACGAGCAAGATAAATGTGGCCGGGGAAGGTCTACCTGACAGGGTAGGTGGATCGTTTACTTTCTTGTGGAGAGTTGTCGATTAGCGCATTTCTCGAACGCTTTTACTTCAAACCACTTTTATTTATGGTTTGTTGTGATATGGGTGTTCAGAGGTGCTGGTCTGTGTCGTTTTTAGTGGTTGAACCGACTGGAGACTGAAAACGTCAGTGGTAACTGAAAAGTTTTCCAGATTCGTGACGTATGGCCTGTTGGTTTTGTGGCGGGACAACGCTCCCCTGTTTTTCCAGGACAGCTGGATCGAGTTGTGGCAGTTCTTGGAAGCTTGCTTTGACGTTTTGTGGTGGATACGTTATTGTCTGTCAGCGGGGCATTGTTGTATTAATCGTGCATAAAAGTGTGTGAATAACAGGATCAATTAGTCCTTTTTAATGACCACTGGTTGTGAATTTTAGCAGCAAGTTCGTCAAATAGCATTTCTTTGACCGCCGCTTTTGTTTGTTTTGTTTTCTCGCTGTGACGACCGGCGACGCAGCTCGATTTACTCGACGAATGTTCTTTAAATTAAGAGTAACTCGTGTCATAGTCGAAAAGTGTAAATATTTAAGACGACCCAGGGAAAAATGTGAATGGTACATTTCCCTTAGTAACTTGTTTCTACATAACCTGGTGTACAGTCGACAACCAGTTTATTATTTTTTTCTTTTATAATTCACGGGGTTGAGTCAGCGAAGCGTTTCACTGTCAACCTGTATTTGACGCAGTACGGTAACTATGGACTCCAACGCAGACTATGCCAGAGAACCTCCGTCCCTTGTATGCGGACCCGTCAACATGTATTCTCAAAGGGCATGTCATTCCCCTAGACGCTCCTCCCCAGCGCCTGCTTGCGCCAGGGTCTCTCGCTCTGCGTTCAGGACTTCCCGGGGACGACGAGACCAGTGCCGAACCCGAAGCGTCGACATTGGAGAAGGGACCGACGAACGCCCTCCTGGACAAGGCAGACAACGTCGCTCTTCATATCCACAGTTAGCTCCTCAAACTAGCGGTGAGCACGACTTTGGAGACAAGTGATTTGAGTAGTTAATGAGTAAATTGGTGTCTCGTGGTCGCTGAGGACGAAACTTATTGGTACAAAAGTCTTTTTTTTCTTCTTCTTTTTAATTCATGCGCCTGCTCCAGTATAAGGAGCAGCAAGCACAGGACGTAAGAAGCGGCTAGTGTAGTTGAGTAGTTTGATGAGTAAGTTAGCTTTCCTAACCATTGAAATTGGGCTCCGAGTATAAACATAGACAAAGTTAAGAACATTTTTTATCCGTGTTGCCCATACCAAATTTATTCTACGTAATCGTCCTAATGTATTTCTGGAGGATCTCATTTAGTCAGTCAGCCTGGCCACCATTTACCTTGTCATTACTTTTCTCTAGTTTGTGTCGTTCTTGTTTTTGTAATTGACGTCCAAGTTTTCGCATCTTTATATTTCCTATATGGTAACTTATTCAGAAGTCTTGAGCACACTCCTGTTCGTTTGTTGTTTACACACGCGTACAGCATTTAAAATATTCGAATGCATAATGAGATGAGATGTGTTCAGCCATTGTTTAGGTAATAGTAAGTTTCAACTTAATATTTTCCAGTAGAAACCGACTAAAGTCCTAATGTGCCTTCGTCAGAATTTTTCCATCAGTGACATAGTTTAATTATTTATTCAAAATTCATTTTCTTCTGTTGAGCTGGTGTTTTCCTTTGATTTCAGGAAGGTTATTATTATTATTATTATTATTATTATTATTATTATTATTATTATTATTATTATTATTATTATTATTATTATTATTATTATTATTATGTACAACTCAATAGGGCCATGATGAAAGAACTAGAGCTGAAAACCGTCACTTAAGTCATTGAAGCCTACTCCCCGCTGATAAAAACCCAAAATACAAGAAAAACTCGATTATTTTTTTGTCCATCAGAAATCACTGGACTGACTGCATAAGATTTTTTTTCTCCTTTTTGTCAAAGTACTTCGATTAGATTCATGTTTTTAGGTCAGGATATTCTCAACTGCCAAGTGTTTTGATGACTGGGGGTATTACTATTTCAGAGAAGTGAATAGTAATGGTGTTTTCTATCCCACTGTGTGAATATCCTTGACAACTTCTAGGAGCAAAATTACTGTGAATAATTTGAGGTTAATGAACAGCTAATTTAATTTCTTCTCACTCTTTGTTAAAACTTTGAATTTTTTAGTCTTTCGTTCTTCCCTGTGTGAGAAAATGAATGGGAAACTGGCTTTCTTTTATTTTTTTGATATTTCGTTGATTTTAGCGCTAGGCGCCTCTGGATCATAGAGTGTTCAGATATCCAAGTATAATGATTATGTGCATTTATTTTTAGTGACAAAAAGTTTGCCAATCACTAGTGGATTTTACCCAATTTAAATATCGGTATGGCTTAAGAATGGATTTTACCCACTGTTAAATATCGGTATGGGTTGAGAGTGGATTTAACCCACCTTTAAATATCGGTATGGCTTAAGAGTGGATTTTACCTATTGTTAAATATCGGTATGGCTTAAGAGTGGATTTTACCCACTGTTAAATATCGGTATGGCTGTAGAGTGGATTTTACCCACTGTTAAATATCGGTATGGCTGTAGAGTAGATTTTACGCAGTATTAAATATTGGTATGGCTTTAGAGTGGATTTTACCCAATGTTAATATCGGTATGGCTTAAGAGTGAATTTTATCCACTGTTGAATATCGGTATGGCTTAAGAGTGAATTTTACCCACTGTTAAATATCGGTATGGCTTAAAAGTGCTGCGTTACAACACCTGCTTCTGCCATTCTGAAGTTGCACCATCAGTATTATTATTATTACCTTAAATAGAATCAGTGTTCACCCATGACGGATGGATACCAGAGTTGCATGACATTTTGACACACTTCATTGTCATAATCCTCATTTGTTTTGGATTTCCTCATACTAATCCTCATTTGGTGCATCTGATGGGTCCCAGGTATTGATCAGTAATTTTCGTACATAACTTCCATTTCATAGCTGTTTGTGAATAGATGTTTGTAATGTCTTCTTAAGTATCTTGGCTTCCTCGTTTTGTGTTTATTTTTTTGGGCAAACTAAATAATAGTGTGGGTGCATGGTATTTAGAAGTTCGATATCTAATACCTGCTGTGTGTCAGTTGTTTGCTTGTGTTCATTGACCCACACCAGACCTCTTATACCCTTTAACATTATACCATACCAACGGACCGCCCAAGACAAGGGGCTGCACTAGCATAAGGCCAGCTTATTCCAAACATACCTACTGTGTATCGATACGGTCTTTTGACATTCGAAGGAACCTAATATTCAGGTTCGTATTTACTGCTGAGTTGTGTAACTAGGCCTCTGAGTCAAAATATTTGACTTGTGTACAGTTGGCCATTCACGTGCATAAAAACCTATGATGATCATACGTGAAAGGACATTGATCCTCTTTTTTTTTGGGGTGGATGGGGCGGGGAGGGCGGCCGACTACTACTGCTTGTCGAGAGTGGCGATGACATCTGACCATTTGCATATCCACTTCCGAATATGATTCTAAAGTTTACGCCTCAGGCACGGGTGATGGGATAGAAAGCTAGTTTGGGTTTGGCCAATTATTATCCTTATATGAAGCGACGAGTAAGGACGAGGGCCACACCGAAACCTGTTGCCCCAAGCATCATTACAAGTCTTGGTCCCTCACTTGTCGGAGAATGATGCTTGCTCGCTCTTTTGACCAAGGTCAACAATACGATTCAGTGCGTCTTTTATACGAAAAGGTAACTATACCCAATTTGTGTGCGTGTGTGTGAGCCGAAATCTCTCCTGGGCAAAAGATATCTTCTGGTTCCTACAGTAATGTATGAAGTTAGAATAGACTAAGTGTCTTTTATAATAAAAATTAAATATGTCCTGTTTGTGTGTGCGTGTATTTTACCTTAAATCTCTCTGGGCAAAAGATGTTGCTCTTTTCATTCTTCTGGTTCTTACAGCAATGAACTAAAGAATAGGCACCTGGCGTTCTTTTGTATTATGTACATATCTTTGTGATCCGAAGATGTTGACAATAAGACGTAAAAGTGCTTGACACCTGGTTATTAATTTTACACCTCTCCAGTACTCTTATGCCTATATATGTGTCACGTGCAGTTTTCTAACTAAACAGAAATATATGTATAATGTATGTATGTATGTATGTATATATATGTGTATTCTATATATATATGTATATAAATATATATATATATATATATATATATATATATATATATATATATATATATGTGTGTGTGTGTGTGTGTGTGTGTGTGTGCATGTGTGTATTAAAAGCTAAGAATTACCGTAAAAGATTCCCCACTTACTTTTTCTCGATCAACCAACAGTTCTGTCGACTTGAGAACTTAGCGATATACAGCAATTTAAAAATGTACTCAGTAATTCATTTTTCGAATATTTGTAAGTTTACAGGCCAGTGGAGCAGTTATTGAAATTTGAAGTCCATATGGGAAACGAGAACATTAGTACTGTACAACAGTTTCTTCCCAAGTAGGTCTCCAGTGTGATTGAATATACCACGTCGTATTTAACACGAAAATCCCTTATGTTAGTGACATAATAAAATATAAGAGCCATGTTTCATCAGGGAGTGAGAAAAAAGAAACATATTTCTCGTTCGTAATAAATGCCCTACTCAAACCTTAGACAGAATGGAACACAGTCACAGAGTCGTCTTACGTAATAAACCAGTTAAACTTGATAAGCGAAGCAGGTCGCTAGCATATTATTATTGTTCAAATTCGCTGTTGTCTACAGGGGCTTTGTTGATGGGAATGTGGTCAGTGCAACTCTTCACTTCTCAATAGCTGTTAAATAACATGTATTTCACCACCTTTTGTATGTAAATAATGTTTGTATGAAATTTAAGTAATTTGTTTAACCTCTTCTCTATTATATGGGCATTCAAGTCAGTGGCTTAAAGGCTTGTTCTGTATAAATGTTTGCTTTCTTTTATTATCAATGATATTAGTAACAGAATTACGAGAGAATGGTACAAATGATTCTCCCAAAGGGGCTTTTAATTAACCAATAATAAATGCTGTAAATATACCAAGATGTCTGGCAAACTTTAATGGGGAAGAAAGAAATGGGATCCATTTTTGCTTAAGGTTGGTAGAGACTTGGTAGGGATAACTTATCTGTTCAGATAAGTAATTAAAATATCTTATTACTGCTTATAAAGACATTTATACTGTATAATTTAGTTTGCTGTCGTTATTTTTTCCAATAAATTCGTTTTTTTTTTAACCCTTAAGAAGGTTGACACGATGAACCTGTCCTCCAACTTTCATGTAGCAATATATTTTATGGAGGTCTTTATTTTATCTTAAACCATTTTATTGCGCATTTTATCGTTATCTTAACAGGTATTGACGATTATGCTATCGCATTTATGATAGCATGTGAAGGCGTTCCACCCAAATTCTTTTTTTTTTTTTTTTTCCTTCTCGAATTCAACATGAAACCTTATGCGATGATTGTTTAGAGTATTTGCTGTAGTTACCGCATGAGAGATCTGGTCTTTCAAAGAAAACACGAGTAAACAATAAAGCATAGAAAACGAGCTTACTATTAGACGCATAACACAAGTAAACTACACATGTGTCACGCCGCTACCATCTCTGGCTCCGTAAGAAAATCAATATCGACGTTAGGGAGGCCGATGTGGGCCCTCTGGCTCCAACCTGAGGAGGAAAGCAAGGTGCAGATAACCGCTATTGATCGCCAATGACTCCTCTGATCTTGTTGGCCCATTTTCTTCGGCTGGTGGTAAGGGGAGGGTTGCTAAGAGAAAGAAGAGAGAGAGAGAGAGAGCTCATCGTCTTTCTTTCATATGTCTGCCGACCAAGGGGGTCTCCTCTCCGTATCCTCCCAAAGCTTGTAGGGCGTGAGTGCGTAGGCCTACAGAAATATCGAAATCAGAGAGCGAACACTGTCAGTTGACTTTTGAAGTTTGGGAACAGCGAAGAATATTGTGGCAGAAGGTAGTGAAAATGGCGATCTTTTTTAGGGGGTGGGGCTTGGGAATAGAGAGAGATAGATAGAGAAAGAGAGAAAAAGAGAGAGAGAGAGAGCACTCAAATAAGCCCTCGCTCGCCATCTGAATATCTCCCAGGTCTCCCTCCCTCACTCACTCACTCTCCCGCTTTTCGCTTTCCCTTACTCTCCAGCACCAGTGTCTCCTCCCTGGGCTCTCCCTCGTCTCCCTCTCTCACTCCCTCCCCCCTTTCCCGCTTTCTGCTCTCACTTTACCTCCCCCTACACCTTCCTCACTGTCCCAACTTCTTCCTTCTCAACCTCCCACCCAGAAACACTCCCTCCGCCTCTCACTCTTGTAGTCCACTCGAGATGGTTTGTTTCCTATTTCATTTGAGCAGCCTTTGCTTGTTCTTCGCTTTAAACGACGGAGTCTGCAGGCATTTTCCCCTCTCCCTCCGGCGCCACCTTCCATAGAAACGACGTCCATCCCCTCCATCAGAATCATTTCTTCCATCTGCTACGGAGAAATATCCCTCCGAGGAAGCGATGCGTACTTCTTGTGTAAGTCTTCGAAGAAGAGCAGGAAGAAGAACAGGGGATTAGAATGGGGAAAGAATGGGCGGCGCAGCACCTTAGTCCTAATACACGCACAGAGAGAGAGAGAGAGAGAGAGAGAGAGAGAGAGAGAGAGAGAGAGAGAGAGAGAGAGAGAGAGAGGTCGTCGTCGTTTTAACCCATCTCTATCTTCCTACGAATGTCTTAGATGTCTCAATTGTATGATATTTTTTTGTGAATTTTGTCTTTTGTTTAGCATGGCCATTTCTCTTTGGTCTGGGGTCCCAGTTGTACTGGATGCTCGTGAAATCGGAAATTTTTTGTTTCAGATATATTTTGCTTCGTAAATCACAGTTACACCCATAGGAACTGCCGTAGTTCCTCCAGATCCGCCATATGTGGATTATCCCTTGACATGCCTTTCCGGATGTTAATAAAGTAGAGTGGGCTTGTAACATCTTTTTGATAGTTTTCAGTAATTTGACTTATTTTTACTTCTAATATTTACAAACAAATGTAACACTTTTTTTTTGTGTTGGTTAGTAGTTCCCTTTGTAGGAAAATGCATTCGTAACAAAAGTGCTACATTACCGATCTTAATGAGCGATATTTGGTTCTTGACCAAGAACTCGCGGTTCAGCCATGCAGTCCTCAAAGCTCATGATGCGTAGATAACATAAGCATCCCCTCTTCTTCATAGCGAAGCTGCAAGACAAGCATGAACTTGTGTGCATGCCGTAATGTAACTAAATTATCAGTGATACACATCACAATTAGCTGAAAGTACCCCTTGAAAGTACTTGGTGGATGGACGGTAACTTAATCCAGAAGCTACGATTTGGATCTCGGAGTGATACTCTCCTTTAAGCTGTGACAGTCATCTTGTATCTCTGTAGTGGGTGCATATTTATGAGCACGGGAGCAACTTAAAAAAAATGAATTAGGATGAAATGTGCTTCACATGAGAACCCGAATTGCTAGAGGCATTTCAGCTAAAAAAAATAAAGGTTCAGGGTCTTACCGATAATGTTATAGCCCAGTACAGTTTGTTGGCAGTGAAAAAACAACGCGCTGTGTCTGAGATGATCACAGTTGACCAAGGTGGGTCTCAGACGATGTGTCTTTACTAGTATCGTTCAGGGTTTACTTTCAAATTCTCGAAGAATTCATTCTTGAATAGTTGACAGGTAATACTACTATCTGCCTCTCTCTCTCTCTCTCTCTCTCTCTCTCTGAGAGTCATTAGAGTAATGTGTCGGTACACGTCCGTTCTAAAAGTCTCTAGAGGCTTATCGCCTTGCGACTTTGGCTTAGCGTCCGCGTCTCCTTTATCCGCGCCTTTGTCAGCGAGCAACCAAGTTTGCCATTGAAGGCTCCATTTCAATCACCATTATCTTTCGGGATTTCCTCGGCTTCCAAGATTATGCGTGCTGGTGATTTGTCGGTGATTGTGAAATTATTGTGTGCGGGGATTAGAGATTCCCGGAACTCTCATGTTTCGGGCGATGATTGTTAGGGATTCGGAATGGAATGGAATGGTGCAATGCAAATCGATATCGCTGAGGGGTATTGTATTGCGTGTGTGAAAGACCCTAGAATAATAATACCTTACGGTTATTTAATGCAAGTTGCCTTTTCTGCCGAAGTGTGTTAATGCGCGACCTGAAATAAAGGATATATCGAAACCTAATATTGAATTCAAGTTTGCCAAACCGCAGGTGTAGTCAGCGGGGTATCCTGTCGATTCATTGATGTCAACTTTTGTTTTCCTTCCATCCGCTGAAAACGGTGGATTGTTTGTTGACTATTAACGAGGTTGAAAGTCATATAGATAGGCGGGCTACCTATCTAACTAGGTTTTCCACTGAAACGTTTTTCATAACCCGTCATCCTGATAGCATGAGTAGTGTAGGCAGATCAAATTTTGTTGTCATTCATCGTAAGAATGTGTCCTGTTAGCGCGGCCGTTGTTAACGTTGCGTACAGACTACCATATTCTTCATGAATTCATCGTCTAAATATCCTGTAGGTATTTCTAAGACTAGTCTTGACATTAGCATCAAGGCTGAACTTTTCCTTGGATGGTTTGATATGAGAAACATTTTTTAATTGTTTGAAGTGAAGATGAGGTTATATTATGTCAGTGGAATCACGCAACAAACAAATGCATATTTGGTTGTGACTCATCAGTTCGTATGAGTTTTTATTTAAGCTCATTTTCATACTTCAGTCAAGGATTGAGGTTTATGGGTGTTAGAAATCACAAACAGATAAAAATGAACAGTAAATAATGGTAATTGAACGCTGATGTTAGATATTACTGTTGAAAACATAATATGCAGTGATTATGATGACTAACTAACGAAGTTAAAAAGTTATTATCAAGATAGTACAATTTGAATATAATAAGCTAATTACTGGCGTGTATAACAATTAAAATCTTATGAAAATAATGATAAAAGTGATGGAAATTGCCAAATAGAAGCAAGCCCCTGATCAGTATTTTTTTTTTTATGTACCCACCGCGAAGTAGACGCGACTGGCAAACTTTTCCGTAACTGCATGGGTCCAGTGCCCAAATTGAAAAGAAACTCGGGAAAAGATCTATTTTATTGCTTTGTATTCGTGGCTTTGATTATTGCATGGTTTTTGTTGCGAGTTCTGCCTTATTGCTTACTGTATGTTTTCTTATTATTATTATTATTATTATTATTATTATTATTATTATTATTATTATTATTATTATTATTATTATTATTGCTTGTTTGCCGATGGGATTGTCAACTCATTTTTCTTTGTTCTACTCTTGCGTGACTGTAGCTATCTAGGGATTATACAGCATATGTATGTATGTATGTATGTATGTATGTATGTATGTATGTATGTATGTATGTATGTATGTATATGCATATGCATGTATGTATATATATATGTATATATATATATATATGCATGTATATATATATATATATATATATATATATATATATATATATATATATATATATATATATATATATATATATATATATATTTACAGGTAAAGAATTTATGATTTCAGACTTGCCTTCTCAGTATTTAAGAAGTAATTTCCTTTGTGCATGTGCATGTATATATGTATATATATATATATATATATATATATATATATATATATATATATATATATATATATATATATATATATATATATATATGAGAGAGAGACAGAGTCATAAATGTAAATTAGATGACTGTTAAAATCGAAATAATTTCAGCAAAACTCACTCTCTCAAGTTACCAGTTTTGTCGTCTTACGTAGCGTGGTCCAATAATTCAGGTCAAATTTTCAAAGAGAGAGAGAGAGAGAGAGAGAGAGAGAGAGAGAGAGAGAGAGAGAGAGAGAGAGAGAGAGAGAGAGAGAAAGAAAACTTCGGGATATTTCTTTAAAAAAGTTAGCGTCTCTGAGGGCAGGTCAGAATCACGCGAACCAGTTTGTAAATAGACCCAGAGGCGATCCACGTTACCGAACCGGATCGATATTAATACACGCTTCCTGTAATCTGGAGGTTTCGAAGCAACGGGAAATCTTAAGTGGCAACTTATTTGGCGAAATTATTATATTGGTGAAGGCTGACAGCCATCGTGTAGTGGCAGTGATGTATTGGGGACGTGTGCAGTCATGCAAATGTGCTCCTGGCTTTCTTAGTAAACAGAAAGCAAGCACAGTTCGTGTGTCAGAACACCTGATTTTTTACATAAGTCTTTGATTACAAGATCGTAACTTGGTACAGATTTGTTACAAATTATCTGAATTCGCTGCCATTTGCATTATTTTATGATTCTTAGCAGATTTGTATGTTATTTGCTTCTACTTTATTATAAATGCATTAGTTTTGGAAAACGTAGAATTTGTGTCCGAAAGAGAACGTGAAGGTTTCTGTGGCCTTTCGAATTTTCTGTGCTTGTTATGATGTTTGTTTGTGTCTTAATTATTGTTAATTCATTAATATCTGGGACAGATTAGGATTTGCAGTCATTAAACTCATGGCGAGTTTTGGTGCTGTGCAAATCTGGGAAAATGAAAGTAAGTAAAGAGTTGTAGCTGTTTTGGGAATTATTCCTGGAACATATATTTATATCTGAAGACGGATCGTTTTTAGGAAATACGTTGTTTTAGATACTTTTCTAGAAGTTATGATAAATGCTTAGGAATTTCTAATAAACGTCATTAAGCATTAAGCAGTTTACTTCTATGTTATACTATTCTGCTTTGGTTAGGTTAGTCATAAAAGATAGTTAAACTTTTGATTTAGCGACTTCCAACCTTAAACCTCTTCAGATCTCTCCATTGCAGTTAGTGAGGGTCAGTTGCTAAATTTCAGATATTATTAAATTTCGCTTGTCAATGACCTTCGTGTTGAATCTGAATCTGAATAGTACATCGTAAGAGACTAGTTTATTAAACACCTTTTCCTTTCTTTGAAGAGACCAAGCATCAGTCAACGTTACATGGCTAAGTACCATGGGAGTGTCCGCACCGAGTTCAGTTACCTAATGGAACGATCCTTGTGATTACTGTGAGCTTAAATCATCAAATAGAATAATATGGGATCATATGAAATTCATGAAAAACAATCTGTAAGAATAATAATAGATTTACATTGTAAATTGAAATATGCACTAATTCGTGCATGCATTGGCATATACATAATGCCAGCCACGATGACGGGAAATTACTGGGTACTCGCTTTATTTTGGGGTAGTAATGTTTTTGTTGTGTATAACAATCTCGGTTACGCATCTCAACGCTAGGAAGGTTATTCCGAAGTCAATACCGGAAATCATTATTTCCTGGAAGGTGATTTTGTCTTGTCCTCATTTCAATCTTGTGCATTGCGCCCTTGCTGCTTGTAACTCGAATGGTTTTTCTTTTTAAGAGAAGACAAGTTTCGATGGTAATATTCTTTTGGTATTAAACTTTTCGAAGATTTGGTCCAAGCTGTAATATCATAACCTGTCGGTATTTTTAAGAATCACATTATCATAATTTCTGGATTTCTTCATTTTTTTTCGATACATTTTCTCTGAAAGCCTCCTATCTTGAAAAGTGTCAGAAAATCAAAACGTTCAGAGGTCATTGGGCAACTAAAAATGCTAAAAACATGCGAAACTGGTGTAGAATCAGTAGATTCCATATCATATAGGTACCATATTTCGGTATATTCTTCATCGGTCTATTTTTAATCGGCAGAACTTATGGCTGACCCCCACCAGACCCTTAATATTTTTTTCTTTTTATTTGCTGAAATCGCCATTGTTTCATCCCCGAAATATCCCGGGAAGGGCCCCATCTCTCCTTCTTCTTCTTCTTCTTCTTCTTCATCTTTTTCGAGGGCCAAGACACGCTACTTCCACATTGCTATCGATCTGTTCTCGTCCCTGCACTAGAATGAAGGAAGGAAGCAGGGAAAGAAGCAAGGGTTGGGGAAATGGGGCTCCATAAATGGCTATGGCGGTATCATCGTCCTTAAATGGCTGCCTTGTCTTGCCAGGAAGATGGTTGGAAAGGAAGATCACCTAACGGGAGTCTAATAAACACCCCATCACTTACATGGGACAGAGAATGGGAAGGAGAGGGATGGGAATGTAGTGCGAGGAAGATGATGGCCTGATCTCGGGCTTATGTTGAACTGTCCTCGAAGTAAACAGCTTCGCTCATTTTACAAAGGCCGAATTCCCCGCCCGATAAGGGCCATGCGGAAATTCTGAAATTCAGTGGGGGACAGGTCAAATATTCCCCTTACAATTCGTTATTGATACGCTGAAGAATTCTCTCTCTCTCTCTCTCTCTCTCTCTCTCTCTCTCTCTCTCTCTCTCTCTCTCTCTCTCTCTCTCTCTCGTGTGCTTTTGTGTGTTTTACTTTCATCTCTTTCCTCTGCTTGGGTATTTAGCCTTGCAAAATTTTAAGAAGCTCAGTTAAATAGTGTCTTTCAAACTCCCATTTCAGTCGCGTGGAAACAAAGTAATTTTGAACTGGAGTCTGTATTAAATGTTCATCCTTAGTTTTATTATTATTATTATTATTATTATTATTATTATTATTATTATTATTATTATTATTATTATTATTATTATTATTATTATTATTATTATCTGTGTGGTTCGATAGCGTATTACTTTGGCATGCCCGCGTCTGCAAAATTACAAATCGTTTCTTCTATATCTGAGAGTTGACATGGCAGCTGATCAGCAACTGGTATCATTCAAATACTGTTTCTCAGTATAATATATCTTACTGACAACGACTGTTGGCGCGTCCTTATCTGGTCATATATTTTAGATATCAGGTAATGAGGATTGCCAGTCTCAATTCTGGTCCTCAATGTCCTGAATTTATTATTGACAATGTTGTCCTTTCAGTGTTGACTGGACTGGTTACTCAGAAGCGACTTTGAACTATAATGGTTTGCCTTCAATTTTGTTGGAATTTGGTCGACTTTCATATGACCGTGGATAGTTGCTCATTCACATCTCTTAAGTCTCCGTGGTGCATTGGTTATCAAGCTCTCTTCACCGGCTAGTGACCTGAGTCCTATCCCATTTATGCCTCTGTGAACCGAAGCGGTGAAATATGAATTTGGTAGTTAGCTGAATGTGTTGGATCAAGGCCAGGGTGAAAAGAGCATGGTACCAGCAGCCTCGTATTTTGTGAAATTTGAATTATCCACGCAAGTATCTCATTGTGACGTGAATTCAATTTTTTTTTATGAAAGGATTTCGAAGTGGGAGTTTTGTCAACGAAAAGCAAGCCACGTGGGGTATGTGGCTGTTACAAACATAACGTTTGAATTTCGTCATGAAGCAATTTTGCTATCTTGCTAATCCTCGGGCAGACTTTTGACAATTTCTTCGAAGTCTAATACGATTAGATTACCTGACCTAGGAACTCAGGGCAGGTATTGTTTATCATCATCGTCTGATTTATTTTTGGGAGGCCCTCCTGTCGACCCTCGTGCGGTCCATCGTGAGAAATTTTATTTTCAGTTGTGGTTGATGTTTTTATGGGATAACTTGTTCTTACAGGTACTTATTAATGAAACATACTGTTTAACAAACTGTTTAGTGTAAAATCTTTAGGTCAGCGAAAAGCCACCTTGAATAGCTTGCTTGGCCCATGCAGATTTGGTGACAACTGAGGGGCAAAATCTTTTTCCATTTACATATTTGTTGTATCCATCAATGGAACTCGACCTAATAACCTGTTAAGATAGGTAGCACGTTAAGGATTTCCATAATGCTCATGTGTGGCGTGAAAAATGTTCGATTAATATTACTAATGTATCACATGAGAAAGTTCATATCAGAAATGTTATATAGCCACGGTGGATTTTGCAAAACATCAGATCAGAATTTTTCACCTCAAGAGGCACAAGGGTGTAAAAACCAAATGTGAACCAAAGGACCTGCGAAGCAGCGCTAGACACGACACGCGTTTATTACAAATTTTTGTTACAAATTCTACGTTTGGTGCAGCTTGGGGCACGGAAGAAATAAGGTGCAAACTAAGACACATGGCTGTGATTTCCATTTCGTCTTTTCAATTGCTATTTTCTCACTTGCAAACTGGAAACTTCCGAGAAAGGATCTTAATAAATGTAATCGTGAAGCCAATAACCGGTGGGTTTCGCGTGCGTTGGAGAACCTTGTTTATTTCAGGGGTATTTTTATTTTCGAGTTACGTGTTCTGGAGGTAAGGGGATTGAAGGGTGCGTTCTTGCACCGCGGACTTTCTTTTTAGAGCTCGACTCCACTATTCTCCGTGTCTTCTGATTCTCGTCTTTGTTCTGTTTCTTATGCAGTATCTTGCAATAATAAATTTTGTGCATGCAGTCTCTATACTATATTATAAAAAAATATATATATGTGTGTGTGTGTGTGTGTGTGAATGTATGTATGTATATCTTATTTTAAATAACCTCAGTACGGTCTTGACTTCTCGACTTTGTCACACTTTCTTTTACGCTTATCACTACAAACCTTTTATCCAAGCCGGAAATAATTGAGGAAATAAATGTCATTTAATATCGAATTCCCTACACCTTGGGAATAACTTACACCCAAAGGGTTTATAAAAACATTATGCATGCATACATGCACCTGTTTCATTCCTGGCCACCCATACATACAGGAAAATATTGTTCAGTGTTGAGCCTCCTTGATATTTCAGTACCTTAGAGAAATGCGTCATTTCCTCGTTTTTCTCGTGTGACTTCATTCCTGAAGTTCTTCCCTTGTGGCTCAGTTGAAAAAGTCTCTCCCCTCTGGAATAATCCTCTTCACAAATAACCCTTCACTATCCCCCCCCCCCACCCCCATTCCCGTTTGCTCCTCTCACGTAATCCTCAACTGCCCAATTAATCGACCGGTTACCTTTTCCTGCTGTCTTGGTCAACTGACAGGCCTTTGACTCCACCTCCTCCATTCCCCCTCCCCCTTCCCTACACTTCCTTTCATCTGTAATCCCTCTTACCGTTCTTTGCCTCCCTTTTATTTTCCATTCTTTTACCGCTCTGCCACCATCTGTTCCCTATATATATTCCCTCACTGATAACTAAAAAAATGGTTTTATCACGAGTTGATATTCTCCTTTGCCGTGCGAGGCTTCAGACCGTGTCCTTCTTGTGCCGGATACTCTGCTTATGATAGTCTGACCTAGCCTGACCTCTGGATTGACCAGAGCGAGACTTTAAGGGAAATTAGGAACAGCATTCTCTCTGCGGACGTCGACAGATTTTTTTTTCTTCCTGGTAGCGTTTCTAAGTATTTGCAATCTCAAGTGTGGTAATCATCATCATCATCATCAGGGTTACTTTTTAGTGACCCATCATTTGCCATTATTCGTTGCATCAGGCGGCCCCTTTTATTTGTTAGTTTTCTTAAGAAACCAGTTTTGTGTTCTCTTTTTTTGTGGTTTTGATTTTTTCGGGAATGTCTCGTACTGCCGATTCTGTATTTCATGCATTGGGTTAATATTGTTGACCAAAATGATACAGATTTCTGTCCATCCTAGAAGTACTTAAGTCAAATACATTATGCATTCTCTCTCTCTCTCTCTCTCTCTCTCTCTCTCTCTCTCTCTCTCTCTCTCTCTCTCTCTCTCTCTCTCTCTTCAAGTGTTTTCATTTTCTAAGAGCCTTTCCATTCTTAGGGTACTGTTGACCGTACATTGGAGATTTTTTTTCCTTCATGAAGTAATACTTTGTACTAGCAAATGCCGATGCATTGATAGGCTTAGTTCGCATTCTGTCCTACGTCGTCAAGGAAAAGTAAAGTGAATGAAACAGTGATGGGGCTACATATTAAGAAGCAGAAATATTTAGGAAAATTAATAAAACTAGGAAAATGATTGAAAACAACAAAATACAGAATAAAACTAATTGTTGGTTGAATCTTTTGGGCCAACTGTAGTACTAATTTTGCTTTCTATCTTCTCGACATTATGAAGAAAACAAAGATATAACAACTGTAAGTAAATTTTCTTAAAGAAAATTTTACTTATTTATTAGTTCACAGTCTAAACAAATAAAACCGTTCGGTAATGCATTTTCCAAAGAAAAATAGTTTACAGCCTGAACAAGTCCAACCTTTCGGTAATGCATTTTCCAAAGAAAGATGCGTAAACAGTTTTTCGTAACTAGTGCACTGCAAGCAGTTTGTTTTAGCTACATATGCCTGAAGTAGTTCTGATAATAGATAATCAACGTCCTGCCTAATTCTTGGAGGCCCTTCTTACAGTACTGTATTCGGCCCATCTGACGATTCATTTTATTTGTGTAAGATAAAGTTTACAGTCTTTGTAAATAACCGACTATTGCGCACCATGAAAGTTTTTCAATAATTGTCTAATTTCTTTTTAGTTCCTCAAAAACATTTCTGATACGTCGACCAACTAACAAATAAAACAACGAGTAAATCTCCCGGAGAGAAATTACTTAAGAATAGAAATGTCGCCATAGAATTTAGACTTGATGGGTTGCTTTTGTGAAACAGGAGTAAGTTATTGAGAATTTAGCAACAACTTTGATTGAGGAAAGATAACGCTTTTTAGATTATACCAGCAAGGGTTCTTGCTCGCACAAACAGCCTGTAAGGAAGAGTCTAACGTTATTCGAGGGAGATAAAGCAACGAAAATTTCATAAGTAGTGATGTTCAAAATTCTTAGTCATTAGAGTCCATCAGTAGTTGGTGAAATACTGAAACTTTCAGTATTGTATCTTTCTGAATTATGGGAACGTGGAATTCTGGCATATATTTATTTTTTATTTTTGTTGTATCCGTTGTATTTAGGCATTTGAGATTCTAGCATATGTTGAAGTTTCCAGTAATATCGTTCTGTTAGTTTCATGTATTTTATTCATGAAGCTGCATCGTGGTTTTAGTTCCGGTATTTTATCTTTTTCATGAGCTTTACCATTACGCCCCACTTGCTGGCTTTCAGATACCTGTGATGTTGCACATCTTTTGCCATCTCCGCGTCGCGATCTCTCTCTCTCTCTCTCTCTCTCTCTCTCTCTCTCTCTCTCTCATTACTAAAC
This sequence comes from Macrobrachium rosenbergii, assembly GCF_040412425.1. Taxonomy (NCBI): domain Eukaryota; kingdom Metazoa; phylum Arthropoda; class Malacostraca; order Decapoda; family Palaemonidae; genus Macrobrachium; species Macrobrachium rosenbergii. The sequence continues at coordinate 31,048,502 of NC_089759.1, forward strand.
CACCACCTTTTCCGTCCCATAGAATTGGGAGCCGCCATTGCTACTGCGATCTATAAAATCCGGGCCTGAGTACTTAGTAATCCGTGTTCTTTCGCTGCTTCGTTCAGTCCGTATGGGAATCCATTCGCGTCAGGGCTTGTGTTGTCTGTCATTTCGAAACCGTGTTTATATAACTGTAACTTGGTGTTTACGATGTTCTCCGCCCAATAACCATTTTGCTCTTTATGCCAACTCTCGTGTCGGTACTGTGCATGTGCTTCGCAGCACTTCCCATACCCTCCCTCCCCCTTTTGTTTGTTATTAACCTTTCTGCAGCCATTATTTCCCAAGATTCACGTTGTTCTTCCTCGTTCCTGTGGAGTTGTGGTCCTTTATCCGTATGTATCTCTCTCTCTCTCTCTCTCTCTCTCTCTCTCTCTCTCTCTCTCTCTCTCTCCACCCTTACGCCCCCTTCGAAAGATTCTACTACCCCCGTTGCCTTAACACTTCCCTCACCCGCCCATCGCCTCTCTCCCTTAACGTCCTCTCCTCCCATCCCCTCCCCTGCCCACCACCCATCCGCTCTCACAGGCACACAGACACACACACACGGACACTCGCCGCGCACTCGCACCGCCCCTCAACCGGCACTGACATCGCATCAGGCCAGAGTCTCGCACTCACTCCCGTACCACCTCCAAGTCTTCTCTTTTCATATCTTCCCTCTCTCTCTCTCTCTCCCCGCCAGTGTTCAGGCTCCCTTTCCTCCGACGACGACGACGACGACGACGCTGCCGCTGGCCCCTGTAGCCCTCGCCGACTCTGCTGTCCCTCCAGCAACCCTCACCATGCCCCTCCTCACCCGTTTCCTTTGAATCCTTCTCCTGGCGACCTTGTCCCTTTCTTTGTTTTTCTCTTTTTCTAAAATCCTAAAGCCATGGCGCCGTAGCTTCCCCGGAAAGAGTCCTATCACTCTCGAAAGGGAAGGGTTGCTCTGCCAGAGGAGGAGGAGGAGGAGGAGGAGGAGGGGGAGGAGGAGGAGGAGGAAGAAGAAGAGAGAGAGCGAGGGGCAGGAGGCCGTGGGGCTGAGGGCGTCTGTGAGTGCAGGAGGGGATCCCTTAAGACGAAAGGGGAGGGAGCGGTGCGCTTCTTGAAGGAGTGGTCGATCGGATGGAGTCATCGGTATATACAGACACACTCACTCACACACACGCACTCATATCACGAGAGAGAAACTGACTCTCTCGTTCTCTCTCTCTCTCTCTCTCTCTCTCCTGCCGGCGCACTATTCCGTGTCTGTACCTCATTTACCTAATTCATCACCGTCGCTATCCTCATCACCATCCTCATGCAGCAGCAGCAGCAGCAGCAGAAGCAAAAGCAGCCTGGTGGCTCTCTTGTCAACGTGTGTGTGTACGTTTGTGCGTGTGCGGCTCCCACGTGAACCGTGTACGCCAACAACGTTTGCTTGGCTCGAGCTCTCTCTCTCTCTCTCTCTCTCTCTCTCTCTCTCTCTCTCTCTCTCTCTCTCTTTGCGCACATACACATACACACTCAGTCGCCGCTGGCACAAGTGACTGACCAACAACAACAGCAACCACCAGCTACCTCCATGATGCTGTATCAGTGCCGCCGCGATGCTGGGGATAATCATTAAATGTGTGACTGGAAACCGCAATCGCTCGGCTGTGGTAAAGCTTTGGGGCCAGAGTGTTTCTCGAAATGTTGCTGTGGAAAATTATTACCATCAGTGTCATCGGTAATTAGTGATCGTGAATTGCTGCCGGAACTTTGCTGCGTATACGCCCCCACCCCCAACCCCTTCCGAAATCATTTTCCTTGCCCCCACGTGTTACCGGGGTGGGCGTACGCACGAGGGCCTTGCTTCCCTGACGGGGCCAGAAACACCTGTGCGTACGCAGGCAAAGGCCTGTGAGCCAACCCAACTATTGTTCTCTTGCCACAAATTGGTGTACATACATGCACACTTACTGTCTACCCTCCCCCCTCTCCCTTCCCCCATCCTTTTTCCCCATTTCCTCACGGAGACACTGACTGACATCTCTCTCTCTCTCTCTCTCTCTCTCTCTCTCTCTCTCTCTCTCTCTCTCTCTCTCTCTCAATTTGCGAAAACAGATGAGGCCGAAACTAGACTTTGTGAGTCCCTCTCTCTCTCCCCCCCTCTCTCTCCCTCTCTCTCTCTCTCTCTCTCTCTCTCTCTCTCTCTCTCTCTCTCTCTCTCTCGCACTCTCTATAGTGACTCCCCAACCTGCTCTTGTTATTGATTAGTGTGCATCCCAATGTTTATGTTTGCACAGACACACGCACATCTTGTTTAACCCGCGGTGAAGTTGGCTTGTCACACACGCACACACACAAACACACATACACTGGAAATCAATCGTTGTTTCAGCTCCCCTACCTCTTCCTCCTCCTCCTCCCACCACCCCCTTCCCCCAGCCCTTCTACTTAGGGGTAATATTTGACGTAAACTGAAGCTTGCACGGTGCCAAGTGACCTTTGCATTATGTGCAATGCCATCGCCAGGACGTAAGAGAGACACGCCTCCCTCTCCCTCTCCCCCCCGGCAGCTCAAAACAAGACTTAGTCGAGGTGTTTACGCGATTTCGAACGTCACTCCTGCCTGTCATCGTGAAAGTGCGCTAATTCGAGTAAATCTTTTGGTGATGGATTTTTTTTTCCAGTCTTAGTGAGCTAATTATATGATGATGAAAAATGATTTCAAAATTTTGTGGTAGCAAGATTTTTCGTTACCAGTCTAGTCAGTAAAATATATGGTGAACTATGAAAGGATAAATGAGATCCGCATTTGCATTATTTGGTGGCTTCGTGTTTTTTTTCTTTTAAAATAAAAATGTGATGAATGATAAAACCATTAATGAGATTCTGCATTAGCAATACTTTGTGGTGACATTTTTTTTTTATCCCGATTCTAGCGAACTGAATCTGTGATGAATTATAAAGGAATTGCAGTAATGTGTGTGAATTGTCTCGTGAAGACTTGTTTGTGTCTAAACTTTTAATTCTGACGAAACAAATATGTAATGAAGTATAAAATGACTGATGAGACCTCTGTTTGTATTGTGGTAACGTGATTTTTTCTCTTAGTTAATGAAGTAAATAGTGATAGATTGTAGATTGTAAAGGCATCGGACACCTGTAAGGTCTGTGTTTGCATTAACTTGTGGTAAGATGACATTTATCCATCTTGAACCTAGTGAATAGATATGATGAATTGTAAAGGGAGTGATGAGACCTACATTTGCAGTATTTTTCGGCGACAGTGTTTGTTCTTGGGAGTGCCGCTTGAGTGCCACGATATTATTTGTCTTAAGAAGTTTCTGCGTTCATTGCCGCCGTGGATAAATTTTGAAGGTCACTGAGACAGTGGTAACTTTATTTTGTGTCTTAGAGGTAAGGCTACAGCGTCCGGGAGAAGTCATTTGAAATAACGAAGAAAGTTTCAAGTTGTTTTGCAATTTAGGTGTTTCTAGAAAGTTAGGTCGTGTAGCGGCTCTTTCATGTTCATCATTATGATTATTTCAGTTCTCTCTTTGTATTTTACAGTAGGTACAAACAAGTCTGTATTAGTTTGGAAGTTTAGTGCGAAACCGTTGATCATTGATGGTATCACGCAAGTTTTCCCGTATGCACCCTTTGAAGACACTGAATTGATTAAAAGACTAAATACTAGAAATGACTACTTCTGTCTCGGTCTTGCTTTCCCACTGAACACACACTTGCATATACAATATAATATATATATATATATATATATATATATATATATATATATATATATATATATATATATATATATATATGTATGTATGTATGTATGTATGTATATTATGTATGTATGTATGTATGTATGATTCCATGTAAGTGTAGACGCCCTTTACCTACAAAAAAAGTAAATGTAATGTTTAGCTCTTTTCATTTCGTTGCCGGCCAGCACTCGTCGTCTTGCCCGTCTCTTCTTTACCTCCTTGAATGTAGAGCATGAAAAGGCTGTGATGGATGGGATGCCAGATAGCAGAAGTAACTCATTGTTGTCATTTGATGATTTCCTCAAATCCATTTACGCGATTCTCTCACTACCCCTGTCTGAGGTAACCCTATCACACGGTCTTGCGACTGTCGTTTGCTTCAATGTACCACTTGCAATGTGGAGTCATTTATGAGCGATAGCGTCATTGGATTAACTTCGGAAGTGCGTAAAGCTGTCCTAAAGATGTCAACCTTACAAGGTATTGATTGGATTAAAGTGCGGAGAGGGGGACCGGAATACCGCTAAGAAGAAAGATGATGTCGATTGCAATTTTTTCCCGCCTCTTTCTCTTCCCTTTAGCTTTTTTTTTGTGTGTTCCCCTTGTCAATTTCTCTGCTTTCATTTTTCTTTCGTTTGTAATGATTTCCTGATTTATCCACGCTTTCTGTCACATTCGGTTTTCCTGTCCTTTCCTACTTCATCTTGTCATTTGTCCGTTTACTTGTCATTTCTTTAACGTCGGAGCGGGAAATGTGTGGGCAAAAGAAATGGCGGTGCCAATACACTGGATGTCCTGTGAGTTAGAATATCTATGATTGAGAATATCTTTTGAAGTCTTGTATTGTGTTTTCTTGAGAGATGCATACGTTCGTGTCATTGACGTTAGTAAGTCGTTATGTCGTGATTGCAAGGATGAATGGGATTTTCCCCTTTTCACGAAAGTTATTTCTTTATGATTTAGCTAACAAGAAATTTTTGGGGGTGAAGGGAGGAGATAGGTTTTCACACTTCCATCCTGGATATATGTAGATGCGAGTTCAGCATTAGGCCTACTTCTCTTTCTCGAGTTTAGCAATCTTTCTTCGGAGTTTATCTCTCTCTCTCTCTCTCTCTCTCTCTCTCTCTCTCTCTCTCTCTCTCTCACACACACACACACACACACACACACACACACACACACACACACACACACACACACACACACACACACACACACACAAGCACATTAATGGCTGCTACTACTAGAACTTTTTAAGATTGCGAGGCGACAGGTCATTGGTTATCAGATTCTTGCATCAGAAATAGAAAGCTGCTTCTACAGTACATTTCCATTCATTCATTGCCTTTATGCCGACTACTTTCGTGATTCCTCGATAACATCTAGAGTTTAAAAAACAACCACATATCTTTATAACTGTATTATTCATCAAACCTTTCCGATTGTTAGTGTAGTTACAATAGAATACCGAGTGATCCGTCGTTAAACTTCGAGAGATCGCGCGGCATCGATATTGCAAAGAACTTCAGTGGAATGTGCCGTGTGTTTGGCGGGCCTTTTTATTGCCGTCGGTAGGAGCAACAAAAATTTATTTGTTTTAAGAGAGCTGAAGGACCCCATTCGAACACTTCACTCACTCAAGGGTGATAAAGATTCTGGAGTGACTCAGGGACCTCAAGACGAAGTGATTTTCGTGAATACTTCCGCGTCACGCTATTCTCTCTGTCCGTCGTTTGGTTTCACATTGTATTCAAAAGAGAGAGAGAGAGAGAGAGAGAGAGAGAGAGAGAGAGAGAGAGAGAGAGAGAATCAATGGTGTGTACTCTTTTGCCTGTGAATGGACACCAATCAAATCTAATAAGAGCGTTTGCAGTCGTCTTGGTTCTCCTTAGTAGACTTTGTGTCAGGAGGGAGTGAGTTCCCTTTGTAAGAGGCTGCAGGGATGGGGGATGGGTTAGAGAGGGATTGAGGAAGGCAGAAGCAGAGAGGGAGAGTGAGAGAGAGAGAGAGAGAGAGAGAGAGAGGAGAGGTTATGAGGCGTTGGAAAAGGAGGTTGAAATTCCTGATGGCGGCAACATTGGGAGTTTTCAAGGGTCTCTCAAGTGCATCTGAGTGCAGGCCCGTCGAGTTGCCTATGCGAGAATGTTAAAGTTGCCGGGCGCTAAATGCTCTCCTCCTCTCTCTCTCTCTCTCTCTCTCTCTCTCTCTCTCTCTCAAATACCGGCACCCCTATCCCACATTCTATCTGTACGTATCTGCTCTTCTTTCCTCTTTCATCCTTCCACTTCGAGCCGCTACTACTTTTGGCCGGTTGCGGCTGTGGATGGATCTGCCCTTGATACGCTGTGCTAATATCGATAACAGGTTAGGTAACCTTTTGTCGTCTGTTTTCGACCTCAGTTGCGTTTCTCGGTGAATTGTTTGAAAAGCAATCATTGCCCCCCCTCCTCTCTCTCTCTCTCTCTCTCTCTCTCTCTCTCTCTCTCTCTCTCTCTCTCTCTCTCGTGAAATTTAAATCCGAAGGCCTCGGTAGGTAGCGGGGCACTAAAAGGGAGGTTGAATGTAACCTTTTCATGTTATGGATATTGTGAAGCCAGTCAGTCGCCAGTTACACTGACTAAGAAACAGCCTAAGCTGTGTCCTTCAAGGGATGCCCTTTTTCGAAACGCTCTTGTTCCTTGCGGTGGCGTTTTCCTCCTTTGTAATATGACTCGCACTCCACCTCTGGCATCAGTCCACCAATATCAATAAATGCTTGATGCTTCTGCTGCTGCTGTGTTGTTGGTCTTGCTATCTTTCACCGGAACATTTACATCTCGTTGGTGATGGTCCTTCACATCGCGCAATCCTGAACGCGTTCCAGCTTTTGGGAGATTAATCGATCACTGAAAATATGCACTGTACGTTGACACTGAGCTTTTATTCGTCGTTTTATTTTTCCATAGGTCTCTGCTAGGAGAGTATTGTTCTTTGGATAGCCTTGATGGGAAAGAGTCCTGGATTTTACGCAAAAGAACCTCAATTTTGTGGTTTCCTGGAGAATGAGTTTTGAAAAATAGTCGGTGTGGATGACAGGAAGCAGTTTCGAAAAATACATATCTTGCAGCTGGAAGCTTTAATTCTAGACGCAACTTTCGTAAAGGTCGTCTCCTAGATTGTATATGAAGTGAGAGGTTAATGCTTCAATAGCAAATGGTTGTTCCAATAAAGACGCTTATGTAATGGCACCTTTTAGTGATGTGGATGTCAAAGAAAAGAAGTGCTGTAACCAATCAGTTGCAACTAAATTTCTGATGTTACTTTTCAGTCGAAAGATTGCATTCAAAAAGCCTTGATTATTGCTCTGTTTCGCTTTCCAGTGCTGTTTATACGGGTCATCTGTATGTCCCTTTCAAATTTTTATTGATAATGATTGATTGTATATTATGTGGCGTTACAGCTACCAGGTTCCTTGAAGCTGGTCCAGGTTGTGAATTTTTGTTATAGATTACCATGTGGATAAGCCCAAGAGACACTGAATCTATTTATATGTCCCTATAGTAGCTATAAAATGTCGTTTTCCGTGACTTGCTGTTTTATGGCTGTATAGACTCGATTGTCTTTTTGAATTAAGTGTGAGGCCCTAACAACCATCATGGTTTCCTTTTGAGCCCTTCTTTTTGGCCTTCAGGTGGGCCCATTTTTTTTATAGCGGTTATATTTTTTCATTTATTTATAACTAGGTTTATATGCCATGACAGCATATGAATAAATTTTAAAGTACTCAGTTTCTTTCTATTCTGTGACGGCTGCATATTTTTATGTAATTTTTTTTTGTAATTTAATGCAAACGCTATTACGCAAGATCTCATTCATTGTATTCCCGTTGTTCAACACCTGTAAATATATCTTGTGAATAACTTTATCCTTTAGTATTTTATTTTTCATAGTGAGTTAGCTGTGGGGTCATTTCCATATAATTTGAATTTGATAAGCATTGGTCTTGTATTCTGTTATTTTGTTCTTTTCATTCAAGAGTTTGTGATTTTTGCTGTTCTCTTCCTCTGAGCTCTTAACTGCTACTCAGGAATTTGCGTTGCATTTTTATCCCTTGTTTGTTTTTACTGTTCTTGAATTTGCACTTCTCTCCCACTCTGCACGATTTTACTGTTCAGGAGTTTTCTGTGTTATTACTCTCCCTTTGCTCGTCTTTACTTTTCGTAACCCCCACCCCCCCCCTTTCCCACCACTCAAATCATCAAGTACTAAGTGCCAGAGTTTGACTGCGCCTGTTGGATGGTGGTCGTATTATTGCAAGGGCCACAGTGCCCGTTGTTGGGAGTGGCACTCAAGGGTACTCGAGGCAAGTCTACGATGGTAGAGCCTCTTAAGATCAATTTGTTTAAACCCGTCTTCGTGACCATATGCGAATCGTTTACTGCAAGTGTGATTGCCTTTATAATTCATCATATATAACTGATCTTTCCTATTGATTTAGGTTTGGTATAAGTCGCATTTTAACGTTATCTCTTTTCAGAAGTGTGAAATGAAAATTACTTTGAAAGTAACAATGAAAGGCTAAACATGGCATGCAAATGGATTTTAACTCATTGTGACGAATCAGACAATTGGATAGAATGGAACGCATTCAGTAATAAATGATCATATGTGACTGGAAAATATGGACGCAAAAAACCACCTCTTGACGGCGGTGCGTGAGTGTGAAGTGCCGACTCTTCCCTGTTAAGTAATGTGTGGCATATTTTTACCTGGAAACACTTGCAAACCTTGAACAATGAGCGGTCCCTTAATGAGTATGGCAGTTGCTTTCAAAATGTAAAGCAAAATTAGATAATTGAATCACTCAGTGACAAAAAAATGAACGTCCACAATTAGCAGACTTTTTGTATTTTACAGGAAGCGTAGATTAATTAATAGTACAAGTAATGGTTCAAATTCCGTGTGTTTATATTGCCTGGATAAAAGGGCCGGAAGGATCCTTTTGACCGATTCAAATATTCCCCTGGTGTGGTTGATGAAAAGTATGCTTGAGGGCGTCGGGATGCCTTTAGTATACAGTGCCGGTGGTGCGGGAGGGCGTGAGCAACGCCGTCCCATGTGGACACAACATGAAAAGGCCGTGTTGCGACTCCTTATGAGACAGTACGCAGGCGTGACCGAATTCGACCCGCCTGACGTCCACAAACACCCCATTCGGAACGAGATGTGGCGCCTCCTGACGGCCAGGTACAATGCCCACCCACATGTCAGGTCGAGGGACACCAAGCAACTGAGGAAAGCCTGGGAGAACCTCAAATACCGGGCGCGAAAGTTGGGTGCTGAAAGCCAGCGGAATGGAAGGCAGCAAAACAACAACACAGAATCGAGTTGGCCCTTGGACGGCGTGACCCTCCCAGGACCACAAAGCCCTCCGCCGCAGAGCACAACGCCCACGCCAAGGGAAGTTAGTGATGTGGGCGACTGGAGGGGGTCAGAGGACGAGACTCCGAGGAATGTCGACGAAGAGACCGAATCTGAAAAGATCGTCAAAGACGAGGAGGACGACGACAACGCTCAAGACACAGACAGTGTCCATCACAGTCTGCCTTTGGATGACAGAGGGGGAGGGGGCACTGGTGCTGTCCCTGCTGTGTTGAACCTCCATCCTTTTGTGACGTCCCTCCTGGGTGGAAGTCTCGGCTCTTTAGCCTCTACACTTCCGTTCTTGGCATCGCCTGCCACTTCTCAGCTGGCAACTGGGCTTCTTCTTCCTCACGCCGTCTCGACGCTATCGAGCGGTGATTTAGAGTCCGGCCCAACGATACTGAGCTCCTCTGTAGACTCTTCCACTACTACCTCTTCTTCGCCCACCACAACGGTGGCCTCCATCTTCCTCGCTCCCAACGCAGCCGCCACTACCTCAGGTCCCTGCATCTCAACTACCTCAGAGGCTGCGACTATCACAATTAATGGGGCGTCCCCACCGACCGCTGCCGTTGGAACTAACACTTTTACTACCACCACTTCGGCCTCGTCTACTACGGGAACAGATAAGGCAGCAGGGACGGACATCCCTCTGAATACCGCTACCACGACTATTCCCCCAAATGACCGTTTCCAGCACCGCCTCCATGTTGTAGAGACGAGCATAAGGCATAGCGAAGAGCAACATCAGGCGCAGTTGCAACTCCTGAGGCTGCAGATGGCGCACTCGGTGGCCGAACACGAAGCGAAGATGCGGGTTCTAGGTGCGCAGCTGGAGTACTGGCAAAGAAAGCTCAGAGTACAACAACGGGTCTCTTACGCTCTTTCGGCAATAACCCAGAACGACCCTGATTTAGATGACGAGCCTCTGCCTTGACCCTTCATGTCAATTATAACAGACGATCCTCCCTGGCTGTAGCACAGAACCCTAACGTTAACCTTTCATTCAAGATTATCAAGTTGGATCAAAATGGTGCTTTTAGCTAGGAGCACTTTTCGTTTTTTAGCTGCCAGGTGTATTTTTTTACTTGAGAATTATTTGACTGTTTATGAAACGCAGGATAGCCACTACTATTTTGAATGAAGAAATGTTTGTCATTAAAAGTTTTGTTCCTTCCTCAACGGGAAGCATTTCTTTCTTTATCACATTGCCACAGTAGAATATAAAAAAAATGCATGCGGCAGGAACACGCCCTATTTGTGGATGCTGAAAGTAATAGTTTAGCGCGGAAAGGGGATCTTAAGTAATTCTACAGTTGGGGTCATGTGGAAATAAAAATGTTGGTCACAAGAGGTTTGATCCCAACGATAGACTAAAATTAGATAGTTTGCTGTATGTCTAAGAATAAGCCTAAGGAGAAAGAAAAACTGCAAGTGTTGTCGTGTTTGATGTCACCCTCTTGGCTAACTTTTAGATTGTCTTGAAGTTATCATGAAGTCATTTTATAAATATTTTTTCATTGTTTTGAAAAATTCGTTCTTCGTGAAAGTCGTCCTATTGGCTGATTTCTTTACGAACTTTACGATTCTGGTACAATATGGTTGAAACGGATGTAATTTGGTTATCAGCCAAGATATTTAAGGGTGCCGCATGTTAAACTGACCCGTTTGATTTACCGGTTACTGAGAGGAAGATTTTTTTTTTTTTTTTAGAGAGAGGGGGAGGAAGTTTTTCAAGTCACTGGAGGAGTCGAGTACTCCGTAATAACCTGTGGGTTTATAGTGCGAGAATCCTCCGGCGAAATCGCTGGGTTGGTATTCTAGCAGTACGTAAGGCAGCTTTATGCACTTTTCAGCTTTAATACAAAACCTATAGTTGAATAATTCAATGGATTCTCGAAAATGAATCTTGTAGTAGCAGCAGCAGCAGCAGCCGCCACGCTGGTAGTCCAGAGATGTCACGAGATAAGCTGATGATGGGTTGGGTTGTGTTTTTCCGATTTCGTTCATTTTTCTTCAAAGTCTATGTCCTTGTTTGTTCTGTTCCCCGCCTACAAAGTGTACATATAAATATATTGTGTATTCGTGATTGTATTTACAAAGATGGAGATATATTTTTAGTAAAGACATTGTGTTGTATATTATCGGGAATAAATGAATGGAAACAGGAAGCTTTCATTGACCCTTCTCTTCTGAAGATAATTAATAACCCTCTCTGTAGATTACAGCATTTGAGTAAATATTGTGTAATAAATTTAATATCTTTTCTTTAATTTCATACAATTTGATAACTGATAACTGAATTGGAACGGATCAGGTGATGAAGGTAAGTTTCATTCTATTACAGACTTTTCTTTAGTTTAGCAATAGTGCATTAGGCATGTCTAATACATTATGAAAGTCGTAGTTGATTTAGTATTTATTTTATAGATAAGTTCATCTCTCTCTCCCTCTCTCTCTCTCTCTCTCTCTCTCTCTCTCTCTCTCTCTCTCTCTCTCTCTCTCTCTCTCTCTCTCTCTCTCTCTCTATATATATATATATATATATATATATATATATATATATATATATATATATATATATATATATATATATATATATATATATATATATATATATATATATAATATATATATATATATATATATATATATATATATATATATATATATATATATATATATATATATATATATATATATATATATATATATATATATATATATATATATATATATATATATATATATATATATATATATATATATATATATATATATTATATATATATATATATATATATATATATATATATATATATATATATATATATATATTATATATATTATATATATATATATATATATATATATATATATATATAATATATATATTTATATATATATATACACATGTTCAGTACGTTTAAATATCAAATATTTACTTGATAATGTGCAGGTACAAAATGTCAAATATGTAAGTGGGTCACCTTGAAAGAGGCTTAACCAAATTTTTTTATTCTTTTTCAGTGTTATGCGGGAACAGGGTGAGCCAAATGACCAAAACCTACAATGACATCGACGCCGTGACCAGACTACTCCAGGAGGTATGTATCTCAAAGTATTTTTCTTCGGGGCGGGATGTAGATGTGTCAGAAAGAGTCCTATCTTAAAAAAAAAAAATCTTTAGTTCCTCTGCGTCTCACGCAAATTGTTTACTTGTGTCCTGTGGTGGAAGATTGTGCTAGGAATCGCCACACACACTGTCCTGGAGATTCATATCGCGTGGAAGAAGTGAAGATCTTTGGGTTTTCTGTATAAAGTTTTTGTTTGTTCTGGTTGTATAAATGAGCATCCCGGGGAACGCTAATAGTATTCTGTGTCCAATACCGGCAAACAAACTCATTTTATGTGAGTAGTTGCGCCTATATTCTTACGGTGTAAAGAGCAATGTTTATCTATAGCTTTAAATTTTTTTTTTGTATCAGTGGCAGTGTACGTACACTTGTCGTCCAGCCTTGCCTTTGGGAAACGAGAGAGTGACACGAAATTTAAAATCTACTGACTTCTGTCTTATGGTCCCTCTTAATTTTTTTTTCTGTCTTTTGTACAAAGGACGACAAGTAGCTGACTGTTTCAAGATATATTTAAAATATTTATCCTCTGCAGACAGTGCATAAATAGAACTTCATTTTCATATAATGTATTTTGAGTCATAGCAATCGTCTTTTTTCCTCTTTTAAAAATGCGTTACAGCCAAGTACGTGTTTAGTATTTAGTTGTCACATGTGCGGAAATATGTCCCAATTCTTCAAAATTGAATTCGTTGGTCCTTTCATCCCATGGGTAGAAATCTTTTGATTTTTTTTTCTATCAACAGTGTGTCTGCTCTTCCAAATAGTGAGAGGTCGGTTTTAATTTAGCTTTATCATATCCCTCTGGCCGTCCAGAATTGGTACCAATGAAAATGCGAAGGCCATGCAGTGAATGCGCAAATTCTCGATTTCCCGGTAAAAATAATTTCAGCGTTTATTGCATGTCGGCTGTATATCCACAGAACAGGTGAATGTTGCAAGTAAATCATTTAGAAAGCCATCGTTTTTGTATTTCTCATGGATGTGTTAATTGAAATTCTGAAATTTTCGATTAGTGTTTCTGAAGTCGTGTCCCAAGCATGCGAATAACTGTAAGGTCGAATTGCCATAATAATAATAATAATAATAATAATAATAATAATAATAATAATAATAATAATAATAATAATAATAATAATTCAAACATGGAGGGCGTTTTCCGTGGATTACACATCGCCACACATGCGTAAGTGTTACTACTGTATACGTAGTCGTAATTTTGTCTGAACTACGAAAAAGATCACAGACGAGTGAGAAGTTGGCGTATGTTTTTATTTTTCTTCTTCTTCTTTTTTAACACGCATGACTCAGCGTTTTTGGAGACTGTAATGGTTTATAAGTCGTTGGTTGCGTTATTTGAAATCTGAGACAATTATTGTTCAGTTGATTACTGTAATTCACAAGTCAGGTCCATGACCTCTCAGTTCAAGGGGAAATGCAATGTTACACATACAGGGTGTGATGTTTACCGGTATTTTACTGGTCATTTCTATTAAGACATTTTTTAACAGCCGAGACTGGTCTCTATGACGATTTGGTTATTTTGAAGGCGAAGAAACTGTGTATGTGTATGTGTGTGTGTGTGTGTATGTGAGTATTGTTTTATTCAGTTTTACTTATAGCATGACATTTATAGTCCATTTTTTTATTTTGCCTTTCATTTCAATTATCCATTATCATGATGGAATTTAAATTTTCTCAGTTTAAGGTTTTTAATGGTTAGTATTGGAAAATGTCTTGCATCAAATGGTAATTGGCAGAATATCTTAGTCGTTTAGATGAATAAAACTTCATTGAATCTGGGAGAACCCACTTTGAAAAACTAACTTCTGAAAATGTTAAGGTAAACAAAGTCTTTGCTTGGGCCTAGAATATCACTGCCTTTGGGGTTTTGAATTTGTATTAGGAACGGAAGCCTCCCAGTACTGTTATATTGATTTCAGAAAAATATTATAATGCCGTGAATGGTCTTTGCAGAAGGAGAAAGACCTCGAGCTTGCAGCTAAAATCGGACAGCAGCTGTTGGCCCGCAACAAGGCCTTAGAAGAGCGCAATGCCATCTTGGACGGGGAACTGTCCGCTGCGAGCGACAAAATCACCCAACTCACGCATAATTTGCAGATGAAAACAGAGCTGCTCCAGATCTACACCAACGATGTCGATGACGCCAGCAGCTGTGAAAGTAAGTCTCTTTTTTTATCCTGTTCTCCCCCGCCAACACATGTAATTAATTTGGAATAGATTTGAATCGTCGTGGTTTAGCATTATTATTACTGGTTTGGTATACATTTCATTGCATTTAACAAAATTCCTAATGGTGGCTCTTTGACAAGGATTTGTGAACGCAGTTCGGGGACTTTAGATAGAATCACGCTTATGGAATTAGAACGATGAAGTAAGACAAGTCCTCAAAGAGTAAGACTTCATTTACTCATTTATAAATGGGCGATGCGTTATCTCATTCTGTTGTCTTAGAGAATATCGAATTTTGAGGGATCATGGCAGAGTATTTCTTCTTTTGTTTCTGATTAAATTTGCTGTTATATCTCCAATAATTTGTATACTTTTACTTTTTGCGGACTAACCTCAAGGCATTAAAATAAATTGACGAGGTGTATATGTGAAAGCACAGGTACATTTAAGTTACTTATAAATGTTACAGAATTTTGCAGTTTGTGTAGATGAGATTGTTCTGTGACATCCAGTAAACTAAGATTTTTACATAATTTTGTTTTATGGCCATTAAGTTCATAGAATTACTGTATATATATATATATATATATATATATATATATATATATATATATATATATATATATATATATATTATTTATTTATTTTGCTTTATACCTTGCTTTGATATATTGTACTATGAAAATTGTTATTCAATAATAAATCATAGCGCTTTGATGATTAATAAATCATAGCGCCTTATTGGTGGCCATGTTACTTTGAAAAGGAAGTTACTGTGGCTGTGAGTTTCAAAGACTGTGAGCCTTTAATGCTGCTAAAGTTCACTTCTCAGAGTTAATAGAAGAAAGCAAGTTATGAAGAATTCGAAAGCTCAGATTATGCATTTCAGAAGATCAGTATGAAATTTTGATTTCATGGTTCTTTTTCAGCCACTCCAACAGGGTTGCGTTTCATGAATGTAGACTTCTTACAGCATCGAGTTAGGAATCTTGAAGACGAAAACAAATCTCTTCGTCTAGAGGCCACCCAGTTGGCTAGTGACACTCAGGAATGTGAGGAGAAGGAAAAGGAACTCGTCACAGATGTCATCAAACAGCTTAGTGAGTTACTGAGATTTAGTTTCCTGTGTAACAGAGTTGCGGGACTTTTTTTATTAATTGAATAATTTTCTGGTTTTGTTTTATATTGTCAAAATAATGCCAGAGTATTTAAGTATAATCTTATAAATTTTTGTATAATAACAAAGCATTTTATCATGAAGGTGATGCCAACTTACAAGTTCGTCAACTCAACGATGATCTGGCAAAGAAGGTGGAGGACTCCCTGCGCCAGCAGGAAGAGATCACCCAGCTTCTTGCCCAGGTTGTTGACCTGCAGTCACGTAACAAGCGCCTTGCTGTGGAGAATGATGAACTTCACAACATGGTTGGTGTGGCCAGGGATTGCCAGCAAGAACTCACAATGGAGCTAGCGGAGTTGAAAGAGAAATATGCTGAAGTCTTAGATCTTCTCCATGATACACAAGATCAACTCAGAAGGGTGCAAAAGAAGGTTTGTTAGCCTCCAACTCTATTTGTTTTTAATGCCTTTGAAAGAAAAATTATTTCTTGGCATTCAAAATTTAAGCTTTTTCCTAGTTAAATTTCACTATTAGGAAGTGAAAATGATTTTTTCATGCAAAAAAGCCATAGTTTCATACTTCTGCTTAAAATGATTAATTATGGGTCTTCTTGTTTAATGTCTCATTACATTATTTGGTATTTTTTATATGAGGATTCTGTTATGATATAGTGTAACTAATTTGTGTGTTGAGCTGTGTAGGGTTTTCATATTTCATATTTATTGAAGAATCTGTCTTTCTGCCTAATTACTCTGGAAGCCCCTTGTATTCACTCCCAAATGGGCAAAGACTTAGACATTTTAAGTCTGATGCACAAAATTGCAACACAATATAGGTAAAAACTAAAAGTAAATTATAAACAACAACAAAACTTCATTACACTTACCATAAGTATGGTAAATGAAAGTGCTATCCTCAAAGGCTGGCTGAGAGAGGGCATAGAATCAGCCTTGTGCCTAGACTTCATTATAGTTTAATAAGCACCTAGAAGTTGATATAAGAATAATGCAACCATTTCATCACAACTACTTGGTCCAAAGTCTGTGAAACAGCTGAATGAGTCATTCTTTTATGCCCTTCCTTCCAACTCACAGTAAAGTTTTACCTTAGAGCCCAGTGTGAACTAACCCCAAAATCTGATATAATTGAGTAAAAATTAATTTTTGTAACTTTTTAATTGCATTATGTTAGATTATATGTTGTCATATTAAAACTTTTTTGCTGTTGTGTACTCAGAGAAATTATTGAAAATATTAGGTATCTGCATCAAATTAAATGCCAAGAATATTCTGATCATCCAATGATTTTCATGTTTCGCCCTTCAGAACTTGCCAGGAAGTCGTGGTCATCATCTCGGAGGAAGCAATCTGTACAGTTCGCCATTCAATTCAGGCAATGATTCTATTGCCAGTGAGCTTCAGAATCTGAATGTCATTGGGGAAGAGATCGGCAAAGGAACCAGGTGTGTTATTTTCAGCTGTCATTATTCAAACGTTAGTTTTGGTTTTAACTCAGCTACTTGGATATCAAGGCTTCCTTTGTATTGAATCAACTATTGCATTTCATTCTATTTAGTAGATGTAGGGGGCCCCTTTTGATTTTAGATGAACAGTACTCCACTGCAATAGAATAGACAAGCTACACAGGCGGCTGGTAGCTTGTTTGTATTGTTACTCTAGATTTTAGATTTGTCTCATTTGTTGCATGCACTTTTGAAGCTGTGATTTTAAGGTACTCAAGTTCAAGGGTCACAATATGCAATTTCAAACAGATCTCAATGAAATTTTAAGTTTTCCTCCATGACTTTAGAATGTGGGTCACAAGGATTCATTTTTGTTTAATGTGATAGAGTATAGTCACATTCAAACCCAGTGTTTTATAATAGTGTACATCTAGCTAACTTCATACAAAGCACTTGTCATGTAAACCATCAGTGCTTGTTTGCTTGGTTTCTGTGAACTGTTTTGGTATATCAAGTGTAGTGTCATCAAAGTTCATTAATGGTACTGTATTTTATATGAAATTCTGCTGTGTGTTTGTAGTTTTTGTGAAAGTAATCTCCCAGTGATTCAGTGTTCTTGAAACTTCAATATTTTACTTATAGGTACTGATTGAGCATGTAGTACTGTACAGTAATATGTAGAATTCATTTACTCTTTAAGAAATATAGAAGGCAAGAAAAGTTTTATTCTAAAACAGCAATTTTGATAGCTTTAACCTTTGCCCTCAAAGAATCTAAAATTTTCTTGGGGTTTCATAAAGCCGATTATTGTGTTTTGTATTGGTGACAGCTTCATGTCCTCCAACAGCAAGCATGGAACTCTACCGATGTGTGGCTTAAGCCAGTCTGCCTTGTACCAGTACAGGTACTAAATATGGTGCTCCTAACTGAATATGAAAATAGCTTGTGGCTCACAATCGTACTTTGGTTTATTATTTAATGTTCCTAAAATTTCAGTTTTGGCATTTTGAATGCATTTTTACTTTTTCGTTTGACAATTATTTATTTTGCGTTTGGCATTTACAGTGTTTAATTTCATTATAAAAGATGCTTTTGCAGATTGTGACAAGTTTTAGGAACGTTATTGTACCTTTTTTGAATGATTACTCCACTTTGTATGTTATGATCTTCTTTGATTTTGCAATGAAACTGATGTTGCTTGCTTGATTAATCCAGTAAACCATGAATTATTCATAGTACAGTATATTGAACATTATAGTTTCCTTTACTAATTACACTTCTGAAGTGTTCGTAACCTGATGTACAGTACAGTATGTGTAATTTTTATGATGCATTGAATACAGTACCAGTACTTTAGTATATTATTACAATTTCAAAAGGGGTTCTGACACCAAAGTGTAATGCTGTACATAATCATTTTTTCGTTATATTGCATATATTCACAAGATTATGGTGAAATGTGGCACTATATATATTTCTTAGACAATAGTGCATTAATATGATGCATGACATTGAGTTTAAAAAAAACAGGAGCCAGTAAAAAAGACTGAAGTTTAGTTGCTTTTGGGAACCTGGCTATTCAGTATTTTTCATTTATTCAAAAGCACTTTGCTTTACATGTAATGCAGCTTGTAGCAATGCTAAAATCTAGATGTACAGTTTTATGTAAGGGGGATTTGTTGCTTTCCTGCACATACACACACAAAAACACATCAGTATTCCATTCTGCTTATACTACATACAGTAGATAAGATAACTGGACAGGCATTGTAAATTGGAATGATATTTTTAGAAGAAAAGCTTATTTTGTTTCATTGACCAGAAAGGCATTTAGATTTTAGTGAGTATCAAGTGAAATTTACAAGTACTTTTGTTTTGCTTCATAATTAAGATTCACATTTTGAATACGAAGTAAAAAAACTAAGCTCTTGTTAACCTTAGTTTGTAAAAATAGATGAATGGGGTTTTATACATGATTTTTTGTTATTTACTTGTTTTTCTGAGCATTGGTACTTTGTAACCATGAAGTGCACGATATGTGCTTGCAGAATATAGTTTGCTTTCATTTTGGTAGTAAAGTACATCTACTTTGTGTGTTGTGAGTTAGTTTTACTAATTTGGCAGTACCATAGATGATTTATAGTATGTGGAATAATTAGGCATTTTTTGCTGGTTCATTTGCAAATACAATTCATTGTAATAGTACTACTAGTTTTAGTACTGGTATGTAATTTCTAGCAATATTACTGACATTATGGAGGTGGAGAAGTATTTGTTGTGTGTTGCTATGAGTTAGGTGAGAAGTTCATGATGCTGATTTTTACGAGCTGTATTCCATAAAGATGAATCTACATTGAAGTGACAATATTAATTAAGATGAACACTTATATTTGTTCATGTAAATTTCTAGGGTTAAATGTTATATTCCTCTTCTTCCAGTACCACCATGAGACGTACATTCGACACTGTACGACTATCAGGCAGATATTCAATGGCAGGATCTCAAGGATCACTGAGTTCTCTAGGGTATGGTGGTTCTGTGCACTCCACACCAACACATCATCCGCACACCCCATCACATATGTCTTACTTAGGATCACGAGGATCATCCATTTACTCTGGAGGTTCTGGTCATCCTTCCCTGGATTCTGGGGCAGATTCAGATGCCTCAATGCACACAGATTCTGAGGATAACTATCCGTTAGTGTCTGTAGTTTATTTTTAGTTTCACTCTATATTGCAGTTCTTGAGCATGTGTGAAAAAAATTATTGGGAATATAGAAAATTTGTCAGTTGAAACATTACATAAATATTGAGTTTGAAAACTTCAAATAACTGCTAAATAGGCACAGTGCACATTTTTGTAAGAATGGCTTAAATTTTGTTTCTCAAAATAGTAAAAAATGTTATAGTAGGATTTTATTACATTCCCACACTTCCTTGTTACAGAGGCAGCCACTTAGGTGTACCGGGTTGGCCAGGAACTCCTGACTTAGATTCTTGTTTACGTCGCCTTGGTCCAGGAGATAGGTCAGGAACACCATCACATTATCTCCCCTATGGCTGTCGCACTCCTGACTCAATCATGTCCACAGGTAAAAGTCACAGGAGTTTAATGTTGCTTGATAGGCGTTTGAGTTGAACCTTCCAAATGTGATATATTCTTTTTGCATCCCAACATGTATATGTATTGATTTCCCATTTGTGTTTGTGGTTTCAGGAAGTGGCAAATCTGGTGTGAATGACTGGAAATTCCCTCAGAAATTACAGATTGTGAAGCCCATTGAGGGATCACTTACCCTTAGTCAATGGTCCCGTTTAGCTACTCCTAATCTCGCAGGATTGTTGGAGGAGAGGGAGGGAGTGGCTATCAAGGTACAGTAATGTATTTTAATGCATTTCATATGCATCCGTTAATCTTTTAAGGGTTTTTGTATTATACCTGTTGTTTTTGATCATTGTAAATGGATCTGCTAAAATGTGTGGACACCATTTTTATGATGGGTTATGCCAGTTTTGGTTTTATTATGTGTAGGATGTGTAGGCTGTTCATATAGCTTGCTACCCATAATACAGTACTCAAGTTGTCCTAAGGTGGATTAATGCATGCATATTTAGATACATAAACTTCATAATATATGTGAAAAGCTTTTGCCCCTGAAGGAGAAAGATTACAACATTCAGTGTATCTTGTGTGGCTCATTCTAGACATTACTAAAGATCCTTTACAGCTTCCATTCATACCCTAGCTCCATTGCTTTATAACCTTCTGACAAGTCTTGATGATAGTAGAGAATGTGACCCAGTGGTTTCATTAAGCTCCTCAGTTATAGTAATGATATTGTAAAGCTTTTGAAACAACTCTTGCATGTTTAGAGGTGATGTTTGATAAACTGGACCAGGATCTTTAGTAAGTGGAATAGGGTCAGAATTTCTGGTAGGATGTTATACTTGGTTTGGAGATGCTATGCAAGTCAGCTGGGGATTAGTGTTCTTAATTCCACTAAAAACTTAACTTCCCTGTTAAACAGCTGATGATAGTATCAAATATACTGCACTAAAGTTTGGTTTGCTCTCATCTTGGAATGATTTTCCATAGTTTTTCTGCAGTGCTAGTTTAAATGTTTTAATGAGTAGACATATTTATACCATTTTGTATATGGTTATCATTTCAAGTACTTACTGATTTGTATGTATTGTAGATTCTCTCATAACATACTGAAGTGCAAATTAAAACACTATGATTCATCATCTTGAGATAAAAAAAATAATTTCTTATAGAATATAAATTTCAAAACTCACTGCTTATAAATATGATTTTTTTAGTATGGTATTAGTAAGAATTCAGGAAAGCCTGTAATATTTACCAATTACTGATTGACTTTGTAATATGACCCCATACTGTTGAACACTGATAAATAATGATTACTGTATTTTACTGGAAAAGAGGGATTTGATATAATGCAGTTGTCTTTTATGCTTTTAGGGTGGTGCTGGCATTGAACAGTTAAAATTGGATGTATATTCAATGTCAGACCTTGAAGAAGATGAACCTGAAGAAGAAAACCCTGGAAAAAGATTTATGAGCACTTCAGGAGTCTTCACTTACACTAACTCGACCATTCTACATCCAGATGATCAAACCACTTCAACCCGCAGGTACAAGAAGACTGTAATTCTCTTGTTTGTTCAAAAGTATATGATTGTGTGTGTGAAGGAGGTGCTTGTATGGCTTCAGTATAACGTTATACACTCTAACATTTTTTTGTTTGCTGGGTGCTGTGTATGCCATATTAAAAAAATAGCAATACTGTAACATTTGTCACACTTGCACATGCAGTACTTTCCTTATCGATTAAGACCAGATTCTCTTAAATAATAAAATGAAGAATTAAAATATGTCTGATCACCTTTGTACTATCATTTCTTTTTCTCAAATATATTTTGTCTTATTAATGATTACAGTATAGAGTTTTAAGAAACAATTATTATGCTGAGCTCTCTTCAAAATAAAGAACATTTTTATCTTCATCATCATCATCATCATCATCATCATTATTATTATTATTATTATTATTATTATTATTATTATTATTATTATTATTATTAAAAAGTTTCTAAAGATTTTCCTTTCCCTTGAACAGCCTCCAACAAGCACAAGTTAGTGTCTTGCCTGCACCAACAGCACATCCTACCACTACCCCAGGCACTCCGATCAGAGCTCCATCTTGCCCACCATCACGCCGTGGATCTACTGCCACTTTCTCTACAAATACTGGCCTGGCCAAGGTTTTGAATGAAAGGGGCATGCATCAACAAACTGGTTATTCCCCAACTGCTACTCCTGCCAACACTCCTACTAATTCAAAACCAGGATCACCCGAACCTGAGGGATACAAACTGCCTGGTAAGTGGTTGATTATTGTTGTTTAATCAAAGTTTATGGCATCTTTATGCAACAGGATAATGTAATTTTTTTTGTGATTAGTTGTTCCCAGTTCAAGAAGTTTTCATAAGCATGTACTGACTTACCGGATAGAAAAATTATATAATTTTTAAAATGGATAACATGTAAAGCAAAAAACAGAAGATAAAACTTAGTAAATTGTAGTATAAATTACTGTATACTACTACTGTATTGGGATTTTATCTGACAAGAATATTTTTAGTTGTTGCATAGGATTATGATTTTATTGCATGTTTTTTGTAAGATGACCAACATGCCAAGCTGCTTTAGGATTCTTATACAGTAACTTAGTTTCCTATGCATCTATGTCTAATGCTGAAGTCAGATGCTGCTATGTGCTCAATAGCTAAATGTTTCTGAAATTAAACATTTTACACAGTTTTGGGTACACTTTTTTTATATACTCTCTCTCTCTCCTCTCTAGAACTGATACAGAAACAATTTTTATGTGGAAAATTTAAAGTACTGTAGCATGTCTTTGACAAAGTTTCTCTTAATTTGATTTATCAAAAGTTGATTGCTGTTTTAAGTAGCAGTTACTGCAAGTTGCTATAGTCTGTTTAAGTAGCAGTTATTGAAAGTTGGTACAATCCAGGTTCCAGGGCACTGAATGGTGTAATCCAAAGTTATCTTACCAATATGATGAATTCTGCATTTTTAGGTCAATAGTTTCTTTTTATGTAACTTTATTTTCTGTATTGTTTTGTATGGACTTATTGTATGTATTATTTGTGTAATGCTATGCATTGTATGTGTTAGCTGAGAACTAAGTCATTCATCAAATTAAAGAAATTAGCATCACTTTCTGCTAGAGGGAGCTCCTGTATTGTTTAGTCCATTACACCAGATATGGCTGCTCTATGTTAGCTGTTTTCTTTTCACGTCATCCTTAGCTACAGATAAAGCCAGTACAGTGTAGTGATTGTACTTTCGAACAGTGACAGGATATGGAGCTATAATTTTAGGACTCTTTAAAAAAAAACTATATAAAAGTATGACAGTGTGGTCTACTGTCACATTTTTAGTAGGGAGGTGTAAGGATACATATTTTTGCAACTTCCAAAAATGTATCCTAGTAGTAGTAACCTTGTTGTTATAAGTGTAATTACGTAAGCATTCCTAGTTTCCTGGTAATGTTAATACAGTGTACTTTGTGAAACTTGGTCGTGTGTGCATTAGGTAGCCTAGCCTTCATCAGCACAATTGTTCTGTGACTGACGTTGAGCTAGTATGTCAGTTGTATTTGCTTTGAGAAGCAGATTTTGTATTATTCCCTTTTTGTTTTTGTTTATTAGATTTTTATGAGTATGGATATCAAGTATGTGATAAACATATTAAAACAAATTAAACCCATGATAAGGTTATTGCAGTTATCTGTATCAAATGAAAGAAATGTGGTGGATTGTATTTCCTGTCTGAGGATTGGGCACACCTTGTGTAGTACACAGTTCCTAGCTGTAGAAGAGACAGCTTAATATTAACAAAGAAATATATTTTGGACGAAGGCAGTGAATGATGACTACTGTACAGTACTGCACACAGATTCCTGAAAAAAAAATTCAGAACATAAAAAATTTGCAGTATATCCAGTTACGTAATAATGATTTATGAAATTTTACTTTACTAGGTAACTGCATAATTAATGTTATTCCTTTTGTGCAGAACAAACACTTTTGGCCAGCTCTATGAAATTTTTAGGTCAGTGTTCCGATTAAACTATCTTTTATAGCTAACCAAGAGTACAGGCTTTATACACGCATCAGAAGATTATGCTCTGTCCACTAATGGGTTACTGTTATATGACAGTCACTTAACAGCTGCTTCTCACTTCATCTAGGCTATTGCTGTTTTTTTTCAATGCTATATCAGTACATGCTTCACAGTTTAGCATGTCAACAGGGTAACAAAAATGTTACATCTCTTGTAAGGCATGCCCTTGAACCACAGCATGGTGACGCTCCTCCCTCTCCTTATTTTGCTCTCACTATACACTTCAGGTATCAAAATCCCTTACAGTATTATTTTACATTTATATTTTGCAGTCCTGAGCAACTATTGTGATTACATGTTTGTTACTTTCAAATACCCAGTCCATATACTGTATCTTGTTTGCCCCATACCTCTCCCATGGAATCATTTTTGCTGCTCTCCTCATGGCACTTTTTTCTCTTGCACCCTGTCCAGTCACCATAAATTTGGCTTTGCTGACATTTATTTTCAATAAACTCCTGCCATTCTGCTTTAAATCTAGGAAACACCACTGTGACTTTTCCTCTTGATCTGCTGTTAATACTACATCATTCTACACTGCAAATCTGGAGGTCTGATTTTTTGCACTTATCTGTAGCTTCTTCCACTACTATGATAAATTATCAAGGACTGTGCTTTTCTTTGCTACACCAATGTTTATATAACTATTCCTATATACCTGTTACAGTCTTCATTCTAGTTCTTGTGTTATGGTATGGTAACATCCTTGACATAATAAGCCTTTCTGATACCCAGTGCTCTTGCAGTATCAGTCTCTGGTAACTGCTTACCTTGGTGCTTTGCCTAATGCTTTCTCAAGATTCACAAATATACTACTTCCGTAGTTGCATCATTATTAAGACTTAGGTTGATTTTTTTAGGTTAATTTTTTTTATAAAGCCAAGCTGACAAAGTCTAAATTCTAACAGCGTTTCCTCCAGCAAACCACATTCGTTATTTATATTTGTCATCCTTTGGTGTACAGTATCCCCTTTTTATTTCTGTATTAGCCTATTGCTGCTCCATATCTTCCTCTATCAGGGTTCCATTTGTTCTAGTGACTGGCTCTTCAACTGCTTTTTGCAAATCACTTGTAACTCCTGCTGATCCTGGAGCTTTTCCAGGTTTCATTTTTCCAGTACTTTTTTCAATATTAGTATCCCCATTTTCATTTTTAGATATGTTACCCTTTGTACATCTTTACTATCTTTCATCATTCATTTCCTATTCAGAACATTTTTGCACTTCCATTGCTATTTCAAGACACTGATTCCATTCCTCCCACATCCTCATTTTTAGCCCTTTTAGTAGCCTCCCTCTTCTTGTATACCTTTTTACCCTCTTCCTTGTTTGTCCTTGATTCTCACCCTGCCTCTCCTTTTATACATACCTTCCCAGTGTCACTGTATACTACCTCTGCTACCTTTTGCATTCATCCTTTCAGCAGTTTCTACCTTCCACTTTTTGGTGATTATTTTCTGGCCCTTTTTCAATGTACAGTACTGTAGTGCTTTTTCACATATTTCTTTGACTGTCATTCTTCACCTGCTTCATTTCCCCTCATTCAGTTTTTTTAAGGCTTGCTTCATCTGGTACAGCGGGAAAACTTTTTTTATGTGTACTCATCAGAATTAAAAAAAACTGCTGTGTTTCATTTTCTCTGATCTTATGTGGTAACAACTTTTCTGTGTGTTTTTCAAACGTTGTGTTTAATAATTCAGTCCTTTATTCTGTGTGAATTCCAATACTGCTGGTCCTATGTGGTTTCGCTCTACAAAGCTGCATCATTCTCAAATCCAACTACTGTACTTTATTGTCATTTCCTATGTACCAATTTAAGTCTGTTTTACCATTTGATGGTGAAACTACTTGCATTGCATTTATAAACCTTCCCCAAAATACTACAGTAATTTAGTATCAAGTCTGACTTTTGATCATAGATTTTGTAAGGTTCTAAGTAATTGTGAATGCAAACCCATTACTAATTTTGACCTTGAAAAGCTGAAAGTCAAGTTTTTTTGAATAGGTTAAAATTCTAATATAATATGGATACATATGATCAGGAAAATGGTAATTAGGTTTTTCACTGACAGTTGGATACTCTTGGCTAAAGTCTGTTCTTGTTTAGTACATGGAATAGATCATGTGAGCTTTATAGAAATTTGGACCCTAATGTTCTGAAGGATCTTCAACATAATCAGTCTAATTACAACTTTTTTATGATGAAGCATTAATTTATTCATTGAATTGATTTTTCGTGATTGTTATGGAAACACAACCCTTTGGGCCAACCTATGAGAACTGCTGAGATTTTTAGCTCAGTGATTGCTTAAAATACTTTTTATGACTAACCAACTGGAATAAACACTCATGCTTAAAATATTTCCTAAAATGAATAATAGATTTATCTGAGAAAAAATAATTGAAGTACAGTATGAATATTTAGCATATCTCTAGTATTGCCTCATAGGTAGTTAAAGACCTGTCAGTGAAATTTGTGTGCTGTGATTAGCTGGTGACCAAGGAGTAATTAGCAGCTAGTATTTTAGTGTGCATTGAAACATTGCCTTTTGACCAATTTATCCATAATTGCCTAAAAATTATAAACTCAATGCTTTCATCCAAAAATAAGTGCTGGCTTTCATTTTCCTACAGGCTTGGAGGACTTGACCAAAACATTTTACTATGGTGCCAGCCTTCTTCGTCGCACCTTTTATAAAGATGACCCTTCGGCTCCTCAGTCACCATCTGGTCCGAGAGTAAATCTTGTGGAGCAAGTCCAGGCTATTGGTGTAGACAGGTTTGTAGGATCAGGTCAAGTGCTTACTGTTGGCGGAGTAGTTACTTCTCGCCCAGCTACTTCTCCACTTCTTCATCTTTCTAATCTTATAATGAGCAGTGCCAAGGACACCACTTCTACCACCACATGTACAACGAGCACAACTGCTACCACTTCAGCAGGAATGTTTGTACCTAAAGTTTTATCGCCAGGAGAGAGGCGCCCCACACTTCCATCAGGGGCTCCAATGGGTATCCCAGGACATCCAGGGTCAGGTCATCTTGACAATCGCCTCAGCCAGCTCAAACCAGGTCAACGTGCAGATCTTGGAACTGTTGGTGGACGATCAAGACCAACATCTCTTGGTACTGCACCTCCAAGAGGCAGTGGGGCAGAACAAAATGTTGGCACAGTTTGCTGGACATCTTTTGGGCGTAAAGGTGGACTACTTTAGTTATTTATACATAAATATATATATATATACTGTATGTTTATATGAATATTTTTTCTCTAAGTTCCATTTTGGGTGCTGGCTGACACTGGTTCTGATTTTTGTGATACATGATATTTACTGTTATTCTGTAAGAAGTATGTGATGATTTAGTAAATAAGTTGGTCAATTTACTTGTCAGTAATGTTGTTTCAACATCAAGTAATTCTTCTAGATTGCAGTAAATGAACCAGATGTTTGAGTATAGATTGTGGTATATACAGTAATAGGGGGTAAAAATACTTACAGTGAGAATATACAGTATGTAATTGAAGAAGTGAATCAGGGTGTTTATATATTGTATACTTAAATAACTGAATAAATTGTAGGGTAAAGCTTTGTTATGATAGTTACTATGTAACTATTTAAGTTGGGATATAGGGATCAATTGCATCTGCATATTTTTAATATTTATTTATCAGAGATTCATATGCAGTAAGTTGCCTGGCATAGTCGGTGGATATTGTACTAGCACATTTGAGTTCAAGTGATAAAAAAAACACGAAAATGGAGATGAAACTTGAACAAGTTGAATACCAGCTATGTACAGTTGTTCATTTTGCTTTTTGTGCTGGTTAAATCCGTGCCAAATGATTTAGTTTCTATACAATTTTGTTGCCTTGACGCCTTCTGCAGCTATTCTGGTTGTGCAATAGAAGTGTGTACAGTTCTATACTCCATTGTCATCTGTTACGACATGTACATCTTAAATGTATGAAATATTCAAGATTATAAAATTTATATATATAGAATTTTTGATATTTTAAACACTTACGGAATGGATCCTGTGAAGCACAAACCATTTTAATATCGAGAAGATAACGGTCATTGTACATGTTGACTTTGGTTGTAAAAGCGGCAGAAGGGGTCTCTTGGAAAGAGACCCAAGTCTTCTAGTCACACTTCAGATAAATCCCCTTCTTGAATCTTTTCTCAATTTTTTGTGTACAGTTCAAAGATTGGCGCCTTATTTATTATTTAGCAGAGATTGATGCTTTATGTAAGTGTAGTTATGAGTTGACATATGTATATTTTCTTCCTTATAATTGGTATTTTGAATATTGATCCTTTGTCTCGTGTATGATGCTTTCTATTCCACTAATGGTCCTCTGATCAGGCAGAAGACCACATTAGTGTCCCTTGCTTTTTTGTTTTGTGAGTGCAATAAGGTAAATGTGAATGGGCTACTCTTCATTTATGTATTGAATGTTAATAGGTCACATAAATTGGTTTGTTTGTACAAGAAATAAGCCATGCAATCAGTTTTGAGTAATGCTGTCTTATTTGCAGTTAGCTGTGTTATGGTTTTCTTGCAAATAACCTGTGATTAACTGTATAGGTTGTAATGACTATTGGAATGGACGTTTCAGTGACATTGTTTAATAACTGCAGTGTAGCCCAATAAGGTTGAAGTAAGTAATCTAACTTTTTTAGAGCAGCAGCATGTTACCCTATGCACAATGTTCCAGCAGGCTTCCCAAGGCAGATTCATCCCACCCTATAAGCCAGCCAGATGCTGAACAAAGCTTTGCAGGGCAGTTCATAGAATTAGCCTGCAGTTTTCCATAATACTTACAGGCAGTAAGCTATGAATTTTTAGTTCTGAAATATTTTGGGATCCAAGTCATCCAGTACATCAGCCTATTTTGTACATTACTGTATTCCTACACTGTATACTGTACTGTACTTGGACTGTGTTTTCTAAATTTCTCCTCAGCTATACCATGCTGTTTTTTTCATGTACAAAAAGGCAGGGGTACAGGTGGACATGCATCTACTTTATTGTAGAATTCATATTATGTATGTAAATTTACAAGACATAATTTTTATATTCATAAACGTTTGACCAATCTTAGTTTATAGTTTAGTAGATTTTGTTTTTGGAGGTCAAGAGAATTAGAGGGTATCTTTTAGTTTCTTAATGACAAAACTTTTGTATTTCATAGTACAATCCTTTTCCCGTACTATCCCATCCGTAGGGGGTTGCCTTCCCTTTGTATAATATCCTGTTAGTTTTCATATGCTGAAATATACAGTAAAAAATTGTGGCCATCTTATGTTTTCTTATTCCTTCAGTCGTAAATTTCATGTAGATGTAGTAGTAATAGTAAATGCACTGTGAAGTAGATCAAGAAGGTGAAAAATTTAAAAATTACTGACATCCAGAAAAAATCCAAAACATAAAATGGAATATATGAAAGATCTTTTATACTTGCTATAATAACCCACAGAAGACAGCCTTTCCATCTACACAAGAAATTCAGATTTTTCATCAATATTTCATGTGTTTGACTAGCAATGAAATAGAAAATATTAAAATGCAGATATATATTCATATTCTTACATATGATATAGAATTAAAATTCGAAATGTTTAAGTACAGGTATATATTCATATGCTTGCATACTGTACCCTACAGAGATAGAGTGGTGGTGAAATCGATGGAGAAATCAAACAAATGCTAAATGAAAACCTATTATACAAACTCACTGGAAGTTCCACAGGGAAGCATAAAAATGTCTAAACGCATTTTGAAAATATGCAGCTTATTTGTAGACTGAGTATGTACATATGTATAATTGGATGGATTGGTGAATCCATACTCTGAGGAAATGGATACCAAACTAATAAATGTATCAATATTTCATGGTTATTATTTTCAAGTTTTATTATTTTGTTCTGGAAAGTAAAAAAAAAAAATAGTGTAAGTCTGGAAATGAAGATCAATGTATGGAAACACAAAATTAACATTATTTTGAAATATAACCATAGTGAGGCATCATTTTTCTTTGAGATATGTTGACTTTCATCAATTGAGTACGCTTACTGGCAGTGCACATAGTATAAGATTAATGTTTTTACTCCTGGCATTCATTCCTACAAAGCGAGTGTGACTTTTTGTTGGAAAAAAGTTGGCGGCGATGGTAAATGCGCACTTCTGTAAAAATAATGTAAAAACGTCATGTACCTGATGAAATGAGATTTATTCAATACTTACATGAATGAAGTAGTGACAAGGTATATTTTTACCCAAGTTTTTTATTAAAAAAAGTATTGCCAACACTTATTATTAGATTTATAATTCTCGTATCACTCAAAAATTGTATCTCAATGCCTTTCTGAGGACCATGTTTGGCTTTGCAAGGAGAAACGAGAAGACTAGAAAATTTAATGATTAAAGTATCACGTAGTAAAATTACAATTTACACCATGGAGAGAAAAATTTTGTTGGCATCGATTTTTCCTCCTTTACTTTATTGGTGTTATGAGGCTCTTTTGTAATTGATATATGTGCTTTTTGAGGGGATACTCTTATTCAAAACTGTAATACAAAGAAGATTTATTGAAATGATACGGACGTGATCAGAAGGGGTGAGGAACAGTTAGTCAGAAAGGCGGTAGATATGGAAGTAGCAGAGCCAAGAAGTGTAAGAAGAGCCCAAAAATTACGAAAAGCTGGGATAGATGGAGTCTTAGGCCTGACAAGAATTCAAACAGAAAACGATTAGTACAGAGGAAAATGGAGAGAACTCATTTCGCATCTTACTTCTTAAAGAGAAAATCTGACATGAAAGAGTTTAACCTTAGTAAACTTGAAAAAAGCGGTGTTGCTGGGCATTGAGGCAGAAGGGAATCATTATAACTAGAGGCAGCATCACAGGTTAGTTAGGGATATTTCCCATAAGCATTTACGTGGAATCTCTCTCTCTCTCTCTCTCTCTCTCTGTGTCCCAGATGAATATAAATACATGTGACTAGTTGCATCTTGAACTTGATAAACCTGACACTTCAAATTCAGTATTGTCGATTAAAACTAGAACCGTAGTGACTAGCAGATGGTAAGACCGTGAAATAAATCAGTGAATATCTAATACAGTAGTTCAGGGGCTTTTAGTTTATAAAGTTATAAAACTGCAACCCCTGTATATGTTGGATGTCTGTCACTACAATATATTAAGCACTCGATAGTAATTCTGAAACCTGTTTGTAGATGACGCCACTTGTTTTCCATGGATGGCAAAGCAAGAGTCCAAGAAGCCTAACTTTTTTTTGTTCTTCTTCGTCCTTGCCTCTTTAGTGGCCCTCGAACCGCAGACCTCAACAGAGTTGTGAATCCCGATATTATTTCTTGTTAAATTTAGCATAAGAATTGATGCGTTTTAACTCTTTCCCGTATGATGATATGATAGAGTTTAGTTGTGTTCCTAAATTCTGACAAATCTTTATTTTTTCCGGTACAAGTCAAAGGATACAGTGATTATTAATGTCAAGACGGTAACATGGGGTCTGTTTTGAGAACTTGAGACCTAAGCTGGTCAGTGTCGAAGGTTAGTGGTGAGTAAAGGAGTTGAAAAAAAAATTGTTTAAGGTATTAAACTCCATGTTCATTATTTTGGTTACATGTATATTCCTATGGAGATCCGATGTTTTAACGGAAGTTCGGTCAACTTCAATGCTTTTTTTTTTTAGCCCCAAATTTTTTTTTTCTTTTCACTTATTTTGCTGTTCCTGATGGTCAGTTATTTCCGATTTTGAGACTGTATTATCAGAAGCTTAAAGTTTAGATTTCCCTGTATTTCGTGACAGCCTGTATCGTCTATATTAAGGAGGCTGTCTATTTTATAACCAACGACCATTATCCTTTCCATTCATAGAAAGCTTTTGTTGAACTTGCGAGAACAGAAACGACTTTCAAGGTAAAGGTAAACTTGCCAGAATATATTGACGGTAATTTTTCGGAAGACTCCAGCCAGCCAATTTGAAAGATACCAGCTAGCCATTTTTGCATGGGAAACCATTTTGGGGTTTTCATGTTAAAAATGGCTAGGAATTCAAAGGGCACTAAAAGAACCTAAAAATACCAACCTAACGTAACCTAGGGGTGTTTACTGGTTACAATTTTGCCTAGTTAGCTGTGGAGGGGGGTGAGGGACAGGTATTGTCTTACCTTAGAAGTCGTAATTTGATTATTTTTCTCTTATTACGCATTTGCGAAGATTATGCATTGAGAAGAAAGTTCTTGTTTTGATGTGTTTTACCCAAGAAAAATATAAATTATAAAGTGGGAAGTGGCTGGATTCTTCCGAAAAATAACCAGATTGACTTTGGTAGCTGCGACTGGTTCTAAATATTGTAGATTTAAAGTTTTTTCTCTCCAGAAGTCTCGTCACATGTGTAATGACTAATTTGCAGTGGTCTGATTGCTTGGGTGCTCAGTGGGTTATACTTGATTATTAAATTTTAGCCTTCACTCCTGCATAAGCTGCACAGGTTAAAAAGCTCCTGCGAGCAAAGTGAAAACCCCTTAACTTAGTTTTATACATAATAATGAAAAAAAACGGAAGATTAAAAAAAAACTACAAATATTTGGTCACCGAGAATAGCGCTGTTACTCACACGAAAACTAGTCCTCTGTTTTGGTGGATTCACTAATCTGGGGATTTGTTCCATTTTTTTTTTTGTCTTCAAAACATATTGATAATGAATGGTTGGACAATAGTCAGTTATTGGAGCATAATGTCACGTTAATTTACGGTGCTTAAAATGTGAGAAACCACTTCGGCATTTACTGTGTCCTCCTTGCCAGTTGCCGCTTACAGCGAACTAAATCTTGGTTAAGGTTCAATAATGCTTGGTTTATCGCCTTTGTGTGACCTTACCGCGCGTAGCACACAAAGTTTGAGTGGAAGTTTCCTTAACTTTTTTTTTTTTTTTTTTAACAAGGCAGGACAAAGAAACCTGAGCGCGATCGTCGTTAAATCTAGGTTTGGGGCAGATTTCCATTAACGTAACCAACCTCGCCTTGGCAGGAAATTCTTAGGTAAAAAAGTTGAAAGGGCATATGCCTAGGGTTAGCGTTAGCTCGTCTGAGCCCTCACTTGTATGTGAAACCTCCTCCTTTAACTTAACCTTCCCACTTCAAGTACTGACCACCGGTTACTGCATTAATGCCTGAGGAAACAGAGCATCACATCTATATATGTATTTGACAGGCTGGTTTAGATTTATCTGCACTATGTCAGTGCGGCCCTTGCAGATAGTTTGTAATGGCAAGGCTTTTGAAGAGTGCGAGTATAGTCCGTTGTATTCGGGCCAGCAAACAGAAACTTGCATTTATGAAATCCAGTAATTTCAGAAGTTAATGGCCGAGGAAAAAAATATAATTGGTAAATATAAAATATGAAAGTTAACGTATAAAATAAAAAGTTTAATAAATAAAAAGCCAAGAAAAAATGGAAAAGGAGTTGAAATTTTATAACAGTATTTCATAACATACGATTTCAAAGAATTTTAAAATGTCCCATACCCCTGGAGCTGTCAACAAATAGTTTCATTAGTTGAGACGTAACATCTGCTGAAATTCCGATCGGTTGGATTTCGTTTCAGCCAGCGTTACCAAATCTAGCATAATTTTATGTTTTTAGCCTGATTTGACCCAAAATTTGGATTTGGCATGAATTCTAGCATACTTAGGGTGTGAGGTCAAAGAGACAGAACTGGGTGCTGACTTAGCCTACTTATTTTAGTGACCCGTACGCTGAGCGAGAGCAATTTGTGTTTGTTAACAGTCAGTTAAATACCAATAATAAGAGACATAATGTACATACAGTGATAAAACATATATTGGCGAAAAGGCCAGGAAATTCTACATACAAAGATTACATGAGATTCTTGCTGTGTTGATAGATGCGATACATGATCGAAGAGACGTCTGACGTCTTCACAAGGGTTTTAGCATAATTTTAGCATTTTTTCACAACATTTTGAATAAAATTCAGAAAATTCCTCGATTTTCATACTCGGCTATAGTGACTTTCTCTTCCTAAATAGAGCACGAGTCACTCGATGTTCAGATACAAAAGCATTACTAACAAAAACAGCACTCTAATAAATGATTACTAGAGAAGGCGTCCGCTATAGTGAGGGGGATCATTAAGTTTGAAACCACGCAAGGCATGTTAAATTCTATTTATAGAAATGTGTAGCCTACCCACAGTGGCATGATGATCAGTAAAGCGCTATGTGTTTTTCTTAATGAGTAAAGACTGATTTGTTTTTATTTTTCATTTTTTAGTAGAGATCAAAATGTTATGTCTGAAGTGATTTTGAAGTATTTTTCACATATTTTTCAAGTAATTGTGTATGCGATCTCTTTTATTTCAAGTTTTCTAACATGTAGAGATCATCAAATATATCCAATAATTCAAAATATTGCCAGTTTGTCACATTTGTATCATTTCACCTAATATAAATGTTTGAAATTTCCATTACGTCGTTGTTTTGACTCAAATGTATTAGAGAAATATATCAAATAATGATAGCATAATTCTAGCATAAAATCACACCATATTTGGCACAAATTCTTGCTATTTAGCATATATTTTTCATCCGACTAGCATAATTTAGCAAAAGTTTTTGGTAACACTGGTTTCTAACTTTCTGCCAGTTTAACGTAAGCCGTCAAGATGTAGATAGTTCTAACGCATTATCCCAGAAGCTGTGGTAGCTATTATTAAGATCCTGAAAAGGATTATCTTTGGGTTGTAAGTATTTTTGTTAATGGTGTTCACGTTGCCAGTGTTAATGGGTAGAACCGTAGAAAAGGTACTTGCTGGTAAATAAGACAAAAGGTATAATGGTTTATTTCATACTGGGAGGAAATGTTAGTGCTAAAATAGGCAGTCTAACAGAAGAGTTCCATTTTCAAAATCGGTAGTCGGCAATTTGACTTTGGAAACCGGTTCCCTTTGGATTGTGATGGTGTGTCCTTGCTCTGTAAATGTTAAATACTGCATGAGTTGGAGTCGGTGTGATTAACTCGAAATAAGTACAGTAGTTCCAAATACAGTCTAGGTTTATGTGAATAAAAAAAAAATGGAGCTCCTCTCTTGATAGTGAAGGTTAACAGCCTTTAAAATTCTGGAATAACGAATTACAAGCAAGTTATATTGACTTTAACTGAACTAAAACATTCATCATAAAAAAGACTATATGAATTTAAGGAGGATTGTACAAATCACTGCTTGCTTTGACATATGCAAATTACTTTCAAGTGTCCCTACACTCAGTTGTAAAACGCACCATTCTTAGGGAGGGGGTATTGTGGGACAGGGTCAACAGAACTTGCATCTCACATTATTTGCAAGTTGAGTCGAGTTTACTTACATAACTACGTACGGAATTAAAGGTGTTCACATTTAATACTACAGCCCAAAACTATAGAACGTTGTTTTTATCTTTATTTGTTATAACAGTTCCGAAAGAACTGGATTTCGGGTAACGGAAGGTTGAACTCCGTGTTTTCAGATGGCATAGGCAATCGTGAACGAATGCATGTTACAGGGTTTGTATTCACCTCAGAACTGGTAAGACGAAGTCTCACTTTTCTATAGTTTCTCCAGATGTTTCCCGTTCGGATTTAATGCGGCAAAACTGTAAGGGGATGAGGGAAGGGTCATTGCGAGTGCTAAGGAAAGGCTGCAGAAAGAAAGGAAGAAAAAGAAAGCAGGAAGAGGCAGTTACTGTGTTGATTATGGGGGTTCCAAAAAGCAAGTAAATCGGAAATTGTAATTTGATATTAATACGGTTATTACTTTATCTGATCCAGACGTTGCTGCACGGATGTACAGAAGCTGACTCTGCTGGAATTGCACGGGATGCACTGCTCTACTTCGACACGTGGCACTGAACTGCCTCATGATCGTACGCTGCCTGTTGATCAGCCGGAGTACTATCCTCTGCTGCCCGCAGGGCGTGCCCTTCTGTTGACCCTGCTGAGCCTGTTGTGTTGGAGGGAAATAATGATAATGATGACAATACTGTTGCCAATCTCATCAAGGGAACGCCATTCCCCAAGAAGAGGCCAAGGATCTTGGATCCTTCCGAACGTCTGATGGCATCATCGCTCCGTCATGCCTTCGAACATTAAATGCCAGCAGGAAGACAGAAACGCCTTTAATGATACAAGAGTGGCATGTGGAGTGATACCACATATCAGTGTACCGTGTGCCAGGTGGCACTCTGCATCAGGGGGCGGCCTGCTTCAAGAGGTACCACACCCTTCGCAAGTACTGGTCAACGTCGCCTTCAAAAGGGAAGGGGCGTGGCCAGCAACCATAATGTCCCCTCGGCAGTTCTGTCAGCCGTTGCAACAAGATATTTCTTGGCTGCTTTTACCTGCATATGGATGTTACGTCTTGTTGCATTTGCAAGCATGGTTTGAAGGAATTGCACAAACCTGGAGCCAAATGATCATTTTGGTGAGTGTTCTTAGTATATTTTTATATATGTACTATGTATGTTTATTTTTTATGGTTTTAGATTTTTATATAATTACAGTTTTTTCTGAGAGAGAGAGAGAGAGAGAGAGAGAGAGAGAGAGAGAGAGAGAGAGAGAGAGAGAGAGAGAGAGAGAGAGAGAGAGAAACGAACGAACAATTGACTGAATGCCACTTTTTTATGGAAAACATGACGCAAATTTGTCATTCATTTTTTCACATTTTCCTTGCTATAGTTATTCATATTCTCCTTGCTATAATATACAATGTTTTGCATTGTAGCAACTAGTTAATTTGTCTAGGTGTAATGTTCATAAAAACGAGTGCGTTATAGCAAGGATTTTTTTTTTTTTTTTTGCAAATTTATTTGGGGGGAAGTGCAAAATATTTTTATTTCTACTCACTGTTTCACCTACACAAAATTATTTGGTTTTTATTTTTGCCATTGTATAGAGCTATTATTAGGCTGCAAAATGTAACAAAATTGAGCAGTCGACCTTGAAAGTTTCGGAGCTACGCGTCTTTGAACGAGAAAAGGTTAAGGAAAATTCTGCTCATATCGCGTGGGTGAGTGGCACTTTTCTTTGTGAAAACGCCGCTATCGGAATTAATCTTTGTGACCAGGTTGCATATATTTTCGTTTCTATTACACTTTTGTTTATTTACTGTCTTGAAGTATAATTCACACACCTAATTCAAGGATCATATGCAGTAATTCTGATTACTGTTTAGCAAGATAACCTTCCTCTGGGTTCAGGAAAAGCCTTTTAAAAACTTAACCTCTGGCCGCTTGGTTGCATTACGAATTATAGAGACTTTTGGGAAAAAATAGCGTCTTCGACGCCGCAAAATACGGGACATGTTATTTAAATTCTGCAAACTTCAATTTAGTTGTAAGAAATAAATGTTTACAGTAGTAAATAAAAAATGCATATCGATGTAACGCCAGTGCGAGTTTTAGTATAAAATATGTAGATTTTGACGAAATAAAATTGTTGGTATCAAAACAACTTATGTCGTAACGAATTGATTTTACAGATATATCGAAACGACCCAGTTTGTGAAAACGACCTTGTTTCGAAATCACTTTTTCCAAACAACCTGACTACAATTTCAACATCAAAATAGGAAAGTGGATTGAGGTGTTGGAGTTTTGCCCTGCACAGTAGGGACAAGGTTTATGCAATGAATATTGAATTGGTAAGTTTATGAATCTTGAACTTTTTTTTTGTTTGTCTGGTGTGAGACTGGGGTGAAAAGCCAAAGTGAGCAATGCGAGTACCGAAGCATTTTTAGTAATATTGCGGCCAGTTTTATATTAGCTCGCGTTTACAAGTGTAAAGCAAATGGGAATAAGTTTAGTTTATCGAGTACGAAAACTGAAACTTGTTTTACTTAACAGTTTACTGCACTGTAGGCTACCTGATCACAAGAGGTTAGTGTTAAAAGATTGAAGGTAAACACTCTTTTGGTAGTAGCAATGGCCATAAACACAGTTAAGCAAAACAAATCTTTTATCAGATGTAGATTACAACTAGTAGACCGTACCGTACAACCTTGGTTAATAGTACTGTATATTTTGTAAATGCCTAAACATTATAGTAATGCTACGGTACTAACAGGATTTCAGGCAAAAAGCTCGCATCTGCTGCTGTATGGTGGTTCAGAATCATTATTCGAGTATCCAAGTTGTATTCTGATAACGAAGGCATTGCCTCAGTTGGCATAACCTCAGCACCTTTCTAAACATGTTAAGAACTTACAATATACTCGTACATAATTTGTATGGATACTTTTAAACTCTTGACATATGCAGGAAATGACCTCGATGATCTTAGGAAAAAGGTGAAAAATTTATTCACAGAACCGGAATCTTTATAAAAACAAAATTGTATTAAATTTTAAGAAAATTACTATAGATTAACAAAGTTCCATAAAAGAAGAAAGTATAGGGTGGGCTGTGTGAAGCCTAAAGGTATGTTAACTGGATCATAAACCCATAGTTGAAATCCTATCTAGAATGCTCTAATATAAACATTCTCTTTCAAAATAACTTCTGGTCAAGAGATAAAATGTTGGGCAAGGTCATAGAAAGGAGATAAAAATTTACAAATTGTACTAAAGGATAACTTGATACCGTATATTTTGGAAGTCCTTGAGTATTAAATAAAACTCGATTTAATGCTTGTTTTTGTCTGTACTTTCATTGTGTATAAGCCAGCTGGTAGTCTTTTTGCATAACATTAGCAAACACTAGCCCCAGTGCTGTCGATTCTCATCAGTTATCTTGAACCTTTCTGCCTTTAAAGAGAATCTTTATCAGAGCATTGTTTTGAGTTGGGATCTCTTTCCGTAAGTCTCAGTTCCTCAATTCCCTAGTCCTTTGTTTAGCTTCTTTTTCATTTTACCTCCCTTTTATCTGCTTTTTACCGTAAGTTACCTTCGATGTTCAGGGCCTTCTTATTGCGTTAAGAGCCAGGAAAACGACATTTATAAGTTTCCAGTGATGTTCAAGGCATTTATGCTAAACTAACAGACAGGGTGTTGTTAGTTTCTTTTTCAACATATTCATGCAGGACTGGTTTATGTACTTTATTACTGAACTTCCTTTTAAGATTTATTTTTGAACTACAGTATTCTGATGTTCAGGTGCTTATAATAGTGAAAGGCTTTAGTTTTAACGAACATTTTTATATTGCTGGTAAAAGTGATTTGAGCTAAATGTAAAAGTATTTGGGGAAAAATGTTGCAATTTATACTGAAGTGCCACATTTTATTTCAGCCTGAGAATTCAAGTTACCATTTGACAGGGAAGTTGCAGGTCTGAAATTAAAGGTAAGTACTGTATCCATGGAAATTAAAAGCTATTATTTGATTGTTTGCATTCTCAGATACAGTACAGTTCTGGTAATTCTCAAGTTTGTGAACTGTAACAAACTAATATCTCTCTGAAATTGGTTTTCCCAGTAGCTGTCTTTGAAAGATATGCCATGATAATGATGCCTCTAATGGCCCATATTCTGTTGTTGTAATTTTCAGTTGCTGAACCCGTCGTGATAATTATGACTGCGATAACTTCAACAAAGAAGTTCAAGCAGAAAGGTGTTCTTATGGCTTCTTGGAATTTGAGCAGCTAATCTGTCCAGTAAGTAGTTCACAGTTTTATTACAGTTCAGCATATAATTTTGAGACATTAAATTTTTCCCCTATTGTTCATGCTATTTGATATCACTAGATTTCGCAAAGTTGTTAAATTGTCTCAAACAGGTTATATCCTGGCAATAATATGTTCTTATGGCTTCTTGGAATTTGAGCAGCTAATCTGTCCAGTAAGTAGTTCACAGTTTTATTACAGTTCAGCATATAATTTTGAGACATTAAATTTTTCCCCTATTCATGCTATTTGATATCACTAGATTTCGCAAAGTTGTTAAATTGTCTCAAACAGGTTATATCCTGGCAATAATATATGATTTACTTTAGAGGTTTAATTTGATTTTGTGGACAGAACCTTAATGAAGCAGCTTCTGTTAGGTTTTAGTGGTATTTACTTTGTGCCTCAGTTAATAATAGGGTCTAGATCAGCTAGATGCTGGTCTACGAATAGGACAGTTAAGGTAATTAAATTAAGCAATTAAATATGAAAATTAGTTTTTTTGTGTTCATAGTATGTAGAGGAAACTGTAGTTTATTGCAGGTTATCTAGGATGTATGTTGACTGCAATGTCGTCTTATCAGTTCTGTGTGTTTCAGCATACATTAGTACCATAACTACACATATCAGGCTGTTTAGGTTACAAGCATTTTTTCCCCAGATAATTTCAAAAGTAATACATTAAGGAAGTTTTGATATGTGGTAAAAAGTAATTTTTTTCAGCAATTAGCTTACATCTTGTATTCGTTAAGTCAGTAGTTCAAAATTGTCTAAATACCAATGATTTTTATGTAGGTACATGTAAAGAGCAATAGGTGATAATTTCTGGTAGTTTTACTCAAGTTCATATTATAAATTGTTTGGTGTTATTCAAAATGATTACAAAGTTTTCCTGTCTTATAGCTGAACTACCATTATTTTAGGGGAGAAGCCAGATGCCTCCTGACAATCATAGACCGCTAGCCCGAGGCAACCCCCATGGAGGAGGCACCAACAGCATCACTACGGACAGGGGTCCAGCCTTCCTGTCAGAACTCTGGGTCTCCTGCCACGCCTGATGGGTACAACTCTACACAGCACAACGGCCTACAACCCCTCAGCGAACGCATGGTCGAGAGGGCGCACCACTTCTTAAAGCAGCTCTCTTGGCACGCTGCACCGACGAGAGGTGGAAGGAACAGCTGCCCTGGGTCCTGCTGGGTCTCCACATTGAAGGCAAATGGCGACGCCTCCCCTGCTGATAAAAGTCTAAAGTTTACGGGGAGACACTGGCCGTCCCCAGAGAATTCTTTCTGTCGTCGGCCAACGGTGTCAACACACCCCTCCTGAGGTTGAGGGAACTTGCACAGAAGTTTGCGCCCTGCCATAAGACCTTCACCTTCAGCCCACCTGCCTTACACTCCTGTGCCTATGTATTCGTCAGGGTGGACGCCCATCGGCCGCCCTTAACCAGGCCCTACAGGGGGCCCCACAGTGTCATCAGGTGGGCCACCAAGGCATACTTCCTTGACATCCATGGGCGGGAAGACAAGATCACCATCGACAGGCTGAAGCTGGCACTCCTGTTGGAGAGCGAAGTACGCGAGGAAGAAGGCAGGCGTGCCAGAGTTCCCCCTCAGTACATCCCCGCAGACACACCTGCTCCCCCACCAAAGCAGGGTCCAGGGCGGCCCAGGAAACACATGGGTCCAGCCTTCCTGTTAGAGCTCTGGGTCTCCTGGCACACCTGATAGGTACAACTTAACACAGCATAATGGCCTACAACCCCGCAGCAAACAGCATGGTCGAGAGGGTGCACCACTTTCTTAAGGCAGCTCTCTTGGCATGCTGCACCGACGAGAGGTGGAAGGAACAGCTGCCCTGGGTCCTGCTGGGTCTCCACATTGAAGGCAAGTGGCAACGCCTCCCCTGCTGAGGAAGTCTACGGGGAGACTTTGGCCATCCGCAGAGAATTCTTCCTGTGCTAACACACCATTCCCGAGGTTGAGGAAACTTGCATGAAGTTTGTGCCCTGCCGTAGGACCTTCACCTACAGCCCACCTGCCTTACACTCCTGCCCCTATGTCTTCGTTAGGGTGGATGCCCATCAGCCGCCCTTAACCAGGCCCCCCACAGAGTCATCAGGTGGGCTGCCAAGGCATACTTCCTTGACATCCATGGGCAGGAAGACTGGATCACCATCGACAGGCTGAAGCCGGCATTCCTGTTGGAGAGCGAAGTACGTGAGGAAGTAGGCAGGCATGCCAGAGATCCCTCTCAGTACATCCCCGCACACACACCCACTCCCCCACCAAAGCAGAGTCCGGGGTGGCCCAGGAAACACATCGAGCCAACCCCAGGTGTTGGTTCCACCTCACGCCCACAGTCCTCCAGGAGCAGGGGCCCGCTCTGACTGCCTCAGCGTGATTAATGTTGATCCAATAATTGTTCCTCTAATCATTGTCTAG
This sequence comes from Macrobrachium rosenbergii, assembly GCF_040412425.1. NCBI lineage: Eukaryota > Metazoa > Arthropoda > Malacostraca > Decapoda > Palaemonidae > Macrobrachium > Macrobrachium rosenbergii. The sequence continues at coordinate 31,090,948 of NC_089759.1, forward strand.
GGGGGAGGAGTATTGTAAGGGCATCAAATTGCCTCTCCTTTCTTGTGTTTCTCTCTTCATACGTACATTAATCACATCATATGAGTTACTTGTTGATATTTCAGATTCTGTATGCGCATCATTGTACGGCCTGTCCGTTGATATATATATACTTGCCTTTTTTGCATGTTCTGTAACGTACTATATACGTGTCTTTTTGTGCCTATTAACAAACACAACCTTCGTATGGACGCAGCAGGGGGCCTCAGGTCACCTGCTACCTTTCCGTATTATAAACACCTGTCGAGAATAATAAAGGATCAGTCTTTCACTTCTGACATTTCTTGAACCTCACACTGGAAGCAATACTTAAGTTTGGTATTGTTGAAAACAGTATTTTAAATAAATATATGAATTAGTTATTGACCTCGAGCTGAAAACAGGATTTTTAAGTGGTTTTCTAATATTGAACAGGATTTTCAGTGCATGAATGAAAATAGTGGTGAAAGGGCAACTTAAGTTTTCTGTTCCTGACAAGGGTTTAAAATACAATTAACAATAATCAATTTAGTTCCATATGTTAGTGGTGGGAGTTTGGTGAAAAAACAGATTTAATTCCCTTGATGGTTTCTACCTTATAGAACTGATAGTCAGTTTGTTACACCAAGAAACTATTTAGTAGTAATTAAGATACACTAGTAACAAACTAAGGTGTTCTAAGTCATTATAATATTTTGTCATTATTTCAATTTATTTAATCTGTATATACACCCAAGATTTTTTTCATCATTCCTCCAAAAACATATTACAAATTCCAAAGCATCATGAGCAAGCCAAAATCAAATGAAACTATCATCCTGAAATGACAAATTTAACAATTTGTATTTTTCTTAACATACAAATCCACATCATGTGATAGGAGTTACCTTAGGCACACATGTGCAGACGGCTATGGTAGACTTGCTTTTAGAGAGTAGCACTAGCTATATGAGGGGCCTGCAGGAACAGCCTCCCCCAGTTTGTGGATAGCAGGAGGGAACTGTGATATTTTGCCCACCAAGATGGATGAGTACAGAGAGATCAGGAAAGAGGGGAGGCATGAGATGGGAAATTAAAACATGCATGATGTTTTGGGTTTGTATGTTAGGAGAGATGGGAAATTAAAACATGCATGATGTTTTGGGTTTGTATGTTAGGAAAAATACAAATCATCGTTGAATTGTCATTTGTTCCAACACTGATACAAACACCACAACATCGTGATAGGAGACTTATAAAGAGGAGGGAGGAAGATCTCTCCACAAACAAGCAAGGCAATCAATAGTGACCACCAAAAATAAAAATTTTAAAAGAATAATACTCTCTTTAAAGTGATGGAACATGGGAGCTCTATGTTCTAACGAGCCAGATGGTCCTATCCCATGAACATCACATGCTGGACCCAAGTGATGTTACGGAGAAGGGCCGCTCAAATAATCCGAACAGAGCTAAAAGATCATATCCTTCACACCACTTACTGAGCTGCCACCAACAGGCCTAAGGAGAAGGTGTCCAGTGACTTGTGTGACATCTTTCAAATAAAAAGACGCAAAGGTGGTTTGTCTGTTACAAACTCCAGAGTGAGGATCTGTCCCACAGCATAGTCTTCTTAAAGGCAACTGATGGGCCAATACTCCTGATGCCATGGGCCTTAAAGTGTGTGGGAACAGTAGAAAAATCTTGTTCCAAACTGTAAGCTCTGCTTATTACCTTACTCAGCCAGAAGGAGATCGTGTTTTTGGAAATCTAATTTTTAATACAACCTGTGCTAACGAAAGTCTACGTTGTGCTGGTCTGAGGTAGGCTGTACGCTTTAGGTAAGCTTTCACTGCTCGTATGGGGCAAAGCAACATTTCTTCCTGATCATTACCCACAAAGTCCTTAAGAGATGGAATGGAGAAGCCATCAAATCTTGGGTCGAGGGACAATGGGTTCTGGGTTTTTGTGATGAAGTCCGGCAGAAAATTGAAAGCCATTTCCGTCCATCCAAGGGTGTGGGTTACATTACTGTATTAGAAAGTTCGTGAATCTCACCAACTCTCTTAACTGATGCTAAAGCTAAAAGAAACAGTTTTTAAGGTTAGCTTGTCTGAAGAAGTTCTGATAGGTTCCTATGGAGACCTGGTCAATGAAGTTAAAACTTTCATGATATCCCAATCAGGAGGTTTCAAATTTTGAGAACAACTTTTTGCAAAGTGTTTGATTACATCTGAAAACTCCCAAGATGATGCCAATTCAATATCTCTAGCTTTAAAAACTTTGGAGAGGGCCAACCTATACTCTTTCACAGCTGGGACAGAGAAGTTTTTCTCATCTCTCAGAAAGAAAAGGAAATCTGCTACATTTTTTACAGCTGCTTTGAGGGGATGTAAATCCCTCTTTCTGCACCAATCCACGAAAACTGACCATTTCCCTCTGTATAGCTCGAGGGAGGATTCTCTAACCTAGCTGGCAATAACTTTTACAATCTTTCTAGAAAAGTCTTTCTTTCTGAGGAGTTGCTCGATAGTCTCCAGCCATGAAGCTGAAGAGATTCTACTGGCTGATGTATCCTTCTGCTGTGTTCTTGTTTTAGTAGATCTGGTGTTATGGGAAGAAGTCTTGGAATGTGTATGAGAAGATGTAGGAGATCCGCATACCATTCCATTTGAGGCTGCATTGGGGCTACATATGTCATACGGAGACTCTGAGAGACGAAGCACCTGTTGATCACTCTCCTCACTGGGGTGAAAGGAGGGAATACGTAAACATCTAGGTCATTCCACTGGTGTTGGAACACGTCCTGCATAACGGCATTCTTGCCAGGAATTGGAGAGCAGTATAGGGATAAGTTGTGGTTCCTCGAAGTTGCAAACAAATCCACTGTGGGGTCTGGCCACAAGCTGAGGAGTCTGCTCGCTACTGACTGGAGCAAGGACCACTCCATTCCCACTGTCTGTTCTGATCTGCTTAAGGTGTTTGCTACAATGTTCTTCTTCCCTGGGATGTATCTGGCAGTTGGCATCAGGCCCTGGAGTTCTGAACATACGTGAATCTTGATAGCTAGTTGGTTTAATTAGAGGGAAATCGTCCGCCGCACACCACTGGTGCCCGGGACCAGTTAGGGAGAGAATTGAGAGTCCCTTTCCTCTATCCCTCTGGTAACCGCTGGGACCTGGTACCGGGCTAGCCTGAGTAATGCTGATCTTATTTTTGCTAATGGAAACTGTTGATTTCTTGATTGGGTTGGATGTATCCAAAACCTTGCCTCTACCAAAAAACTTTGTTAGTGCAAAGATGATGGGAGAAGGGATACACGTAATGAAGGGGATAGGCTCTATGGGTTGGGGAGTCGAAATTTCCTTTTCTGACTTCTTTTCAGCACTTATATTTCTCCCACTGAGCATATGACCAAGATTCACATTCTTTACACTTCAGAGATTGAGAGCAATCTTGCCCTCTGCATTTAGAACACACTAAATGTAGGTTAACTGCTAAAGGAGACAAAAACTTTCCAAATTTTCGCCCTTTCCGAGTAATACCCGAACATTTACGGGAGACTGGTTTCACTGAAGATTTCATAATCAGGGAAAAAACACAAAATACACTATGAGATTCACCATACACTATTCGCTTATGTCTCAAAAACACAGAGATATTCTAAGAAAAAGCGAGATGAATATTACGCAAGACATAAAAAGCACGTCTTAACGCAACGACGGCTAAGAATAAATTTGGGGATGCTGGCCCTGCGGGCCTCTTTTACAGTATAGCTAGTGCTACACTCTAAAAGCGAGTCTACCCGTCTGCACATGCACACCTAAGGATACTCCTATCACATGATGTTGTAGTTTGTATCAGTGTTGGAACAACCCTAAACTAGTTATCTTCTTCAGCAGACTTTTTGAATGCAGTTACTGTACAGGTAAACTTATTTTCCTACAATTTCCGAAGATCAAAACCTATGAAAACACACTAAGCCACTGACATCACAAAAGGCAAAATGTAATTTCTTTACACCACGTTAAATTCATAACCTACATCAAGATCTCTGCCTGAATTAAGTAAAGCAAGATCACAGGGCACTAATGCATTATTATGTTAAAAATTTGTATACCAGTGACAGTGGTGAAATGTAGGCAGTACAGAGGTCTTGGAGGGGACTCTTCTCTATCAAGAAGGATGCTTGGTCTTCGTTGAAGAAAGGGTGGTATGTCTGCAGGATGGGATCTTGGAGGGGACTTCATCGATGAAGGATGCTTCCTCTTCAAGCAAAGAACTCTGGAATGTAGAAAGCATATTGAATATAAAACCAAAGAATCTTTAGCTTTTCCACACTAACATTTTTAAAACTTACCCCAAAGAGAAGTTCCTATAGTCTAAATGCTTCAAGACTTAAGGGTTGTTAGATAAGTCAAACATCTGGAAATGTTGTTAGACAAGTGAAAAATCTGGAGCTAAGGCTAGTCAAGTAGCCTATAAACAACACTTACAATAGAGTACAGTACCTTTATTTAATATAAATCTTTCCAATCTTCACTTCTGAAAGATAAACATACCAAGATTTTTTCAGGTAATAATAGTTAGCCAGAGCCCCTCTGTGTATTTCCATAAAGTAAACTGAATATTCATACTTATCAATCCAGAATGATCAAAAAGTCTGTCGTACAAACAGAGAAACAGCGAGTTTAAAACTTTCAATAAAAAACAAAGTGTGCTAATCATAATCTACTATTTTTCTTACACATCTTAGATATTTACAGATTTCTCTTGAATTTGGTTCAGAAATTCACACACCTTAAAGCCATGTAGCAAAGGCATTCTACTTATAAAGATATGACATCATGCACTAATGCAAGACCAACACTAGGTCTCTATGTACACAGTCTTCACTCACTTTAAGACTATCAAGTTACTATATTTAAAAAGGAGCTTGGCTTCTAAGGAAATAACTTCTTTACAAAATTTGGCTTATAAAACTACATCCCTAACTGTGTGAATCAGATGGAGGCAGTTTACAAAATACAAAATTTGATTTATAGTCTTGAGGTAACTAGAAAACAGTAAAATCTATAAAACTACTGTACATCCCTCGCTGCATGAATCAGATGAAGGTAGTTTGCAAAATTCAGAACTAGTTAGCCAAGCTTCATGCCTCAGTAATTCTTATAAGGTGCATTCACTTACATTTTTATCTATTGCAAATCTGGTTGTAAAAGACTTTTGGAGGATTAAAAATTAAAATAAATGGGACTTGATGGTACTTCAAATTCGCAGCACCTATTTGAGAACAATTAGTATTTCCACCTGTTTATCACCGTTCATACCATGTATTTTCATTTCAACCCAGTTGTTCAATTTCTCCTATATTTCTGTTGAAGTTTTCAGCACTCATTAAAAATAAATTAAAAATAAATTTATAGGTGGCCCTTATGATACCTGAAAGCAGTTTGGTTACACCACGTCATGATAATTACAAGAGCAATGAAACATGCAAATGGCATGCCCTACTAGGTTTGCAATATTTTGTCTTTCAAGTAATCTAACATCTGGCTGGATAAAATGGCAGTTCTTAATAAAAATCTTAAGGAAACAGACAATAAAATGAGTTAATTTACTTCACTTAGAGTAATTTAAATGGTTTATAAAGGAATAACATTTTGTTCAGAAATATTGCTGAATGTTTAAGGAAGAAATATTCAACAACAAAAAATTTACTAATCATCCTAACTTGCTCAAAGGACTTGGCATGAGAACAGGTAAATCCTCACTGCTGGACCCTCATCATCATTACAGTATTTGAAGCAGTTTAACAAGACTACCAAGTTCAATGTCTAGACTATTTGATTCCTGGTAGCCAGCAGCTTTATTAAGCAAGTTTTCTCCTGCTAATTTTACATATGTGGGCTTTTGCAACCTACTAATATATCCAGTAACTGTACCACAATCATTATAACTTCAGAATTTCTTGGTATAGTAATCGTTTGCCAGTTGCCATGAATTTATCACTCGCTGTTTGGTAGTTTTAAGTCATTTGAGTCAATATCAAAATAATCTACAACTCACCTAGTCCAAGTCAAAGGAATGTATGGTTCCTAAGTTTAGGCAGCTTTCAACCTCTACTTTCACATCTTACAGTAACCCGCAACATCCACGGCAAAAGATCAGCAATCACCTTACGAATCTGAAAGGAAAACCTTTACTATATTATATAATATCAACAGCATTTTATTTTCACTTCATGTAAGAAGTCATGAGTGAAAAACTCACCAAGGCCTTAAAAAATGAATTACAGAAATTAGAAAGAATCATTTCCACACTGACGCTTTGATATAGAAAGTATTGAATATTGTGCAGCAGATAAGTAGAAAAATACTTCAATTTGTGATACAACCATGAAATTTGGCACAAGTGCTCATTTTAACTCCCTCTTTTGAAAAATCTGGGTGTCCACGCAACAATTCAACATGGCCGCTGGTTGTTTCGATTTCTGACACTTTGAGTAAATCATTGTTGAAAACAATACATCAATCATTATTCAGATAATATATTCCTGGGTAGAATAGTTAATTAAAGATATCACCAGAGCTCCTACTACTGTACTATATTTACAACTGTGATAAAGATGGGGTAAAAAATGGACACCATGAAACATTTTGCTTGATAACTAAGAAAGATAGAGAAATGAAATTTTTATCTATACCTACATTTATGAGGCCAGAGAATCTGTTTCCAGCATTTCTACTGGGCTATTATTAATGTTGCATCTTGGGAAGGGACCCCCATAATGCTACTGAAAAGTATACAAGCACAAGACTTGCCATGTTTTGTCGCAGTGTTGTCTCTACGCCACTGCCTTCATGCAGCCTTGCTGGGTCAAAGTTAAGCAGCATTTCACCAATCTCCTGGAACAACGGCACATTATTAGTTGAAATCATTACGTACCCACCATGTTCAGGATTATGATGTACAGAGGCCAAGGGTGAAATTAAACCTTCATTTTTCTTGTCTTTCTGGCAAAGAAAAACATTTGCTCAAGTCGGTCTTCCTTTTGCCTGTGATTGAACTTACACTGGCCATTATGAGCTCTTGACTAAGGCCAAGGGGCTACCCTTTTATCACCTTAATCTTATATGCACACTGATGTATGGGATACATCTAGATTCGGTCATCCTGCACCTACCCCAATCATTCATCCAGTGCCATTCAAGTCCCGTGTGATCTGTACACCATCCAACTAAGTACATGAACAAACCATGTAGAGCCACACTTAGCCTTGGCTTGGCTCTCCAGCGCTGGCACCTCCTGTCAATTCAGGTGCAGCCTGTCTAACTAAATCTACCAACTATATATACTCTTTCTACCAGATAATTGATATGGGGCCATAGACAGCATTTGGAACACTAAACTACACTAAAGCAAACTAGGTACAGGGTAAGTAAAGCAAGATTAGCTGACACTGAACCCCATGCTGAGTTACACAGCAGTGAAGTCACCAATGTGCCATGGTTGTGCACTGACATTCACTCTTTTAAACTAAAACTAAAGATAAAACCACCACCTAAATTATATATAGACTTGCAAACTATTATATTGAACAAGACATTTTCCCATGCCTACTGAATCCTGAGATGCTATTATTTAAGGTTTTTGGCTGCCCATGGGCAGATCCCACTGACCTCCCTTGGGCTTCTGGTATGCCTCCTCCCAGTTTTAGGGGAGTATGGCAGTACCCTTTGCCTAGGAGAGTCAGTGGGACGGGTAGCCACCTCCTTCACTGTCACTTTACTAACACTTTTTCACTCATTTTTGCCATAAGGGCATGCACTGATGTCCCTAATTGGACCATTGTATTAGCAATAAGCTCAAACTTATGGTCTTGAGGAAGGCAAAGCAATCAGGTTCGGAAGCATGGAGGCTGGGAGGAGTAGATGGTATCAGAGGAGGGCTGAACAAGGGAGAGCAATGTTAGCAGGGGAAGAGACACCAGGTATATCCATACTAGAATACTTAAAAGTCATACCCTGGCTAGCTAAGGCTTTAACATCAGCTCTAGAAGCCGTTTTTCTCTTACGATCTCACTTGACTAGAGTTAAAGTCTTCCACTTCTTCTCGTCCTAATCCCTACATTTCCCACAGGTCAGGTCAATAGAAAATACTTGTCCTCTACAGTAGTGCAAGGGGCGTGAGAATCACAGCATGCTTTTGTCAATAGAGCTTATAGTCTAGCACAATTCCATATACAGTATGTAAGGGCCTATCCTAACCATTATTTAGTAATTACCATTCAATTTAAAGTCCTGACTTATCATTTGAGTTCAGAGATATATTTGCAAAATGTATTGCTTCTAACAATATGTGTAAGAACTTGTACCTCTTGTGCTTTCAAGATTTGCTATTGTTCATAATACCAATACTATATAAAAATAACACTGTTTCTTTTTAAACATAATTACACCAATTCCTTTATAAAAGAGAGAGAGAGAGAGAGAGAGAGAGAGAGAGAGAGAGAGAGAGAGAGAGAGAGAGAGAGAGAGAGAGAGAGAGAGAGAGAGAGAACATAAGTGGGTAGTTTATTTCAACATGATGCATACATGTGTATTCCCTCTCAACATACATACAAACTGAGAAATGTGTAACACTACATTAATGTATTAAGTACAGCACAGTACAGGATACTGCATTAAGTAATGTCAATACATTACTAAAATAATGAGAGAGAGAGAGAGAGAGAGAGAGAGAGAGAGAGAGAGAGAGAGAGAGAGAGAGAGAGAGAGAGAGAGAGTTGGATCCACACTGGATGTGCAATGTTTCCTAACATCATGCACATGCACAGCCAGGAAAGTGTCAGTCAAACAATGTTTGGTCATTTGTTCACCCTCCACCCTTACAGGCACAAACAAGAAAACCTTGGTTGACCATCTGATAAACCTATTGTACTTACTGGATTTCTCTGGTGAGTATGAAATATTTTTATCATTTTTATCAGACTGCAGAGAGTCCGATGAGGAAGAAAATCCACTATGCTGATGTGCCAGTGTATTGGAGAAAGTTTCCTGGCCACCATTTACTTCCTTTTTGGATGCTTTAGTGTTTAGAACACCCTGAACAACTTTTACTCTAGCCTATACTCTTCCTAGACTCAGTGTACTGTAAGGGAAACAAGGTCTTATAACTGTGTCCATCTTAAAAAGGAAACAGGACTTTCAACTTGATTGTGTCAGTCAAGAGCACTGAAAGATAACTTAAATGCAGCTAAAAAGAAAGTGCCAACTTATGGTAGGTGAGTGGGGTCTACCAATTAACCACCTTGCCACTGGGTAAATCTTTACTTTTATTAAGCACCATATTATGGAGTACCATATTTGTAATTTTAGACATATCTGACCACCTTTGCCTCAATATCCTATATTTATAACAGTGATAAAATCAATGCAACCTGTTTTAGGCCATTTGTGCTTCCTTTACTAGAATACTGTTTTCCGGTGTGGATGTCTGCTTCTGCCAGAGATTTCTCTCTTTTAGACAGTGGTTTGTGGTGGTAGGTTTCTGTTTCCTAATAGTAGCAGTAGCAGTTATGACTTGGAACATCGATGGGTGGTCTCTTTATTTGTCACTTTTTCATAGGTTGTATTTCAACAGGTATTTTTCACATTCACAATTGACACCAGATCCACTTTATCTTCTGAGAGCAACCACATTTGTTGAACAGCAGCACCAATTTGCAGTAAATGTGACTCACTGTCGAACTTCTCAGTTCCAGCAGACTATGGAACAGCTTTCCAGAGGATGTAGTGCAACTGGAACTTCAGGAGTTCAAGTGAAGATGCAATGCAATGCAATTTTACCTACTACTATTCTCTTTGAATTTTAATATACTTTGATCTATTTATTAAATTATTTTGTCTTTTTTAATAAGTGGGATCTCTTTGTGTATTTCCCTTTACCTCCTCTTACTTCTTCCTAATGGATACCACATTCTTTGGAAGCCTGAATTTCAAGTCAATGGCCCTTTGGGCTTGTTCCATACGAATAGGTTTCACCTTCTGAACAACAACAACAACAACAACAACAACAACAACAACATTAATAATAATAATAATAATAATAATAATACTGGTAATTCTAAGCCGGCTGTCCGCGGTGAGCTAGACTATGGCAGTTGACGTTTTTCTATGTTATTTTACTTGCTTTACAAGAATTTAAAGTAATATTTTGTCGGCCGGCTGTAACTAAGCTGTCATTGACCTTTGAAGATTACGCGACTTGAATTGCCTAACGCAGGGTAGGTTAAGCCAGCATTCCGCGGCAAGCCCCCCCACCCCTCTGTAGCTAATAGGCTATGGCAAAATTGTAACCAGTGAACACCCCTAAAAATACCAACATAACGTACCCTAGAGGTGTTTACTGGTTACAATTTTGCCGTATTAGCTATGGAGGTGGGGGGGGCGGGCTTGCCGCGGAATGCCGGCTTAGACCTTGCCTGCGTTAGGTAATTCAAGTCGTGTAGTCTTCAAAGGTCAATCACAGTTTAGTTACAACTTGGCGACAAAATATTACTTTAAATTCTTGTAAAGCAAGTAAAATAACATAGAAAAACGCCAATTGACACGGCCTAGCTCACCGCGGACAGCCGGCTTAGAATTACCATAATAATAACACTGAGGGGGACCACAGTAGGAAAGCATGGTTTTTGGGTGGAGGAAAACAAAAGTGAAAGGATATCTATAACCTAATCTAACCTAAGGGCCTGGTACAGTATTTACCTGGCTAGGAGGTGAACCTAAGTAACTTAGGGCACTGTAAAATAAAAAAAAAAAGGTCAAGACCCAACTTATCCTATCCTACAGTGCCACGTGCTAATCCCCGGCCAAGAACCCAGGGCACTGTAAACTGAAATTAAATAGGGTAGTAAACTAACCCAACCTGCCTAACATAACCTAGGATGCTGGGGCCTTGGCCTGAGAAGCTTCACCCCTGGATGCCCCCAAAACAGCCTAGGTCACCAGGTCCTTACTTAGTGCATAGAGTCACTTTAAAAACATCTTCATCAATAACGGGTCACGAAAATTCAGTCATGCCCAATCATTTAAATTGATTTATATATTTACCTGTTACCAACTTGTATGTTATGTCTCTCTTTTTCTCAGGTATCAGAATGTATTCAACTTCGTTATTGTCCATTTGTGTAACTCAAAGTGTATTTGTTTATTGTATTTATTATCAAATGTTACTGACCTCAGGTCACCCTAGTTCTCATCGTACTCCTCGTTTACCGGTAATCGCTACCGCAACACCCAAGACAACCAAGTATATATAATATGACAGTTGCTGCGGCAAAATGCCTAACCTACACCATAATTACACAAAATAGGTAAAAAAAGGCTAGAAATATACCGTACCTCTCTTTTTGTCTTTGAGCCACTGGAAATCCAAACATCTTGATAACTTCTTCCATATTCCCTCGATTAGTATGGTTGCAAGCTGGATGCTCTTATAAAACACGTTTAAAAACTGTCAAGTGCACCAAAGCGGTTTAACTGACTTTAAATAATGAATGAATAACATATGTTTGCTCCTTGACTTATCGACCTGCAGAACGTCCCTATCTTTGCGAAGAACCGGCGACGGGAAGAGTATACTAATTCCTCAACAACAAATGACGTCATAGCCTGTCGAAAAGAGAATAATATTACTAAATCTAAGCAAAAGTATCCTTTCTTAAGGGTTTTTCCTTAAAGAGCAGCTTCTGACTCTCTATCGTTTGTGTTTAAGGTTTGCCTTAATTACACTATTTTTCGAAGATTCTCTCCTATGAAAAAGTTAATGGCCAAATGTTAACCATTCTCACCCAAATTTACTAACAATGATTTCATTTCAACGAAGGGCTTAAGCGGAACATCTGTGTGTATACCGCAAATAAACTTGATCATACCTCATCAGTAAATGGCATATGAACATAGCTTTATACTGTGATTATTTAGCCCAGGAACCCAAACCAATAATGAAAGCACGTCCTTGAAAACAAATGTAGAACCCAACAATAGCCAAATTTCTTTAAATTGCAAAATGTTTAACCTTAATCTCGCCAACAGTATGAATGACCTACAAATACGTTGCCTTGTTGTAACTAATCCAGTCATATTACACTTTCTTTCACAGCAATACTTTGGGGCATAATTAAATGTCTATTGCATCCGAGTCACTCTACACAGGGAGTCAATGTATATTCTTAGCTTAAAATCACCCCCCCTCCACCCCCACAAACACTTCAACAACTCAGCCCTTAGTCACCCTTTGGTCCAAGGATTTTCGGTCTACTGAATTCTTGACACTTGTTTTTTGTTTTATTTAAACTTTTACTTGAAAGGTGAAATATATATATATATGACATAATATATATATATATATATATATACATATACATATATATATATATATATTTACATTTTTTAAATGTTATTATTAAAGATTTAGCCTGCCCTATGCCAGCACGTGTTATTGCTCTTTGGGCAGCCCGTAATTCTTTTAAAATATTATACAAATGTTCAAAGCTAACTTCCTGTTACCATCAGTGGTCAATAAAGCAGAAGACTGAAGCAACGTAGTTTAGTCTGATGTCAATTTGTTTTTACAACAGTCCTCTTTCCACACACACAGGCCTACTCACACTAATCGTTTTTACAAAGTGACTACTTTGTAAAAATGATTAATTAAAAAATTTATTGAAACATCTCAGCTGAATACCTACCGAAATCTTTACGTCTGTGTATAAACTGTTCATACTTTGTTACGAATGTCATTGAATGCCGATCAACAATTTAGGCTACCTGGAGAACATTTTAATTAACAGGAATTGCAAGAAAGCCCTATTTTATTGTCAATAATCTCAAAGAAAATCTATTTAACTCCATCTAAAGTACTAAATAGAACTTCTGAAACTAATTATATAAAAGGATATTTTCTTACAAACACCAAGTAAAAAATTTCCTTTATACATGTAAAATAATCATACCAAGGCAGCATAAGACGTTGTTTAGGTTTTTCCTTGCTATAAATCCCTTACAAACAAATTACCTAAAAGAGCGCTTGTCCATCGTATCTATATATTCATCATACACATTGTAACGACAAATAATCCATCCATTTATAAATACGTTTTTAATGAATGTATACTGTCTTTAATGACATGATTATTTACAGTAATAATGAAAAACTAGCATACGGGAAATTCCGTTAAATGGAAACTCCTCAGATGTTAATCAATGCTTTTTTTTTCAGTGGAACAAACTTCAAATATATGAAGATTTCAAATAAAAGTACAGCGAAATGACCACAGGATAATTGACCGATAACAGGATAGGCTAATAGTTTTAAAATCCGACCAACGACTGCAGCACTTGTGAAAAAAGGTGGGGCAACAGTGAAAAAGGCGGAGCAGAGAGAGAGACTTATATAGTTACCCCAAGTCTTTTGCTACCATTTTCTACTAAGCTCACTTGTTATAGAAAATGTTTAAAATTATAACAAATAAATTATATAAAATTTTATTCATGGATATGTCTTTTTATTGCACTTCACTCCGGTTTAACGGAGTTTTGAAGGTTCATGCTACATTTTATTTTATGATTTTTTTTTTGTTAGAACTATAGGGTAGCTCCGCATCGCCGACGGCACTATAACTTGACTTTTTCTACAGTTTTTTGGTTGCTAATTATGAATTTACCTTTCATTATTGGCGCTCGAGTCTAATTAACCTGTAATTAACCCCGAAGTCCATCCAACAAGGGGTTTCCATACGCGATCTTCGCAAGACAGAGCACGGGTACGTCTGTTTCGAACGGTTCATATCCCGTCCGGCAAGTGCAATAACTTGTTACCGTATGGGTCCCCCTCCCCCCAGTATCAGATTCCATTTGGCCGACAACAAAAGTGCAGAAAGAACCCTAAAAGTGTAGAAAACCAGTTGAAAAGGTAAAAACAGGCGCGGAGCTAATATATAGAATTACCGATTTTTAATCTGAGATATTCATGAGCATTTTTTCCATGAACATGCTTAAAACAGGTTTTTAAATATGGTTCATTGCTGTTCTCAGATATCTCTGTGCATAGAAATAAAATGCCCAGCAGATATGCCACACCTTCACCTCAGCACCATTTTTTTACACGATACCAGTAACTCTCGTGGTTGCTAACTCTTTAGACGCATATAAATGGTGTTCTATACTTTCTAGCTACTATGTTAATATTCCAGCATGTTTGCTTATACAGTGATTGTCTTTCAGTTACTGAGATTCACACGTATTCGATCTAGTTCTTCTATGGGTGAGTCTTGGTTTAAATACAACCCTGACATTAATTTAAAGGTATAATTCTCTTATAGGTTTCAATAGTCTATTTTCAGTAGAAAAACTCTTATTACCATAGAATAATATTTAAAAATGTAGCACCGTTTGACTGGCTTTTGAAATAGTAACTGAAGGGAACATTAACTTTTCCAGCTGTTTACCAACATACGTCTCTCAGAAAGTAATATTACAACCATTTTGATATAGCATTTCTTTTCTAAACATAAATTCTGAATGAAAATAAAAACAGCTTGAACAATTATCAAAAGCAAGGGTTACGAGTGTATAGACAAAATTACATTTATCCACTAAAAGAATAAATAGGAAAAATTTAGTTGTGAGTCCTGTAAACGTTGGTTTCCTATATACAATGTCGAAAAAAGTACTTTCACTTTTTTTCTCTTGCACGCACGTCAAGCAAAACTAAAATATCATTTTTCTCTACTTCTGAAGTACTTTTAACATTTTGGCGTTTCGAGTTAAAACAATGAAGAAACAGGGGTACATGTTCTTCAGGTCTAAATAGTACAAATGTATCATCAACATATCGTAGGTAAAGCAATGGCTTAAAGGTGCTGTGACAATTATCAAGCCAAAAACTTCGTGGTGAGATAAAAAGGTATTGGCCAATGTAGGACATGGAGGATTTCCCACTGCGACACCATCTTTTGTTTACATACATTTTGATTTAAACAGCAAATAACACTCAAATGCAGCTAGTGTTATTTATTAAAAATCTGGATACGGTTGGAGTTGTTAAACAGGCTGTTGATGCTTATATCAAAGGTTTCGGTTCACGGAATATTAGTAGACAATGATTTCAATTGAAATCGAAACTTACAAGGACTCACTTACCTAGTTCTAGTATCGCAAACTTCTTTAGCAAAAATAAAAGAACCTTTAACTGTATATTGGTTACGTGTTGCAGGAGCTAAATCTGCCAATCAGTTTATTGATGTCTGATCTTTGAATACCAGATGGCGTTCGCACTAGCTCCTATAGCTATTCCTGAAAATTATGACAATGGTATAGCATTGAGGTTCAATGATATAAGAAAACATTTCGGCAATGGTATAGGAATGAGGTTCAATGATATAAGAAAAAAATTACGGCAATGGTATAGCAATGAGGTTCACTGATATAAGAAAACATTACGGCAATGGTATAACAATGAGGTTCAATGATATAAAAAAAATATGGCAATGGTATAGCAATGAGGTTCAATGACATAAGAAAAAAATACGGCAATGGTATAGCAATGAGGTTCAATGATATAAGAAAAAATATGGCAGTGGTATAGCAATGAGGTTCAATGACATAAGAAAAAAATTACAGCAATGGTATAGCAATGAGGTTCAATGATA
>NC_089759.1:31111656-31124156 GCF_040412425.1 Macrobrachium rosenbergii
ATCATTTCGTATTTTTCCATTTCAGGAGGAGACCTCACAAGGAAGGGCAAAAAAATCATGACTCTGAAACCAGTACTGACAATAGCTGCAGGCGAGGTAATACAGAATTAAAGGAAGGCTAGTTTACAGAAATACAAACTTACATTTGTATAAAGAAATTATGGCAATGAATAACTGAAATAAACTGCAGTATACAATACAGAACCACGTCAATTTGCACAATTTTTCGGCAGAGAACTCTTTCACCTGATACGGGGTTGTGTCCGAGAAAAAAAAAAAGACTATCGCTGCAAAATTCTTCCCATCCACTATCTGTTGGGTCAAGGATAAGGTGTTTGCTTTGTAAAAGTCTTCTATTTTTCCCTAAGATTTCAGAACTTTCACTCTTCCTAATTATTCTGTTAAGCCATCAGACCGAATTTTCTTGGCTTCCTAACCCTTGCTACCAGAAATTGTACTGGTGACATGATTACGCTGATATTTCGTTTCGAAATGTTAACTTTTTGCAGCATTAATAATGAGTAATCTTTCAACTTTCGTTACCCCCTTGTACGTGCATAGAATACGCCTGTGTATGATGTATGATGGTCAGATAATATACGGTGTTATAATTGCAATTCTTAACCACGAGCAAAAACAGTTGTCAACTTCACAGGTTATATAAAGAGAGGTACAATTGGGTTTAGCGAGACGTGGGCACTTGCACGGTGAACAAACTACCATTGTCAGTGCCATTAAATGTTTGTTCGTATATACACCCACACACACATACATATATACCATATATTTATATATATAATTATACACACATATATATATTATATATATAAATATATATATGGACATACACTTCAACATACCATTTAATTTAACCTTTCTTAATTTAAATTATCTCAAAGAGTTTTCCTTTTCTTATTTCCTAGTGGGTGCCTTACACCAAGTTCAATGAAGATGTCCCTGAAGGGTTTACCATCGAAGGCCCGATGAAAGAACTCTTGAATATATTCACGAAGTTACTGAACTTTGAGTAAGTAGAGTGACTACATTTGTCGCAACTGAAAAAGCTTAATCTTTTGTATTGCTTGATATTCTGTGTTCCTGTTCTGACGGCGAGTTTGAAGCCAAAGTATTATAACGGGGCCTTGTAATCTGATGTAATTCGTGGCGAACTTCCTATAGCTTTAGTCAAGTAAAATGAAAGTTTATGTTCTATAAGCATTTTCTCTAAGTTAACCATACGAGCAAAGTTTAAAATAAAATAAAAACAATAATCGTTTTCTTTGCTTCCAGTTACAAACTCGTCCGGACTGCCGATAACTTGTGGGGTGGACCGTTGCCCAACGGCTCCTGGACTGGTATGCTAGGAATACTGAAAAGACAGGTAAATTTAGATAATGACTTGATTTTTGTACAGGGGTCCAACCTTGATGATGGGTTGAGGATATATAAATGTGCGAGTACTTAATTTTTTACTCTGTCCCTCATCCATTACTAAGGGAATCAGCTTATTGAATACACGCAAATGCACACATACAAACACACACACGTATATATAGATGGATAGACAGATAGATAGATAGATAGATACAATATAAGTAAGTGTACCTTAGTTTAACCAGACCACTGAGCTGCTGAACAGCTCTCCTAGGGCTGGCCCGAAGGATTAGACTTATTTTACGTGGCTAAGAACCAATTGGTCACCTAGCAACGTACAGCTTATTGTGGAATCCGAACCACATTATACTGAGAAATGAATTTCTATCACCAGAAATAAATTCCTCTAATTCTTCATTGGCCAGCCGGAGACTTGAACGCGGGCCTAGCAGAGTGCTAGCCGAGAACTCTACCGGCTCGCCCAACGAGGAACTTAGATAGAAATAGATACGGTATATATACATGTGTGTCTGCCTGCCTCCCTGTCTGTGTATGTGTTCTTAAGTGTGTGAGTGTATGTTGATAAGATTGTGATAAGAGAGAGAGAGAGAGAGAGAGAGAGAGAGAGAGAGAGAGAGAGAGAGAGAGAGAGATTCAGATCAGAAACAGAAGTGCAACGTAGTCAGAGCCAACACACTACAAAATATCCGTTCTGTTTTCCTCAGGAGGCGGAGTTGTCCATAGCCCCCTTCTTCATTACCCCTCAGAGGGAGGAGGTGTGTGATTTCACCATCCCTGTGTACATTGACAACCAGGCAATCCTCATGATCCGGCCCACCCTGCAGAGCGATGTGTCTGGATTCCTTAAGCCCTTTACAATGGAGGTAAATTAAGTGAGAATATGGTGCTGGTTTAGAAGGCTTGGTAATGGTTCAGGTTGGAAGACGTTAGGGCGTTCTTTGCAAACACTGTTTGGGTGACCAAAGGAAAGTTCTATTTTATATATATATATATATATATATATATATATATATATATATATATATATATATATATATATATATATATACAGTATATCTATACATATATAAATTTTATATATATTTATATTACATATATATATTGTATATATATATATATATATATATATATATATATATATATATATATATATATATATATATATATATATATACAGTATAATAATGTGTGTGTGTGTATAGATGTGTGATAGACGCTGATGGAGTAAATTCATATAGATACATTGTCGAAATATATTCATGAAATTATATATTTTGAATGACACTTTCATTTTCCCTTGAATTAAAAATGATTTTCTCATCAGATTAGGTAAAATTACTATGTTAACTGCCTTTCTTGATTTATGACTTGGTTATCACTACACCATATTCTTTTAGGCATTAATTTAGATAATAAGAAAGACACTAAGATTTGACCTTTGTTGAGGAAATTGCTGAATGACTGTGAAGAGAGTCAGGACTGATTTTCAGAGAATCAAATTCATATCTAGACAATTCCCGGTGTTCTTCCTTTCCATTTCCTTGCAATTTCCAGGTATGGTTGCTCATTGTTGCCAGCTTGATTAGCATGGTTTTGGTCATGAACTTCATCGTCAACCTGGAGCACAAAATTCACGGCGATGATAATGGCTTCTTCTTTTCGAAAATCTCTTTGTGGATTTTAAAAGCTCTGACCCAAGAAAGTAAGTGTGGTACAGAGGACATATCTAAGCACTGAGTCTATTTGAGCAAAATATCCTGAATCTGGATTCCTTTTTATATAATTATATACTGTATAGTTGTTCTTTTAATATTTACTCTTTTGTACATATGAGCATTTAATGCAAAAGAATGAAATCTCAATATGAATAGCAATAGAATCAGTAATGACAAGAAAAATTAGGATTTGAACGGTCGGAACTCACTTCCACGATAAACTTTTTTTTAATCCTGAAAAATATATGTTTCTGAATACAAGAAAGAGCAAAGTTCCGAATGATATAGGTAAAGCTGATAAATAAAATGATAAAGCCCCTTTGACTAAGGAGCAGTAAACTAAGGAGGGGCGCTTGAGAGTGGAGTCCAAAGTGGTATTCATAGAAAAGCAAAGAATGCGAATTTCCACTGACAGAAAAGTTTCTGTAAGCAAGAAGGTCCTTGAACAATTAAAGCAAATGCCCTCTCTCTCTCTCTCTCTCTCTCTCTCTCTCTCTCTCTCTCTCTCTCTCTCTCTCTCTCTCTCTATATATATATATATATATATATATATATATATATATATATATATATATATTCATATGTCAGTCTTCATAAAGATTGGTATGGTTTAGAATTCAGATTCTTCAGTTTACAAAGTACAAGCTTTGAAGACATACAGTCTAGTCTTCTTTGTCAGGTAGCGATGAGTGCATCGGTACCTGACGAAGAAGACATATGTCTTCGAGGGCTTTTACTTTGTAAAATAAAGAATCTGAATCTAAACCATCCTGTCCTATATATATATATATATATATATATATATATATATATATATATATATATATATATATATATATATATATATATATATATATGTATATATATATAGGCCTATACCACACTGCGAATATATACCTTAGCCCTTTCTTTATAGAAATGGTTTTAAAAAATATCTAATCATCAGAACACTTTCATTGCACTGTGAAAGTTATAATTCGCGAGGAGAGATGTCAAATACTTTTCCCATAGAAAAGTGTTGTTTTCTTTATGACATTTTCCAGGCTCCGAGTGGCTCCCTACAAAGGACGCTGGACGCTTCCTAGTCTTCATCTGGCTAATGGCGTCCTTCGTGTTCATGTCCTGCTACAGCGGTATTTTGACAGCCCTGTTGACCGTGCCGAAGGTCGACATCCCTATCAACTCGCTGTCTGACCTCGCTCGCCAGACCAAGCTACCTTGGCGTCTGGAAGCTGGATCGATGATGTATTCCTTTTTTGAGGTTTGTGTCTATGGCAACACCTTTTCTCAGTGCATGCTGTGCAAGTTCGTGATTTTAGCGCTTTCGTGAAAGCGCTTGGTATTGAACTTCTGCCTGTCATTTTCCTGTGGGATTCGCTTATACACTGAAGTCACGTGCATCTACTGAGATTTTATAAGCATATAACTGTATGTACATGCATGCATGTACTTATTTACGTATTAGAATTTCTGTACACGTCTTCTCTCTCCATACACGCGAAGGAAAGCACGGAGGAACTTGGCAAGAAGGTTTTCAACGAGAAAATCGGAACCTTCCAAGACTGCTGGGAAGATCGCGAGAGAATAGCCGCGGGAGAATTCGCTGCGATCTGTGACACCACGACCATGATGAAATCCATGTCTTGGGATTTTAGGTAAGAAAACGAAAAAATTATGATCTTGAAATTTGTGTCCCAAATTTTCATCCTTTTTAGGATTTTCGGCAACAAATTTTTAACAATGTGTGTCACAAAGTTTCATCCACGTATTGTGATTTTAGGTAAAAAGAATTGACTTTGAAGTACGTCACAAAATTTCGTCCTTGTTAGCATCTTCGGTAACAAATTTATAACAATATGTGTCGCAACATTTCATCCTTTTTAGGATTTTCGATAACAAATTTATAACAATATATGTCACAAAATTTCATCCATGCCTTGGGATTTTATGTAACAAATTTATAACAAAGTATATCACAAAATTTTATACTAATATTTATCACAACGTTTCATCCATGTCTTAGGATTTTATTTCCTTCGAAATTTCAGCAAGACAGGGAAGTGTCACCTTTACCGATCCAGGGAAAAGGTCTACACCAACGGGATATTGTCAGTGGCTTTTCGTACCAAGTCCAGCTATCTCCCGAAGGCTAACAAGATGTGAGTTCCCTTATTGTTATTATTAAGCTTCACCATAGGTATGGTGAAGCTGATTACTTTTATTATTATAAAATCTTACCCTTTTCACTACACCTTCATCAATTTTGTCAGGAGAGTGAAATATTTATAATGACAAATTCACATCACAAAATTATTCATGTCTTGTTATCTTCGTTAATAATCATTGGGATATAAAATATGTGCAAACAAATCATCCATGTCTCAGGAAATTTGGAAAATCAATCATAACTTGAAATGTGTTCAAATGATCTGGATAGAGGAATATTTTTTTTTAAACTGCTGAAATGACAAAAATCATCAAACATCGGTACTGATATCCATCCAACTATAGAAATTGCCAAGAATATTTCTATATTATCTCACTCGCATATTAATTTCAAAAATATGTCACCTAAAAATCTTTGAGTGTCTCTTTCAAAATGACATACCACATGACACAGGTTTTTCAATGATATTCACATGCGCATAACGCTGGAAAATGTCAGAAAGTGAAATTGTTAAAAGTGGAAACTCCCTTTGATGACTAGGGCCAATTATTACGGGAATCAAAAAGTAAATTTTTTGATGTCTTCGACTCGAGACTATTGTCTTTGAACTCTCAACACAGAAATTCAATGGTAAATTCTGCTATTCCGGAAACACCTCACACCACTGTTCCGCTTCTGTGTTTATATCCGCACTATGCCCTTCAAGCCATTTGTGTTCAGTTTCTCATCTCTAGGATGAATTTTACCAACGCATTTCGATAGACGATGCATTAAGCAATTTTTCTGCCCTTACAGAATATAGTTGTTCCTGTCATGATGCAAAATCTTTCTCTGGTACCCGATGTATGATAATTTACAGTTGTAGGATCTTTCATAAGCAGCAGTAAAACAGTGCATTTTTAAATTATTAGCTTTTAATTTATTTGAATGAAAATGTAAAAACGCTATGCTCAATTACTTAGGCGATTAGAATATTTTCAGTGTTTTTACAATGTTGCTATCAAAAAGAAACCAGTATTTTGAACGTCTTGATCTTTCGCTATTGGGATCTCACTGGCTTTAAAAACACTTTAAGGAAGCTGTAGACCGTTTTCACATACAAAAATGAAAACTTAATTCCTAAGAATAGTCCACGAGATAGTGTGATGTTATAAACCAAATCTAGTGTTACGCTTATAAAATGTTTTGCACGGACAAAATAAGCAAGGATCTCACGACAAGATGAGACCAACATAAAGCCTTTTAAGAGTAGGATAAAGCGTTATTGCATTGTTCATTCATATGCAAAACTAACCAGGAAAATAAATAATTTGCCAAAATCATCCAATGTAACTACTGAAAACAATATAACAACACCAAAAACCCAGGTTCGAACTCCAGCAATGGCAGATGCACTTATCAATTGTAACTCTACTTGGGAGCGTGAGTTATTTTCCAAGATTTAGCGGATTCGATATTAGGTGGAATTTGTGGCTTAATATTTGTGAGTATGAAAAAAGTCTCGTGTTAGTGGCAAATATTCATAATCAGCAAAGTGTTACAAAGTTACTAATCAGCTGTTGTCGTGGAAATCGGTTCTGAATGCAGAACCTGAATATGTACTGTAGAGTCGATATAAAAATCACGTCTCTCTTGACAACCGGATGGGACCAGGGACCAGCCGACCATCTATCAATAAATCTTAACCAGAGGCCAAGGTTCGAATCCTGGCTGGGTCGGTGGCACTTATCAATTGTAATTACCTTTGAATGTAAATTATTCCTAAGGTATAGAGAATTCGATATTAAGTTATATTTGTGTCTTAATATTTGGGTATAAAAAAATAAACAAAGCCATGCATGTATATGTGACAAGACAATATATATATATATATATATATATATATATATATATATATATATATATATATATATATATATATATAGACAAATATAACATAATATTGAATTCTCTATACCTTAGAAGAAAGTTTACTCCCAAAGGTAATTACAATTGATAAGTGCATCCGACCCAGCCAGGATTCGAACTTGGGATTTTGGCTTAGGTAGTTAATTACGCACATTCAGACATTTTATACTTTTGTATATATATTTGTATAATATATGTAAACTATATATATATATACTGTATATGTATATATATATATATATATATATATATATATATATATATATATATATATATATATATATATATATATATATACTGTATATATATTTACAAAAGTATGAAATGTCTGCATGAACCTACTCAACTTCTAAACCTTTCAAAGAACTATCTCGATATCTTCTAAGCACCAGCCTTCAAACATGCTACATTATCATCAATTGTGGAGATTATCCACATACTAAACATCTAAATTACCGAATCCTATTTGCACAGAATTCTCACCCTCAAAGAAGCGGGGATTATGGACAAGTGGCTGAGAGACCAAATGGCCAACTCTTCACAGTGCCTTCGTCCCCCAACCGCAGACCGGACAGGGGGCATCCAGCCCCTTGACTTCGAGTCTTTCACCGGGTCTTTCCTGTTGTTGCTTGGTGGTAAGTGAAATTTAAGACTGTGGCCTTTCGAGAGGTTGACGTCTACCCTCCAACTTCTCTAGGAAATGCACTAAACTGATCCTATTCTGCGGTGCCATTATTTCTCATGCACTCGTCTTGGTAACTCCCTAATCTGCTTTGTGCTCAGATGATAACATTAATTTTCCCAGTATAAATTTTTTTTCTCGCGAGTTTTTTAATGACGGTTTCTATATGGTTTAAAGTTATTAATTTTTTTTCTCTATTTCTTTCGTTCCTTTGAACTGCTCTACCTAATGTTCTTGTTTCACAGCTGTTTGGAGGTAAATCTTTTCATATGATGGGATGATTTTGCTTTTAGTAGTTTTTTAGCTAAATATTCTTGTGGCACGCGCTCACTACACTACGTAATTAGCCAGTATGTATATATATATATATATATATATATATATATATACATATACATACATACATTATATACTGTATACGCACACACACACATGCATATATATATATAGTATATATATATATATATATATATATATATATATATGATTAAATATTATCTATCTATCTATCTATATATATATATATATATGTATATATATATATATATATATATATATATATATATATATATATATATATATATATATATATGTGTGTGTTTCTGAATTGAAACGTATTCTGAATTAATATTCTCAAAGCGAAGAATCTAAAATCCTCTAGCTGTAAATATCCTACAAGAATAAGATCTGAAGAAAAACAAAATGACACCAAATTTGTCAGAAAAGCAGCAGAAAAAGATCGACTGAGGAAATTGAAAGAGAAATTAAGTCAAATATGCATATAATTCCCTACTTTTAGAAAAAAAAAAAACAATACTAATGACTGCATAGAAAGACTGTTTTTCCACAAGGGGAATGTCAGACTTATAAGGGTAATAAATCACAAACGTATTTACACATTTAACGAAAATACAGGAATAAAACTATAAATTTCAAAAGAATTCGAGATTCATCGCTTTAGTTCACAATGATTAAGAGTCGTTATATCAGCTTTTGCAGATAAAGGGGGTTATTTCGATTTGAATGACGTTTTCTTCAAGTAAAGAGGAATTTTTTTTGCATCAATTTATCAATTTAAAGTCAGCTTCGCAATAACATAAACAATGAGATTGCTTGAGAAACAGCACAAAAAAAAAAAAAAACTGCGCGAAATTGTGTGATACAGTCTTTTTCCTTTGTGTGCACATTTGCACAATGGGTGATAAAGGCACGATATCAATAATCAGTGCCGAAGCTTTTATAGAGAAATCATTGGTAACCCGATAATGACTGATATTATTCCGTGAGCTGAATCGTTTCCCGATAATAACAAGTCCCCGAAAGCAAGCATCGGCCGTTCTTCACCAAACAAAGAAAAGATGAAGTATACTTACAGTTGCGCTAAATCATTGCTTCACTGGAATAAAAACTTTCGTTATTATTAATATTAATATTGTAGTAATAGGAATTTTTGAAAGTTATTAACTTGTGAAGCAATATTTTTTCCGAGTGGATGCGAAAAGCGAGAAATAGAGAGAGGAGAATAACGATTACTTGAGAAGGATATGGATATAAACGAACAAATGATGTTTGCTTGCTAACGCAAGTATCTAGATAGGTCAAAAACACGAAGCTGAAACGATGGCAATTGGCTGTTTAATTGATGGCTGTTATGAAATTCAGGCCGTCTAGACAAGCACCCGGCTCAGCCATTCAGCGCTTAAGACAGTGGAAAGAGAGCGTTGAGGTGGTTAGACAGCAAGAGAAAAAGCTCAAGAAAATAGACGAGAGAAAGTTCAAAGATCTGAAGGTAGAACTGAAAACCTCACAGCTGCACTAAGAAGTAATGCAATTATTGTACAATAAGGTTGAAGGAAGGAGCAGGAAAGGGAGGTAAAAGTAAAATGCTGAAAAGTGGACGCAGCCTGGGACCAAACGTACGCAACAAACTCCCTTTAGTAATGCCTACAGTGTATCACGTAAGGGGCACTGAGGGAACTGTCCCACAACGGCAGATTGGCTCTTTAAAGCATTATTACTATATCGCACTTCACATTCGATAAGTGGTTGACTTTTGGAACAAATATTTGACATATTTCCTCAGGGTACGTCGTTTCTCTCCTGGCACTGATCTTCGAGGTTGCATTCAGTCGATGTCAATTCTAGCAATACGAAATCTCTGGTCTGATCGTCTATAGGTAAGTGTTTTTACGAAGTTGCCAACAATAAGTTAATTCTTTTAATGCATTTACTTTGCTATCCCATCAGCAAGACAGTATTCTCATACCGATTTTCTGTAAAATTATTTTGAAAGTTTTTGACGGCCGAAAAGTTATCAGGTACTGCAGTGGAGTACAAAAGTATTTGCCGAATGTAATATATAATCCTTGTGTAACACAAATATTTACTCTTATTTCAACAATACAAAGTCGTTCGAGCAGTTCACTTGGACTTAAAGCTTTTTACAGTACGTAATCATTATTAGATTTACAAAGTTAACAAATTTCCATCTACTTAAAATGAGCAGCTTTGGTAGGTTTCGGTATGTTAAGAAAACATATGTATTCTGTTTTCTATAATTCCTAAGAAAACTTTCTGTGTTTATCAAACGTGTCAGTACATTATCTTCACATCAGATATATCTGCTTTCATGTTCATTACAGCTCTTGCAAAATTCACCCAATGAATCATTAATGTTATTCTTTTATACAGAGAGCACTCCACTGACGCACTGGAAGAACTGCGAGACGTAGTCCCCATCAGTCAAACAATTCCTGCGGTTTAAACTATGCTGAAAATCAATAGTTTTATGAAGCGTGGAATTGCACAGTTAGTAATCATATGAACAATAAAATGTCATCCGGAATGATAATGTTCTCATTAAATCCTCGACTCAGCGATATATGAATATTCAATAGTAGATGAATTATTAATGTGCATGACGATAAATAAAACAAGTATGGCTATATACGACGGGTATGTAATCTGTTCTTCAAGATCCTTCTTATTATGCTAGTTTAGGTGCAAAGGCAATCAATGGAACGGGCAACGCAAATATTTGCGTAAATAATCAAGAAATAAAAAAAAGAATAATCTTGTTGTTTTTCTCTGCCTTGGATTGTAGTAAATGTTGTTGTTGGGTCTTTAAGTGGCCTATAACTCTCTGTCTGTCTGTCTGTCTATCTGGATTAAACTTTATTCTAGATCTAACATTTGATTTTTGGTTTCATGCGTGTTTAAAAAAAGAGAGTATTTCTCAAATGGGAAAATAACACTTTTAACAGAGTGATTGATCTACACCATTCAGTCGATATCACACTAATGAGACCTATTTCAGAAATGTTTTGGTCATGAAAGAATCCTGATTTCCTACAACAAATATGGAATACCTGCTTTTTGACGGCTGGGATTTTCCTTGAAGAAATAGGAAGATCTTCATGTAATTTGGGATATTGCCTCCACGAGACTTCTGTTTTCCTGACGAATCGGGAAAATGTTCAAGATTTAAATTAGGAAGATCTCGAGAATGAAATTTTTTTGTCTCAGATACTCGTGACAGGATCTAGCTCCCAGAGGGGGGATTGTTTTTATAACTGCTTGTTTTTTTGTTGTTGAAACAAATTGAATATAGAATTTAGGCCAAAGGCCAAGCACTAGGGCCTATGAGGTCATTCAGCGCTGACAGTGACAGTGAGAAGGTTTGAAAGGCAATGAAAGAGGTTGCAGTTAGGGGCCGAAGGGACGCTGCAGAGTGCCTGAAGTAATGCCTACAGTGTACCACGTGAGATGCACTGACGGCACTACCCCCCTACGGATTTTTTGTTGTTGTTGACAAGACTGTTTTTCACAGACGCGCCAGGATTGCTTTGATTAATGTACGGTCTGAAATAAGATACATGAGTTTCAGCACTATATGGCTTTCGTTAATGTGTTATTTTAAGTCACCATGTGACCTGTTGCTTACTATTGTTTTTTTTTTTTAATTTATGGCTTACCTTCGAGCTGTGGGTAAATATAAATATCCTTTGTGGAAACGATAAAACTGAGAACGATCTGCAATTCGAGGTTTTATTTAAATGTTTATTTTCTTATTGCGTTTTACTTTTTTTGGGCGCGGGGGCGCGGGTATATTATTGCATTCTGGTCTATTGACTATGTAACAGAAACCATACTTGGGTGTGTACGTGTCTCTGTGTGCGTTTGCGTGCGTACGAATTAATTTAGATGTTTATAGCAAATAGAAAAAGCACATACCTTTCGTAAAGGTTTTATCTACCAAGACGGCACACGATTAGAAACAACATTCCGGTTCACGATTCAGAGAACGACAAAATATTTATCGCCATGTGTCCCTTTTCGCTGTTGGATCCATACATAAGTAAGTTCTCGGATGATGTGTCTGGATAATAAATAGAGCGATGAAGGGATGTTTTTACCCGTTTTATTTGCCGAATTTGACGATCGGGCTGCATGTATATAATCTCCCGCAAAAATGTCGAGTCGGTTACTTCCGTCACGGAGACTCATCAGAGAGGTAAGATGGATTCTGGAAGCTAGCGTTTTCTTATTTAGTTCGACATTTATTCTTTGCTAAAATGTGTAGCTCTCTCTTTTTGATATCCAGAATGTAGCAACGCGGTGAATATGACTGTAT
>NC_089759.1:31126656-31156656 GCF_040412425.1 Macrobrachium rosenbergii
ATTTTCTATTATCTCTCCTTAATTGTGTAGTCAAGTTTCACATACAATTTGTAGATTATAGGTTCCTTACAGCTGATTTACTTAACTTTGTATAAAATAATCTAAGCAAAAATACCATATTTTCTCTCCTCCTCTTGATGACGTGAGCCAGAATTCCTTTTTCATTACAGACTCATTAGTTTGTAACACTATTTTGATAACGATCTCAGTAAGTTTTATGTCACTTTAGATGAAACACAAAACTGTCAGGATTCCAAGTAATCAAATGGATTATATATATCTAAACGATATTCATGGGTCGTGAATGGCAGCCTACAGTGGTTTTAAGAGTTGTTTTCTGTATATCGCCGCTTGAAAGTTCCTTGCAAATGGGTGGACAAATAAAACAGTAGAAATTGCGCCGAAGTTTTCTGTACAGCGTACAATGCTGTATAAAACTCTCAGCCAAGGCCCACGAAACTCTCAGCCGCAGCCCATGAAACTTTCAGCCACCGCCCGGTATTGGCATGTGTTGTTGGGACCTATAGCGGTGCCAGACGCACGATCATGGCTAACTTTAACCTTAACTAAAATAAAAACTACTGCGGCAGAGGGCTGCAATTTGGTATGTTTGATAATTGGAGGGTGGATGATCAACATACCAATTTGCAGCCCTCTAGCCTCAGTAGTTTTTAAGATCTGGTGGAGAAAAAAGTGAGGACGGGCAGACAAAGCCATCTCAACAGTTTTCTTTTACAGAAAACTAAAAGTCGCCCCAACATAGGTATCCCAGTGTAGCAGGAGAACTACAAACTGTACGAGCAAATGACCCAGGCATTGGGTGTAATTTGAATACATTTTCTCTAGGACATAAATTAGTTATCCCTGGACAAAGATTTACAATAATTCACTTATCCTCGCAGAGCAAAACAAAGTTTGTGCGGTTCCAGTTCGATTCCATTAGGCTGCAAAGGACTGAAGATTCTACTTATGTTCCCAAATCGAACCCATCTAAAAATTGCTGCGGAGACGGTAAGTAATGTACGTATTTAGCGATAATCCGTCATGACAACCACAATATAATAAGATCAAATATATTAATTTCTGAATATAACTTACCAAAGGGCTGTCTTATTCATGATTTTTGACTGGTTTTGAAATGCCATCTTTAAATAAAATTGTCTGAAGAAAAATATATTTATCTAGAAAGCCTTTTCCCTGTGCAGGCATGCCTGGTAGTAGTAGTAGTAGTAGTAGTAGTAGTAGTAGTAGTAGTAGTAGTAGGGATTTACCTTAGAAACGGCTCCTATTAGGCGAACATATATTTGATATAATTTTCTTCTTTCTCTGCATTTTCTCCCACTTCTGTGTGGGGTCAATGTTTTTGACAGCTTTCCTTCACCTGGCTAAGTCAAACACATCGCCCTCAGACAGTCGCTTGTCTCTCAGATCTTCTTTAACAACATCCATCCACCTTTGCTTTGGTCTTCGTCTCGCTCTCCCAACAGGCACCAGAGTCTGCGTCACTCTCCTCCCTTCTCATCACATGGCCATGCCACTGCAATCTTTTTACTGGACCTTCTTTGATAGTTCTGCAACTTTAGTAGTTCCCCTTGTTCTTTCATTCTTGATCTTATCCATTTTTATCACTCCACACATCCATCTCAGCATTTTCATCTCTAGAGCATCCAGTTTCTTCTCTTGCGCTCTCGTAATCGGCCATGTTTCAGCTCCACATGTCAATGCTAGTCTCATTATTGTCTTATACACTTCCTTTAACGTTTTGGTATCATCATTTACCAATAATCTGTACCTCCTTCCAATCTTCCGTTCTTTCACATTCTGACAAAGGCTTCACGTTAAATAGCTAAATTCAGTTTCTGCAAATTGTGATATAATTCCAGTGGGTACCGTACACGATCGTGACCGATAAGCCAGATGGAACTTTAGAGATCTCAGGTCCCATGGGACACGTTGTGAACATGTTTGCCCAGTTCTATGGTTTTGAGTAAGTAACGTTTTAGATTTTAATTGTCATAGAAATTTGCTTGGAAATTATTTAGTGTTTCTTATAGTAATTAAGTCCATAAGTTTTACATTTTGAATCTTTTTCCCTGTTTAATATAAAAACTAAACAACAGTGATTAGTGAAGAAAAGGTTACTGGGTTCCTCACTGTAAAAAAAAATTCAGTTTACGTCACAGTAAGTAATGCCAGCGGTATTTTGTCTAGCAATGATAGGGCCTATTTAGTGCGGTATTTTCAATATAAGCAAATGTCATGTTATCTCCCCAAACAGTTACACCCTCATACGTCCACCAGATGGTCTCTGGGGTGCCAAACAGCCCGATGGATCCTGGAATGGCATGATGGGAATGGTAGACAGAAAGGTAATGATGGCATAACATAACTTTCTCAGTAGTAAAGATTTCAGTATTTCCAATCATCCTTAAAAGCATATTTACTAGCTGCTGAATATCAGCAGATACTCGTTTTCATTCCCAACTTTAAAGGAAAAATAAGAAAAGT
Source organism: Macrobrachium rosenbergii (assembly GCF_040412425.1). Taxonomy (NCBI): domain Eukaryota; kingdom Metazoa; phylum Arthropoda; class Malacostraca; order Decapoda; family Palaemonidae; genus Macrobrachium; species Macrobrachium rosenbergii. The sequence goes on from NC_089759.1 coordinate 31,129,165, forward strand.
TTCTTGTCAAAGAATGATTTTCGACGAATTCCACAGTCTGGGGATGAAAATGTGATGCACGTCAGATTAAAAACTTGTCTTTCATGTCGGATGGCAGAGCTCTACACTGATAAAAACCTTAATTGGTTATTAGTATGTTTCACTTTATAATAATTGTACGACGAACATTTCGCTTGGAACTGATGCATCATATCATCATTGCCGCCAAATCAAGGAAGTGGACGTTCTTATATTTCATGATGAAGTTTGATAAAATGAAACAACTGGTCGTCTATTTAAGTGTTACCATCTGCTTAGATTTGTTATACCGCCACATTCTAAATGTGCGATTTTATATTCCTTTTAAAGGCTAGAAATGTTTTGCTTCCCAATCTATTTGACACAGTTTAGCCTGTTTCTTCCATAAATCTTTTAATTATCTAGTTGTATTTTGCTTCAGGAAGTGGAATTCGCAGTAGGTCCGTTCACTATCACACCAGAGAGGGAGACAGCCTGTGATTTCTCGAGACCTGTTCACAGCGATAATCTGGCTATCCTGATGATCAGGCCCGGTCTTGAAAATGATGTTGGTGGATTTCTGAAGCCATTTACTTACAAGGTAAGGCAGTTTACATAGAGATCTAGTGGAAGTTACGGATTAAAAAAGAAATTAAACGAATTTTTTTGAAAGAACTGTTAATTTTTTGCTTAAAGTTTAAGCATCATGCTTACACGGTTATATTTCATGGTGCAGGTATGATAACTTAGAAATGATAGAACAAATTTGTTAACCTAAAATGTTTTCATTCTTCAATCTAGAGTAAAAATGTTTTTATGCTGTTAATAATTTTCCATACAGATTACGAAAAAATAACGCCGATATTCGTGTTCTAAAAAGAAAATTATTTACAAAGAAGCTGAGAAACGAATAAGCGCCAAAATGTACTTTCAAAGAGAAGAAAATGGTACCTTTATATACATGAAGTAAGGCAAGCTATGGTACAAACCAAAATTTATTCTAATTTAAGGTCCTTATCATTAGAAAAGACTCGCCACAAAGAAGGAGAAATATTCAAAGTGACGATAGAAAAAATTCAAAGCACGAAAGTGTTTTCAAAATCACTATGGCAAATATCTAAAGCACTCCTCTATCAAAAATTCACTTAAGGATAGGTATGGACAAGGCAAACAGTGCTTTTAGCATTACCACAAAATGAGAAATGATGAACAATGAGTCAAAAGAGAATAATGTAAGAGTTGTAACCTCCTTTTTGAACATCATTGTTTATAATATATACATATTATATATATATATATATATATATATATATATATATATATATATATATATATATATATATATATATATATATATATATATATATATATATATATATGTATTATATCATGCCATTTGAATCTTCCATGGGAACTGCGTGGCTAATGATAAGTAAGGAGTCTACAGGAGAAAGATTTACCAATGAAAACACTGACTTTAAACTGTTTATTACCCATCGTCAGACGCAGACAGCGTTTTATTCTATTATTGATATCCGCGAAGAAAGGAAAATAATGAATAATGAGCCAAAATAATTAAAGATAGAAGTGTCAGAGGAAGGTCCTAAGCTTTCCGTGGATGAAAACTAAGGCTGGAAAATGCAGGAAATTAAATATATAAATGAGGGAGAGAAAAGAAATCCAGAGAAAGAGAAAGATTCCTTACCCTCAGTGTGAGAACTTTTGACTTAGAAGTTCTTGATTTTTCAAACTAAAATGTGGGTAGTTTTTATTCCATATCTGACAACTATAATGAATAAGTAATGCATAAGTGATTAGTAATGACCGATGATTCAAGATGAGTAAAAATTGCTACAAGTACGAACTGACTTGAATTGTTTTGTTTTTTAATTCGAGAAAATTAAAGTTTAACAGCTCTCCTAGGGCTGACCCGAAGGATTAGACTTATTTTACGCGGCTAAGAACCAATTGGTTACTTAGCAACGGGACCTACGGCTTATTGTGGAATCCGAACCACATTATACCGAGAAATGAATTTCTATCACCAGAAATAAATTCCTCTAATTCTTCGTTGGCCGGCCGGAGACTCGAACTCGGGCCTAGTCAATATCCGCAGTACATGAATAATGCATAAATAATCTAAGAGTAAGAAGCTGATCATGACCAAAAAATTATAATTTTTCAGCTCACGATTAATTCCAAAACAATGCGAAATAAAAAATCACTTAAATTAATGAATATTCGTTTAACACTTACCATATGACGGAGGAACTGAAGGCTGGCTAACCAACACACATGGAGCGAAGTCTTTGTATCATAAAGATAGGATGGTTTCTGCACTATATCAGAAAGAACTGACTGCCCTGAAACTTTAGAGATATGGCGATAGCTTAAGGTTTATCATTTTGAGAAGCAAAATGCATACAATGAAGGATAACTTGGCACAATGTCACAGACTGTAAGTGTTTGGTAAACATAACCTACCTGAATCTGTTCTAATACGAGACTGTTGATGGCGTTTCCCGCAAAGCAAACAGCACAATTCTGTTTGCTGAACAAACACTGTTTACGGGAGATCTTTATTCTTGATTGAGTGGCGAATGACCTCTCTAGCACAAATTCTGATAAACTGTGCCTGAAATAACAGAATTTGACAATGAATATGACGTGGAACCTGACGAAAAATTCATACGAAAGACATTAATATAAGGAAGCTTGTAGGGCAAAAAACTGATTTTCTGAGGGCTTAGGTTAACATATGACCAGCTGTCACAAACACTGACATAAATATTCTAATACTTGATAGAATATACAGGGAGGAACATTGATGAAAAACCTGCACCCATTCCAGCTTCCAGGGATTTGCTGTTCATATCCAATTTTACATACACAGAATTTCTCCATTCCAAGTTTGTATTTATGAATCTTCAATAAGTGTTTTGTAGAGAAGAAGCCATATCATGTAATTTGAGGAGTGGTTTCAGGTGTTTCGCAGTGGGATATTGTTCCTCTTTGTCTTGAACTTTCTGACTTTTTTCCAACTCCACTATTTGCCTGCCACAGCCTTTCTGAAAATGGTGGCATGTCACATGTATTTGATGTCTTTATTGAGGCAGCATGCACACTGGTGTATAAGTGTTTATATGTATACATGCGTGTAGGAAAATAAATATATGTTAGTGGTTGAAGAATTATGTGCATGGAGATACGGTTGAATGACACTGGCGTACAAGAACATTAACCAGGGCCATGCAATCTTCCCACCAGGTATGGATTCTTATAGTGGCCAGTGCACTGTGCATGGCAATTACCAAGACGTTGGTGACCAAATGCGAAGAAGTAATATACAGTTTCAAGGAGAAGACTCCGGTGACACAAGCATTTCAGCGGATTCTAGAGAACGTGGTTCAAGAAGGTAAGAAATTAACCTTGTTATTATATATTTATATATATATATATATATATATATATATATATATATATATATATGTGTGTGTGTGTGTGTGTACGTATATATGTATGTACATGTGTGTGTGTGTAAATTAATATAAAATTTTGTCACCTCTTTTCTATGCCCTGTCATTCACACGCCATTTTCTTCTAAAGTATCAGGTTCTGAGTGGATACCAATGAGCAATGGCGGAAGGATCTTGCTGTCATCATGGCTGCTCGCTACGATAGTCTTTTCGTCACTGTACAGCGGGACTTTGACCGCTATGCTGACCGTCCCTAGAGTTGTCATTCCTATTGATTCTTTGGCTGACCTCGTTTCCCAAGATGCTCTGCCTTGGCGACTTGAGGCAGGGTCGATGATGCCCAAGTTTCTTATGGTAAGTGGATCTGTGTACTCTGCTTCATGTCCAATATAAAAGATGAATCACTGAAGATTGTATTTAGGTATATCTTTCATTCAGATATAGTGTTATATATTAAAGTCCTCCTGGGCCTCTTTAGGCTCATAGGGCAGGCTCTGATCTCCTGTTTCTTAGGCCGACTGTCAGTGGGGTATATAGTAATCTTATAATAGGTTAGGCTCTGAAAAGTGGATCATTCAAGACTGAAATATGACATGTCTTACAATCACATTGTACGCGGTAGGGTGGTGTTAGACTTCCTGTTCAATCTTGACAGACATTTCCAAGAAATAATGATATTTCAGTGTCCAGCATTTACTGTCAATGGCGTACTGTATTGAATTTGCAAGACCGTTTATACTTTATAATTAATTTGCAGATACCTCTATGATGCGATCGCTCTGAAACACATGAGTTTATTTCATTTGCACCTATTTGATAATGTGACTAGTTAAGGTAGATCACATTTCATGAAGGAAGTTCTGTGCTTCTACATTTATTATTTATGGCCCTTGCAGGAATCTGGCGATCCAGTGCGGATGAAGGTGGTGACTCACGTATCTGGGACAATCCCTGATTGTTGGGCTGCCAGGGAGGCCATTGCCAGGGGCGAGTATGCTGCCCTCTGCGATGAGACCTCCATGAAAAAGTCCATGGCATGGGACTTCAGGTAATGGGAGGGACAATGAGACCTCCATGAAAAAGTCCATGGACTTGGGACTTTAGGTAATGGGAGGGACAATGAGACCTCCATGAAAAAGTCCATGGCATGGGACTTCAGGTAATGGGAGGGACAATGAGACCTCCATGAAAAAGTCCATGGACTTGGGACTTTAGGTAATGGAAGGGACAATGAGACCTCCATGAAAAAGTCCATGGCATGGGACTTTAGGTAATGGGAGGGACAATGATATATTGGGAAGTATATGCCTGAGCTAGGTCGCTTTAACAATTTGTTTCTGTGCTTCTGTGGGTGAATATAATACCACGATAAATATTGCGCGATTTATTAATTCCTTATCTTACTTTTTTCTTTTATTGGAAAATATTTAGGACTGAATAAACCTCTACGGTTTGACAGATAGAGGTTTTAGAAATTTAAAACGCGATATGAGCCTGATGTGGAAACCGAATCTCCGATGTTCCATATATGTCACTGTATGGGTACATACATATATACACATATATATATATATATATATATATATATATATATATATATATATATATATATATATATATATATATATATATATATATATATATATATATATACTGTTTCACTTTCTATATTGGTGAAATATCTGCTTATATATATCTTGTTTATCTATCTATCTATCTATCTATAATCTATCTATCTATCTATCTTATCTATATATATATATATATATATATATATATATATATATATATATATATATATATATATATATATATATATATATATATATATACAGTATATACACACACACACACACACACACATGTATATATATATATATATATATATATATATATATATATATATATATATATATATATATATGTATGTATATATAAACAGATTATATGGCCACTCAAGACAAAGTGAAACAATGGAATGGAAGATATTTCATCTTTATTCCAAGGCATTTTCAACCAAACTACATAAAATGGCAAAAAGTTACAAATAGGTCTTGGTTTTACAAACAACAAAGGTCATTACTTTTTGCGGTAGGTCTCCAGGTCAAGAACAGCTCTCTAGGATTATCGTAGGTAACCAGATAAGCAAAGGATCACCGAACACCTCCTGCAGAAGTGGGGTCAAGAGTTAATAGACCTGGGGTTATATTAATGTTATTTACAACTTCTTACCATAGTACTATTGGACCGGTGAAATTTGCGATTTTTCACTTGGGTGTACGAAAGAAGTGTTGCTTTTTAGGACAGTTCTAACTAAAGATTTATGATGATTTATTCTGACATTGATTCCCTTATTTGTTTAGCCCAAATAAAGTGAATCATAATCCACAAAGGGACTTTATAAATAGTGTTGTTATTTGGTGAGGAATATTTTCAACACCGATTAACTAAGGCAAACAAATGGTGTTCTGAGGTAATTCCGTCTTCCTGTCACTTTCATTTTAAATTGTTCCCACAGCTTTATTATAGCGAGTATCCAATATGTAAGAAGGATAATATGAGTCCCTGCCTAGTTTTCTAATGATCTGTTTTCGTTATCCAGGAATTCAGGACGGACAATACGTAACGCTTTCAGTAACATTGAATAGAATAAAGAGATTTTTATACAATATGATATCAAGAGAAATGTTTTTTATAATTAAAAAAAATAATTTGTTGTTTGCTATATACACTAGATTTACATTGAAATTGTCCCTCTGATTTATACAGTTACCTGAGATAATCCTCAAAATCTGTTCCTGACCTGAAGACCTACCTCAGAAAGTATTAATGTCCCTTGTATGTATGCATTGGCAGTTATGTAAATCCTCTGTGTTCTTAGGTGTTGTTTATAAAACCGACTCTTCTTCGCAATCTCTTGTTCCATTGTATGTTGTTTCCTTAAAGTGCCTTAGAGAGAAAAACGGCGACATTGTCGAGTTATTTGTGATTTCTGTGATAGAAGTTTTATGTGTGTATATATATATATATATATATATATATATATATATATATATATATATATATATATATATATATATATATATATATGAATCATGAAAATGTGGAATATGATAAATATATAAATAAAGAAAATATGGATCATGATGCATATATAAATAAAGGCAATATATATATATATATATATATATATATATATATATATATATATATATATATATATATATATATATATATACATATATGCTTAAAAATTCACAGTAGATGCACGTGACTTCAGTGTATGAGCAGAATCCCACAGGAAAATGACAGGCAGAAGTTCAGTACCTACTGAACTTCTATCTGTCATTTTCCTGTGGATTCGCTTTATATATATATATATATATATATATATATATATATATATATATATATATATATATATATATATATATATATATATATATATATATTTGTTCGTGTGTGTGTGTGTATGCCTAATTTAATAAAATGACCTTCACTAAGAAATCATCACTAAAGATTTATTCGTCATACATTCATTAATTTCTTACCCTTAGCTGCCTACAGACCAAATCAATTCAACTGATTCTTTCATTTCCAGCACCACAGGGAAATGTCACCTTTACATTGCAAAGCAATATGTGTTTACAAATGCAATGATGGCCATGGCATTCCAGGTTAATTCATCGTATGTTCCAGCAATAAACAACATGTAAGTTAATATTTAAAAACTGCTCTCTAATGTGTGCATTTCTCGTGAACATTTTAGAGGTTTCTCTCAATTTACATTTTCAATAGTCTGGACTTGAGCATTGGTTGTATTTTTTTAATGGTAGGCTGAATATTAAATGGATCATCCTAAAAATTCTAAAGCCAACATTTTTGGTTAAAATGTTAAACCGAATTCACAACAGTGTCATGAAATCGTTTTCAAAAAATAACATCAAGATTTGGCAAAACTCTTGCCTAACCAACCTTAGCGATGAGCTTCAGGTAATCTCGTCTTAAGAAAAGCTCATGCAAGACAAAAATAATCATGAAACACCCCATAAAATGAGTTACTAAGCCATAGTGGATGCGATTAACTATATAGGCTAAACCTCCAATGTAAAGAATAAAAAACGGTTCAATACTAAATTCAGCTTGTAATCCTTATGCGAAGCTCACCGCTAGGTGACTCTCCTTTTAAGTTTCTATTGGGACAGAATAATTTTTCTCCTAATACACCTAAAACAACTGACTTAAAGATAATTCACACACATCTGATATCCGCACCACATTTTGCACTTTAATTAACGCGGTTGCAAATTGACTGTTTTGCTGTATCGATATCTGGTTTGTGGTTCACGTTAAATGCAGACAAAATGAAGAATCCCGGTAGATAACTTACTTCAAAACAGGTCGACAGTCAACAGCTGAACATTATTCCGCAGCATGGTAAAATTTTGGGTCTTTCCTCTTATATGCTTCAGGTCAAGGGGCAGAGTGTAACTCAATTGCGCTACAGCTCGGGTCAAAACACTTTCTGAAAAGTGTAATCAGTTTTCACATAAAAGAGCTCAAACTAGTTCAGTGTTGCCCACAAACAGCATTTACCTTGTTTGTTTTTTATACTCTACTTTTCTAACTTTTTCTTTTCTTAGAATCACGAAGAGATTTTTTGTGGACTTACCCCGTGACCTATGTCCCATCTTGCTTCAAAATAAAGTAATATGTATCTCTGAGCCACTATTTCTACATTTAAAAGTTCTTACAACTGAACTATTTTGGTGGACACTACTGTAACAAAATTTCTTTCCATAGTAATGTTAATTATTTCAAGACGTATCTCTAAAAATAAGAGACTTTATTCCATTATTCCAATAACAAGCAATCGGTCAGTTTCTGGCAGACTTTTTAAGAACAGAAACTCAACAATTTCCCTATACTTTTCCCTGAATTAAGGAGGTCTATGGTTTTATAAAGAGAAATAGGGAAAATTGACAGACAAGGCATTACACTTTTGGTAAAACTTACCTAAATTTCCTAATTAATCTGTCAACCGAATCGCTCTTCGAATAAAAATTGAACCCATAATTTCCGCCCTTATTCCATTCTCATACGAAGAAGAAAAATATTAAAAGCATTCATTTACAATCGGAACATAAGCAAACCGGCTCAACAAACGATGCTATGTTTTGAAAATATCTGCTTTCCAACCTCTCCAGCATTCCTACCTTTCCCACTTAGCCTGAGACTGTGGTCTTCATTTTAGTATTGAGCCCCTCAACAATACTTCACTTAAATGATAACTACTTAGTCCAGAAGCTCTTTTATACACTGTAAGATTTGCTTTCATATGTACCTTGCAATCTGTCTGTCAGTCTGTCTATCTGTCTGTATGTGTGTCTGTCTGTCTGTCTCTATATATATCATATATATATATCTCTCTATATATATATATATATATATATATATATATATATATATATATATATATATATATATATATATACAAATAAACACAAACACACACACACACACACATATATATATATATACATATACACACACACACACACATATATGTATATAGGCTATATATATACACGTAGTCATTTATAATGTGCATTAATCCATTAAGAGAGAGTGAACAGAAATCTATTTGGATAGCTATGATCTGAATACGAACTGTGACAAAGTGATCATGTAATTGTATACTTTATACTTTATAACGATATTGCAGTATTGGCATAATCATGGAATCGGGATTCCTGGACATGTGGATGGGAGCTGAACTAACCAACGTTTCCCAGTGCCTTCGACCCCCGAGTTCCGACCAGAGAGATGGCATCAGTGCGTTGAATCTCGAAGCATTCTACGGAATCTTCATTGTTTTGTCTATGGGTAAATTCTATACGGAGCATACTGCGAGTTAATAATATTATTTTTCGTTTATCATGTTATATTAGTATGCATGATAAACTGGGATGATATATTCTACCCACTGTAAAACTTGGGAAAACGTGGTGTAGTCCTCATTCAACATCTCCAAGATTAAAATGAAATTTAAATTATCAGTGTATGAGAAACGAATTTGCTATATCTCTCTTAAACAACTTGAAAGAAAGCCATAGTTAACTTCCTACTTGATAATTTGAGTCTTGTACAGATTTTTGATAATTTTAAAAAATGTTTAATTTGTAATACATCTACAGAATATATTATCGACTGGAAAATCAAATCTTCAACCATATTATTAAAAATAATTATTTTGTTTATAGGTGCTTTATTCGGGCTTCTATCCTTCATCTTCGAATATGGATTCCACCTAATAATGGGAAACAAAGACCCGGAAGATGATTCTGGATTCAGTGGCTGACAAATACTCTCATGTCTATTTTAGACAGTTAAATACAGCAGAAAATATGAGCTGTGTATTTTGCTGTTTTCAATTTGCTCTGTATTGTTTATTCACTGGTTTGTTCGTTAATCTGAAAATATATTTACAGATCTATGGTAGCAAGATATCACATTGGCAATAAAAATCTTATGTAATAATTATAAGTAAATAATTCAGCAACCAGTAAAAAAGATTGTTTCATTTTTATTATTCCAGATGTTTGAAAATGTATCATAAGACAACAGCTAGTTGGCCAGGAAGTATACCACTTGATAAACCATACACAAATTTTGTGGAATTTTGCAACGAAAAACTTTCACACCGTCTCCCTGTTCATATCTAGAATTTCACAGACTGGTCTGTTTCCTTCCGTGTTCACGACTATCGTTTCCACAGTTAATTCATTTCAAGCTTTATGTTATCGTATTCCTGACTTTAAAGCATTCATTGATAATTTCATTTTTCCCATTTGTCTGAAGCCTAAACTATGGACCTTCATAGCATCCTTAATTTTTGGTTCATTAGGGGTCCTAGTTCTTCCTGTTGTGTTTGATAGTCACATCTGTGGAATATTAAAACACTGAAATGGACATAACAGTATTTGGACATTAATTAATTAATGGAAGCCTCAAAACAATAACGTAGGAAGTAATTCATGACAAAACAGTAAGGGCAGTGTTATTACTTCCAACAAACACCAAAGTATACAGTAACCTCCAAAGATAAATCTAAAAATTATGTGGAAGCTAACTCTGTTTCACGTTACGTTAATTGCATATTTAAAGACTCTTTCATCAAATATTTCGAGATTCAAAAATGTCCATGCATGAAGTTGATTTAGTTCAACGTTACATTCCATTGTTTTATTGAAACTTTACTACTTTACACATATATGAGTCATCTTGTTTTTTAATATTTTAACCAGACTTTACGTTACATTTCTTTATTTTCTCTCAGGATCTTTCTACATTTATGTTCACATTAATCAGAAATTAATCAGCTAATTTCAGAACATTTTGTCTGTACTTTGCAGCTAATGAACAATTGCACAAAATTCCTTCATCTAAGCTACTGTAAACCGCTAAGCAATGTGACCATTTTAATTACAAACTAATCGAAATCAGGTATTTCTCATTATTTATTTGTTTAGTATAATTTATTTGTTAATTTACTGATCGTTATTTTTTAAAACGTGCAAAATTACTAAGGAACAACACTGAATTCCACTGACTTGTGAATCTAACTTCCTTGGAATAAAATGCTCATTCTTGGAAAAAATGAAAACTGAGTAAAGACAGTGAAAGATAAATAGCAAATAAAGTTAAACCGAAAAATCCTTACAAAGAAAAGAAAACAGAATATGAGCCAGTAAAATTAAGACAATGGAGATAACGCTTTAACTAAGTATTACCACAGAAATTTCTTATCCTTTTATGGGTCTACTTATCAGTTGAGTTTTACACAAAATGAATAACTGGACTATCAAATGGTTCAACAAATTAGAGTACAAACCAGCTTCTCAGTTGTTAGGTTTTAGAACCACTAGACGCATGAAAATTTTGGCTGTGGAATTCTTGCTAGCATGAGTCATGCCATTTAACTATATACTTCAGTTGCCTTGATTTTTGGTGAAATATCATCAGACCAACTGTGCCAGAGAGTTTTTATTTGCTTCAATTCAGAACGTGGTATTGGTTGTCCTGCATTTTATTGATGGGTAAACCCCATCAATAAAATGCAACAAGACCAATATCCCATTCTAAACTCAAGCGAATAAAAACTACGATAAAGTTGGTATCATGATATTTCACCAAAACTAAAGGTGAGCTAAGGAGACGTCTGACAACTGCATAATGGCGCTACTTAATATTATTACTTGAAATTAACATTAATTTTTCATTTCTTCGTTTTAATTGCACTTTCTGGTTACTCAGCGTTCGTGTTGTGAGGGCTTGGGATGGCGTACACTATATATACGTGTTTTCAACTGGTATTTTATACATAATTTAAGTCCCTTTTACCTAAGTCATTCTTTTAAAATGATTTTAATTAACTATTATTTTTTTTTAGTCCTGATGATGAACCTATGCTTTTAAACTTTGGCGTAGAATAAAACATATACAATTTCATTACCTTACCAGTCATCCTCTTCTCTGGTTATCTGTCTATCTATCTATCCATCTTTCTATATATATACATACACACACACACACACACACACATATACATATATATATATATATATATATATATATATATATATATATATATATATATATATATATATATGCATATATATACAGTTTATTGTCATAGCCCTTACATATAATATTCTGAAACCAGACAAAAACCTATTAGGTAATGAAATTGTATGTGTGCATAATATATTCATCTGTATAATATTAGATACTCTTTTAAGAATATGGAACATAATATATACATATACATCAACTGTATAGGTTATATATATATAGTACTATTATAAACATTTATATCAATAAATGCCAGAACCTCATTACTTACATAGCTTTATTACGTGAAATTACAGAATTCAGCCACAACACCAGAAAATAATATATATATATATATATATATATATATATATATATATATATATATATATATATATATATATATATATATATATATATATATATATATATATACAATTTAATCACCTTTCATAGCTTGGACAGTGGCTTTGCATATAGTACTGAACATAGGTAGACAAAATATATAAGGTAATTGCTATAATTTGTACATATCAGCATAATTATATTCATCTTATATAACGTAAGATACTTTTTAGGAATGTGGAACAGATTAAGTCTAGGGAGGTTGGAGTCTTCAACTCAGGTTATACATTACCTTCAGTATTTTGCATACCAGAAAGTTTTCCTCTTCAATAAATGTTCGGAACCTAAACTTCCGCATTTTATTTCTGTTCCAAATTACATGTAATTACACACTTATTAACACACACACACATACATTGAATGGAATGCACACACATATATATAGTAGTTGGGGAAAATCATATATGCAATAGTTAGCTTATAATATATATATATATATATGATTTAGGTTATATCTTTTAATCTTATATCTGTTTGTCAGCGTCCTTTGTGGTCAAAAGTTGAAAGACCTGGGTACATGATGGTATATACATACAAACATACATTTATATATCCACATATATTATATATATGATTATTTATTATATATATATATATATATATATATATATATATATATATATATATATATATATATATATATATATATATATATATATATATATATATACATACCATCACAAAATGCACCAACAGAGGCAACAGGAAATGCGGAAGCATGAACAAGTTTTGGGTACAATGCAATATGAATACAGTTCAGGAACACGCAAAAGTAAAACATAGCAGGAGCGTAAGTATACAAGAGGTAATAGTTAAATATCGTGAGTCGTGCAAATTTTGTTTGTCATCTAAAATACTGGGCAATATTCCTAATCCGTTTATCCAGTTAGTGTATAACTCTACTGGCATTAAAGATGCCAGCGTGAGATTTTTCATGCTTACCCTTGCAATTATTTATTTATCTTTTTAAACTATTATTACAAATTAAAATCACTAATGATAGTTTTCCTGCCAAAAATCTTTTGCTGCACACACCTAAATGCACAAACAACCAACTCACACACACAAACACACACACACAAACACACACACATTATATATATATATATATATATATATATATATATATATATATATATATATATATATAAAATGTATAATTCTGTATATAACCGTACATAAAATAAAGTACCTTTATCTTTTATCATACAGCTGTACTTATGTGGGTGTATTTTCGATAACAACATTGCGAATTTGGTTGATTACTATTTTTCTGTCTTTATGCAAAAAAACTAATAATTGTAATACACTTTGTTTCATTGTCCTTTCTGCATGTCCAGCGTTTCTAAATGAACTGATTAGATTGACTGAATTTCATATGCAAATGGCAAATGAACTATTAACTTTGCAACAGGTAAATGCGGGCCTTCCTTGTACTTATAGTCTCTATAACAATTTTAAGTTATTAAATTCCTCGGTTTCATGTTATGATGTGACTGCAGAAACATGTACGTGCTGTGATTGTTACTGGGGGAATAATCCAATTACTGGGATATTCAGACCCCGAGAACTTAACAGAATTGTCTAGTGACTGGAAGACTGAGTATATCATTTCTCATGCACTCCTTATAGAAGTTTTTATGATCACTAGTTAGTTTTACAGTCTACTTAATCAAAGAGAAAACGCTTTAATTTTTATTTGGGGTCTGTCTTATAGATTGTTCGATGTCGCTGTAAATGACATTTTCATCAGCAAAGTCCTCATAAGACGGGCGGATCCATTAAGGATTCCTGACAGGAAAATCAACTGTTTTGTGAAATATATTGTATATAATATGCTTTATGAATTCGAGAATTTTTTAAAAAAAAAAGTTAATCTTTTAAACATTCATACTATGCACACACATACACACAGACAAACAGACACGCACACACACACACACATGTCTATATATATATATATATATATATATATATATATGTATATATATGTATATATATATATATATATATATATATATATATATATATATATATATATATATATATATATATATATATATATATATATATATATATATATATGTTAGTTTTGTAATATCAAAAACGACTTGGTTGAAAAATAGTAATTCAAATCTTGTGACTTTCATTATTACGAACCTAATTTATCACTTTCGAAAGAAGAGATGGAAGTGTTTTTTAACGCTTATTGTTTTATACCCCCCCCCCAACGATTTATCGTAATACTTTTTCTGCTTGCAGCTCAAAAAATGCCTGCACATAGCAATAAAAAAGACGATTTGTGGTGCTTTCAATAATTATTTATATCCCTTAAGGCATAAAATCAAGAACAATAACCGAAGGTAAATTACGACAACAGAACATTAACAGAATGCTCATGCCACTGTAGTTTCAGCAGTTTTTTAACAGTGATAAAAAGAAATACGCTTCTTGGAGTTCAACAACCGAAAATTCTTACCGAGTCTCTTCCTATATTATTGGTAGTGATATCAGTTGCATTGGATGATCCATATGGTGGCGGTTTCTATAGCGCCATGTTTCCTAAATCTCAATCCTTGTATCTGTTTAATGCCATGGGTTTTAACCCGAACTGTCAAAAGTTCAACTTAATTTAAACACGGCTTTTAAAAGCAGCAGAAAAGAAAGGGAGTGAGATCGTCCCATGCACTTCCTCATCTACGAACATATTTTCAAGGTGCAATGGTGGTTAGCAGAAAGAGTGAGCTAAAAGGTAAACAAAAGGTTAAAACAGTAATAAGTAAAGCTAAACGAACAAGTCTCTCTCTCTCTGTCCCTCTATATATAATCTTATTTGTTTGAGTTATCTCTGTCTATATATATATATATAATATATATTTGTTTGGCTTATTTATGTTTATATATATATATAATATATATATATATATATATATATATATATATATATATATATATATATATATATATATATATATATGAGCAAAGTTACAGCCACGAAGGAAAAGTGAAACACTTGAGACACTTTTCCTTCATGACTGTAACTTTGTTCTTATAGTCATCACTTTTTACCTTTTCCGTGATTTAAAATCAAACATAAATGTATACATATATATATATATATATAGATATATACTGTATATATCTATATTAATTGAAAACCCACTTCTAATCTATTTCTAAAATAGGCTTAAAAGTGTTTGATATATTAATATGCAATGAATGCAAAGCGTATCAGCATAAAGTTATACAAAATCAGGATCCACGTTTCAGACAATGTATTATACGAATAAAAACGATCTGTTCATCGGATTTCCATTACAATCAATTCAAGGTGATATTAGCCTTATGTTGGAACTGTACTTGAAAAACTGAAATCTTGGGAATTCGGGTAAAAAAGCGCGAGATAGAGTGAGAGACCTTAATTTAAGCGTATCATATGATTTTTGTGCAATAAATCTCTTTTTGCTCAATTCAGTTCTGCGCGCGCTTCGACTCTCCAAAATAATAGTCATATAAATAATTGTGATATTGTCACTTTCCAGTGGTTGTTCTGGCTTAAACTGAGGTAAAGGGTGTTGGCCTTTGCTTCAGTTAGATATAACGCTCCTGGGTCACGTCGAGCTGCACTTTCTGCATAAACAGCAGTTTGATTAATCCATCGTTAATTCACGAGGAATAAACAGATAAGTTGCTTTGTTTAATGGTTTAAGACATCTGGTTTTGCAATCCTTTTTCTCAGTCAACATTTCCCTTGCGTGTTTCTCTTTCTTCATCTTCATATGTGATTTTTCTGCTTTTTTTGATGAAAATACTTCTCAGTCCTCACTTTCTTTTCTAAGCATTTTGGTGTTCAGGCTACTGCAAACTTAACCTTGACAGGCTGCTCACTTCAGACGGCTAAGCCTGTGTTCTTGTAAGAATTATGCTTTATTCAGAAACTATTTGGCCTTTTCTTCATTACGTTACTAAAGCCGTATGCTATTTTTAGAAAAATTTCGGAGGCCTTTTATCATATCTAGGGTGTTTAATATCCCCAAAGTATTTTTTTTTTTTGACCATACAGTCCTCGAAGACGAATATACCGGATCTGAAGCCAATAAAATAAGAAATACTGCAATCACATTGAACTGTATTGGAGCTTTGTTTCCAAGAAGAAACATTCACTTACACCTCACATTTGACATGCAAATGGCTTTCACTAACTCGTTTGACATTTCAGTACCCTTTCGGGTACGGAAAATATTCCAGTGAAGATCCGCTCGAATGCCTCTTAGATGAATCATTCAATGTCTGTGCTACAGACAGGTGTTTTATGACAGGTATCCACAGAAATATCTGATCGTTAGAAAACAACTTTTGCCACGTAGAAAAATCAAAATAGTTTGATATCTAAAGGTAGCCTAGAAAACAATGTGCCACATCAGATTGAAATACCTTGCATCATTGCCTTATTTTTTGTTGATTATTTTGCTGTTTAGGCCTATGTATTTTTATATCTTTATTTAACTTTAGCATCATGCATTTTTGCTTCACTCTGGTTATATGGTTCGCACTTATATAGACATGATCCTGTGAAGATTTACATGTTAATGACATTTTCAGTTTGTTCCACAGAAATGTTTGTACAGTACATCTTAAATAACAACTCTATAAGAATCACGAGTATAAATCGGCTTTTTATTTTTTTGGCTGCACTGTCCTTGTTCTGCGATGAGGTTGAGACTCCGATGACAGGTTCCTTGTCATATTCATGGAACATCGTTAACTCTTTTAAAAGGTTTATCGGCGCGGCTTTGCAATAGGAACGAGCCAATTTTAATAGTGATTGAAATGGAAGTAGCCTGAAGCTCATGGGTAGGTCTAAGGGAGCAATAACCGTATCATTTGCTTTCCGGGAGTCACACAGGTAGGTCTTATTTCATACAGGTAGTCTAAAGGAGTCTGATAGTTTTGAGGTTAGGATCGAGCAATTTCAGATCCGAAACTGACTCGGAGATTGGACCATGAATCTGCAATCTCGGTTCTATTTTCACTATGATACAAGTAGCCCATTAAACATCTAATAATTAAGGAGCAAACTAAAATATTTCATTTGCAACTCAGTGAAAAGCAGTCGCCCCTGGATGATATTTCCTTATGGTTATTGCTTGACATTCTTCATAGATTTCCTTAGTCATCCTTATAAGTGCGTCTGGTACAACATCAAAATAAGAAAGAAGCTTGAACGAAGGTTCCATAAAATCTATCTTATCATTTAGTCTTAAGTTATAACCTTATGATTTTATTAAATTTTTTTTTTTTTTTGGTAAGGAGCATACTTTTTTTTGCACTTACTGTAATTGACTGTTTTCTTATAAGTAACTATCAACTTTATGCAGTTTGGTATAACGTCTTTTTCTTTCACTAAAACAATAATTTCGTTGACTGTTTTATCTAATTTACTCCAGGCACTCTTTCTCTGATTATTGGTCAAGGCTCGAACGATTAGAGTGTTCGTTTACGTTTTAGTTCTCTGTAAAACAAAACTATTGAGATGGCTATGTGTCTGTCCGTCCGCACTATTTTTGTCCCCCCCTCAGATCTTAAAAACTACTGAGGCTAGAGGGCTGCAAGTTGGTGTGTTGATCATCCACCCTTCAATCATCAAACATAACAAATTGCAGCCCTCTAGTCTCAGTAGTTTTCATTTTATTTAAGGTTAAAGTTAGCCATAATCGTGCGTCTTGCACCGCAACAACACAGGCCACTGCAGCCGGCTGAGAGTTTCATACAAGCATCATAAGCTCTACAGAAAACTCGATTGCGCCGAAGAAACTTCAGGGCACTTTTTACTTATTTGTAATGAGATCAGTTAACACATTACATACGAGCAGTTTTCAGTGCACTTACGAGTATATTCACTTTCTTCTTATGGATACCATAACATAAAATTCTTTTTATATAAAAATCACAACACTTTGGGTCAAGTACTTAGACATTTCTCCACGCATTCCTGAAGCAACTGTTTGCTGAGAAGTCGCATACGATATCTAAAACTTTAATGCGTTCGTCTTGGTACTGCATATCAAATACCAAGGAAAGTTTAATTTATTTATTTTAACTGATTACAAAATATGACATTTTATCTGAAATCGTAAAACAATTGTTTGGCCGTTACAAGCTTTGTAGAAGCATAGAGCTACAGAAAGATTACAGTTCCAGATGCATCATTTAATAACTACAGATAAATAATATCTTATTAAAAGTAGAGTCCAAGCCTAATTCTTTGATTTAGCCCGCGTCCATTTCCATTCGAAGATGGCAATCAGAGTTTTTTAAATATATTTTTTTAACTGAAGTTTGTGTTTGTCTCCAGGTTACCCAGTTGATGTCAGTACTAAAGGAGGCTCCACTGAACACTGAACTTTAGAAGAAAATATAAACTGTCGGCTGCTGAAACACTGACTATAATGGATAAAGTAAAACCTCTAATAAAGGTTGCTGCTGAAACGGTGAGTTTGAGTAACTGAATATTATACATAATTTACATGCACACACACACATATATATGTATATATATACATATATAAGTATATATCTATCTATCTATCCATTTATCTATCTATCTATCTATTTATATATATATATACAGTATATATATATTATATGCATATATATTATATATATATATATATATATATATATCTATATATATATATATCTATCGATCTATCTATAAATATATATATGCAATGCCTCTATTGACATAATCAGCGAATCACATGCTCGGTAGTTATTTGGCATTAGTGGTTTAAAGCCAAGGCAGACTTGGACACGCTTAGCGATCACGTGAAAATTCTATCATGGAATCCGAAGGGTAGCATCTTCCAAGTGGAAAATGTGTACATGTGGAAATGAAATATGAAATAATTCAAGTCACCATTATCAGTATTTACAAATCTTATGGAACAAGTTTAAGGGCTATGAACTTCCTTAACAAACTTCCACAGACGAGTGGATAAATTTCCCCCCTTCTTCCTCAGTGGATCCCGTGGACTCTGGTTCAAGAGAGAGAAGATGGGAGACTTTACGTCTCTGGCCCCATGGGGAATATGCTGGAGATATTTGCGACTTCACTGCACTTCGAGTAAGCGTTTCTGTAGGCAACACGCAAATTACTTCTTTCGATAAGATATGCATCTTAACATAAAATGCTAATTTTGTTATCGAACAGAAAGCTAGGCTAGTGAGATGATTCTTGAAGTGATAAGAAATATGGTATAAAATATTTTGTGAGTTTAATTTCTCAAATAATTGGAGCGAAATGACTGGTGGTTTAGAAAAAGAAAGAAAGCTAGGGATAGGAACTAATTAATGTGGGATAGATGGACGACAACCTCTTCTAAGATAATCTAAAAAGTTATAGTAACAATGTAAGGTGATTGAGTATAAGTATAGATGCTTAACATGCTTAATTACTGAGAGATTTCTGTCGTTTTGATTCCAGGGACCCTTTGCGGCAGTTTTAGCCACCCTACTCTGAGTGTCATTAATCAGTATACGGAAATTCTCCAAAATATTGATAGTGTAGTTTGGTGTTTGAGGGTTAATTATTGACCTGACGGATATTGAATCAATCGTATTGACATTGTTGATAGGGACAGTGTTTGGTCCTCTCAAGTTGAGCAGAAGTAAAGTAGGTGGGTTCGCAATGTAAGGGAAGATATTTGATTGAGAACACAGAACAATGAGTGATTCATTGTGTAGGAATTATATGGAAAAAGAACTGGGTTAAACAAATAAACTATAACTAACTATGTCATCAACATTCATTTCCAATTAGCAGTACTCAAAATATTGTTGAAACAAATAAGTTACCTAGCAAATATTAATATTGATAATTTAATCCAAGACCCAAAGCCTTTAAAAAAAGACTGTAGTGACCCTGTGATAGCTGATAATGGAAAGATAAAGAAAGCTAAGACCTTTGCTTTTGTTAATGAGGTAAATTTACAAATCCCCTTGAAACTTATTATTTCATGGAATACTCGCTTATCAGGTCCTTTCTACAACAGCTATGAAGTCAAACGACCTCCAGATGGCTTGTGGGGAGCAGTTACTGAGAACGGGAATTGGTCAGGAATGATTGGGATGCTGGAGAGACAGGTAAGAGATCGAATTCCTAGATCGAATTTTTTTTTTTTTTTTTCCTACTGCTGTTTTAACTACCATCGTACGAGGTCGGAAGTGCAATATTTGCTGAAGTTATTTGGAAGAAAAATTCTAAACAAATAAAAAAATTTCTCGTTTAAATAGATGCATACAGTTCATTCATAACTTAAACAGTCATCAAACTGGGAACCATACAATTATTGGTAAATATAGATATGTACACTAGCAACAAGACAGTAATAGGACTTTAAGTGAAGTATTTCACCATTAATTTGATCTTATTCGTTATTTTGATGTCTTAGCAAAACTCCTCTTAAATGCACTATTTTTGGCAGCAGTTATTTACGTATTCTTTAAAAATAAGTTTAGCTTTACTGTTAATCATTATTTTGCTTTCATCACATTTACTGATTTCCCTATTACCTTTAAACTAAAGGAACTTTAAACAGATTACGTAAACCTATGTTTAAGTTGCAAAATGATCCATTTTCCTGCATTACTTACAAACATAACTTGTAAACGTTAACATGAAATCTTGATTTACTCTAAATCATTGCTTGTTTTTCCTTAATGGCATTTTTCATACCATACACCTTGAAATCTTTAGTTAAACTTTTTTGACTTTCAAATTTTTTTTTAGGAAAATTTCCGACATTAATACCGAAATCCCATCAACAGGAGGTTGAATTTGCTCTGGGACCTTTCACCATCACTCCTCAGAGAGAAACTGTGTGCAACTTTGTCCTTCCAGTTCACAACGATAACAAGGCCATTCTCACCGTGAGACCAGGGCTGACTAACGATCTCTCTGGATTTCTGAAACCTTTCGCTTTTGAGGTAACGGCAGTAAAAACTAACACTTGTATAATACCATTTTTCCTCGTTATTATTATTATTATTATTATTATTATTATTATTATTATTATTATTATTATTATTATTATTGGAGAAGCAAATCCACAGTTATGTATATGTACATATATTTGCTTCTCCATTTTAAGACTCATGCTACTATGAGTATTTTTTAATTATTATTATTATTATTATTATTATTATTATTATTATTATTATTATTATTATTATTAGTAGTAGTAGTAGTAGTAGTAGTAGTAGTAGTAGTAGTAGTAGTAGTAGTAGTAGTAGTAGTAGTAGGTCTTTCTCCTCTAGATCGAGAACGAGATATGCCGAATATCAAGTCCACAATAATATTTCAATGGTATTTTTTTTTTATAAAATCAACAAGAATACCATTGAATATTATTGTGAGCCTGATATACAACATTATTATTATTATTATTATTATTATTATTATTATTATTATTATTATTATTATTATTATTATTATTATTATTATTATTATTATGTGCAAACAATCATATATAATACAGGCCTACAAGACTAGATACTTAAAAAAGGGAGCTTCCATGGAATAGACTCTTCATTTGGGAAACTCCTGAATTAATAGAGAAGTCAACATCGAGATTTACTTCTACATTCATAAACAAAAGTAGAAGCAAGAGATAGGAAGAAGGTATGTGGCTGCTTAAAGTAATTTTGCACAGCCCAGTTCAAGTTGTCTGCATCAAAATCAGGAACACTACCTGGAAGATCATTCTAGCATTGCTTCCAAAAAGAAAATAGGTAGATAGAATTTAAAAAAAAAACGCTGACGCCGTAAGCAGACATACAGAAATCCAGACACAGACACAGTGATTGCTACAAAACGCTGCCTAGATATTCCATCTGGAATCCATAGAGAAATACAGACTATAATAGCGAGGAATTTCCATATCTTGACGAAGAGAAAAATTCAGGCGAAAATGGATGTAAAAATACCCTAGTGCGTAGCCCTTCGTTTGGAGATAATTTATATTTCTTTTTTGCTTACATTTTATTATGGAAGCACTTAGATTCACTCATTTGGTTAGGAAGAGTTCCTTCTGTCATTTACGTACGCAAGATCCCTAAAGTACTGGACGTTTTCATTGTGGTTTTGCACTCGTCATAAATGTAGCGCACGTTCAGAAGTTATTAATTTCATTAGCAAGATTACAGTCAATACGGTTTAATGGATAACAGATCAGTAGTATACGAGTATATAGCCAGCCTCTTTCAAGCTTTTTGACTTACGACCTGGAAAAAATAAAAAGAAAACTCGTAAATCCAGACCATAAGATTCTAAATGCCATTCTTACTTCTTTATGTGTTAGTGGTAACTGTCTGCTCTTATAAATGTGGTAGCTATTGAGGATTCTTCCGAATACATATTTTACTTCACTACTGCTATATCCATTGTAGAAGAAAACTTGGTGAGCCATTTTTCGCCAAAAGAGTTTTTCGTTTCCTTCCAGGGAGAACGATGTGTGATGACGAAATGGAGTTTAGGTGATATTACGGTATTCTCTCCCTCAGTTCCAGCATAACTGGAAGCTTTCACACAGATGGCTGTCTAAAGTAACTTGCTCATTGCCCAAACTATGACATCCGAGAAGAGGCGAGAGCCTTCAGTGGAATCTCCATAAATAGAGTTTTGTGTGGAGACTCCAGTAAATCACTTTTGTGTTCACTGACGTTCATTAACATTCTTCATTCTCACGTAGATATATCTATATACCTTGAGTACATAAGAATTGTTTTATATGCATAGTCAAGAAATTAGCCCAACGGTACATCCACTAGGGCAATAAGTTGACTTTCTCTCGGGATCTTGAAAGTTCTCCAGTAATTTAACGGTAGAGTTAATGCAGTATTCAGCTTACACGTTTAGTGCAATCAGTTCAGTGATATCTCCACCTAATGATAATTTAGCACCAGCAAAGGGACACTCTCTTTAAACTATCGTGTACCCATGAATATTCAGTCACATGTAAGACAGGCCGTTTGGAATGAGGAATCCATATGAAACAGCGAAACACGTTTCTGAATCGGTAAAGTCAAAACTGCCTTCCAAAAATAACTTTTGGTAAAGTTCCAGGACAAATTTCAGAACAAACTCGGACTGTTATCCGAGACATTTAAGACTGAACTAGAATATTAGATCATTCAGAAGACACCAGGCATTCATGGCTACCAGTAGGCGAAGGGGATTATTCTTCCTAGTTACAGGATAGCAGTATCTTCTAAGAATGCAGGTGACTGAAATTTCTCTGAACAGCTATCTGAGGTAAATTCAGTAAAAGTAAGTATACCGTAGTTTTACCAGACCACTAAGCTGATTAACAGCTCTCCAGGGCTGGCCCGAAGGATTAGACTTATTTTACGTGGCTAAGAACCAATTGGTTACTTAGCAACGGGAACAGCTTTGGAATCCGAACCACATTATGAGAGAAATGAATTTCTATCACCAGAAATAAATTCCTCTGACTCTTCATCATCGGGAACTGAACCGCCCATTGAGAGTCTTCAAGCGACTCGGCCAACAAAGAGCTTCGGTAAATTCAGTATTCAATCCTAACCGTTACTTTGCTTTCTCGTCTACAGGTTTGGCTCATGCTTTTACTGAGTTCCGTCATGATTGGGGCTGCGATGATTTTTGTCGTTCTGAACGAAGCTGAGATATTTGAGCACTCAAAACGAAACGCTGTCCCTCGTTCAACTCAATGGGTCTTCTCAACTTTCGCTCAAGAAAGTAAGTGATTTCATAAATTCCCCGAGGTCTCAACCTTCTAACTGGATTGTAAATACTTGTAGCGGCATTTTTTAATTTGGAAAATCTCAACAAAAAATATAAAAGTTGCCATTAAATTGGTAAAGTTTCGAAAATTTAAATCACTGTAACTTCTATACCATTAAAAGTGAAGGAATGATACTGTCGTCACTACAATGAGTAACTATTCAAGATCTTGATCTGATGTAAAATAATCAAATTTTGAACCATGGTCATAAAAGCTGGATGAGATTAAGAGAGGCAGAGCTTAATGGTGCTACTGTGTATTTTAATGAATTTCCCAAAGCGTTATTACGCTATTTTATCAGAAATACACTAACAGATAGGTTCCTATGGGATAAAAATTGTTTTAGTACTATCATAATACATTATGAACATATGAATGCATTAGCTGAGAGAAATGATGACCCAAAAGGGTATGAACTTAGTACAATGGGACTTATTTTTTTTAATTTGAATTTTCGCATACATATATTATAATTGTTATTTAATGGTATTTTCTTCCATGTATTATGCTAAGATACTAGAATCCCCTGCGAGTAATGCGTTATTAATGGTGAGTGGTGATTAACGGTGAGTACAAATTATTACACGAATAACTTTTTATGAATGAGCCAACGAAAGAGGAGATAACGAGTGAAGCAGTAATGAGGAAATTAGATAAATTATGTAAAAAGGAAAAAAGCACTAGATTGTATTTTTTTTTTTTTTTCATCCTAAGGCTCATGCACTCATTTATTCCCAGTGCACGAAAAGCACACATGTCCCGTTTGATTAAGCATTTTAGAAATGAACGAAATCTATTATTTTTCAATGCACGAGTAATGAAAAAATTAAGGAAAAGAAAGAGTTGAACTATTTTAACCCCTATCAACTGAAGGAAGTGTAAATGATATTGCTAACCATGTCTGGAGTTCAAGCATTAATATAAAAGAAATGAGAAAATTTATGCACAATTATGGCTCATCTGACATCACGTCAAATGACATTATTGCAATAACCAAAATGTGAACAATGTAAGATAAACAGTTCTTATCGAACGTAAGGTTTTTTTCCTCCCAGTTCCAAGGCAAATGACATTATTGCAATAACCAAAATGTGCACAATGTAAGATAAAAAGTTCTTATCGAACCTAAGGGTTTTTTCGTCCCAGTTCCACGTTTAGATCTTTGCACGAAATCCCTTCTATTTTCTGAATGTTTCCATCTTACATTCCAACCATTCCTACTCCCTCTTGTCACTGTTTTAGGCACTGAATGGCAGACAGTACCTCAGTGCTTGGTTCGACAGACTAAATCTCATAAATCAATCATAAATTGCAAAGAGCAGGTACCCCAAACTAATCAGCACTTAGTCTGCTGACTCACTGGTCAAGACAACAGCCCTCACTGCTTACTGCTTCATAGAGAGCTTTGGTAATGAGCGAGTTTGGAAAATCTCTTCTAATGCAAATTCAAACCTATTAGCTGCACTGAATGAAAATGTGACCCTTAAAAATAGAATATTTATCCTGCTTTTTAATATGGAAAAGGACTTTACTTAACAATACTGGGCATGAAATACTGAGATGTTAGGAAGCATTTTGAGCAAGAGAGAAATTTACTGAAGGTCTGACGAAAGTCCCTCCTATTTCCAAACTTTTATTTTGCATAATACATGTGTCCTCTCATTATGCTGCCTAGCAACATACAAGTGAGTCCATGGTGTTCTTGCTTTTAGTGACTCTATAGCAATGGATTTATTTTTTTTTTATCAAAATGGAAAAATTGAAGCTTCGCTTTACACTGTTCACGAGGCGGTATTTTACACAGCTTGTTATATCGTTTACTTTCACATGATATACTCATATACTTTCACATTATATACTTTCACATCTTATGCTTTCACATTATATACTTTCAAAATATAAAGGTTATGTCTCAGAATGCTGAAATGTTTGTGTTCTTTTTACACAGCTTTTTCCCTTATGTACGTTCACATTATATGCTTTCAGATTATATACTTTCACATTATATACTTTTAAAATATAAAATTTTATTTATCAGAATGCTAAAATGTTCGAATTATATTTACAACGAGCTGTTCACATTATATACTTTCACAGCATATGCATTTGCATCATATATTTTTAAAAAATAAAGTTTATATATCAGAATACTAATATGTTTGTGTTATATTTATACACAGCTTTCACATTATATACTTTCACATCATGTGCTTTCACACTATACTTTCACATTATGTACTTTAACATCATATGCTTTCACACTGTGTACCTTTCACATTATATACATTCCAATCATATGCTTCTACACTATACTTTCACATTATATACTTTCACATCACATGCTTTCACATCATATACTTTCACATTATATACTTTCACATCGTGTGCTTTCACATTACATTCTTTCAAAATATGAAGTCTATATACATCAGAATGCTAAAATGTTTGTGTTATATCTACAGAACATTTCACATTATATTCTTTCACATTATATACTTTCAAACCATACGCTTTCACTGTACATGCTTTCACATCATATACTTTCAAAATATGAAGTCTAGATATCAGAATGCCAAAATGTCTGTGTTATACTTTTGTTGAATAAATTGTGGGTAAGGGGAAATAAAAAAAATAGGACTTTCTTTATCAGTATTAAATAGGGGATTATTTTAATAGCTTTGTAATTCCAGATTGTTCTATGTCCACCCTTAGGTTCCCACTGGATTCCAGAGAAGAATGCAGGACGCATCGTTATGGCGACTTGGCTCATAGCTTCATTCATCTTCATGTCCTCATACAGCGGAATTCTGACTGCAATGTTGACCCTTCCGAGGGTAACCATTCCTATAGATTCCTTAGAAGACCTGGTTGCACAGTCCAAGATTCCCTGGAGGCTTGAGAAAGGGTCAATGGCCACGCAGTACTTGATGGTAAGGCTTCTTGGTTAACATATGACTTGAATCCAAATCGAAAGTGTCATTGGAGGGGTGGGTAGAGCTCTCGGCTAGCACGCTTGTGGCCCAGCGTTCGACTCTCCGACCGGCCGGTGAAGAATTGAAGGAATTGATTTCTGGTGATAGAAATTCATTTCTCGTCATAATGTGGTTCGGATTCCATAATAGCTGTAGGTCCCGTTGCTAGGTAACCAGTTGGTTAACTTAGCACGTAAAATAAAA
>NC_089759.1:31161656-31209156 GCF_040412425.1 Macrobrachium rosenbergii
GCGAACCCATTTCAATTTAAGCGAAAGAAACCAAAAAGTAATCTCGAAAGCTTCTCTAAATTGGACCCCTGATGAATTACAGGAGCCAACTGAAGACGAGTGAATTCCCTTTCCATGCTTGAATCATTCAGTCTAAATAACACAATTCTTAGCGACATTCCAAAACCAAAATAATTAACCATTGATCGAAAACAACTTCGCTTGAATCCTCGTGCATTTTTAATCATATAATTAAGGAGAATCCCGAGGAAATGAGGGTCTACAATAGCTGACAAGAACCAAGGCAGTATCACTCGGTCGGGAGGCACCGCGAAAGAAGCTGCAGGTTAACCTCCGATATCCTC
This sequence comes from Macrobrachium rosenbergii, assembly GCF_040412425.1. Taxonomy (NCBI): domain Eukaryota; kingdom Metazoa; phylum Arthropoda; class Malacostraca; order Decapoda; family Palaemonidae; genus Macrobrachium; species Macrobrachium rosenbergii. Next base: position 31,162,001 of record NC_089759.1, read on the forward strand.
TACCTTTTTTATTTAATTGAAAGTCTTTAAAATATAGTCATTAACTTGATTGCATTTTTAAATGCTTATTGATGAATATTCATAGAAAACAGCCAAAATGCTATTACTACTACTATTATTATTATTATTATTATTATTATTATTATTATTATTATTATTATTATTATTATTATTATTATTATTATTATTACTAAATTATGAAGGTAATAACCTAATACCATAATAAGAATGACGTATATGAACTATTTGTAAAACAATATTAAGAATGTCATAAGCATATATATATATATATATATATATATATATATATATATATATATATATATATATATACAGTATATCCTTATGACTTTCTTATTATTGTTTTACAAATAATTTCATATATATGTATATATATGTATATATATATATATATATATATATATATATATGCATATACACACACACAATATGGCTGAAAAAATAAAATATTTAATTCCTATTACACAGTGATCTCCTGGTCAGATCTGAAGCCTCATAGCGGGAGGGATTTCCTTCGACGGCAACGAGTATGGGTAAAGAACGACCCTTTCTGAAGGTTGCCATGTACACGGTGAGTGTATCAATTCTAAAACCTAGTTCCCGGGGAAGTTGCGCTCCTCTGTTCATGTTTCTTTTGAGTGCGTTTCACTTTTTTCAGACCTTTTACCTTTGCGTTACGTGTGTGTGTTTTAATCTGCGAAGTGGCTCGTCATCTCGTGTTGCGGAGCTTGATATTCCGAGTATTCCCTTGGTTACGTGACCTAAACGATTACGTCATAAACTTATTGTGAAGGTAACGATGTGGCGGAAGTAGCCTACCTGTGTTACTTTATATATATATATATATATATATATATATATATATATATATATATATATATATATATATATATATATATATATATATATGTATGTATATATGATCATAATCACTTTTGTACGTGATTCATTTTATCACACATTACCACAGGTGAAAAATAAGAGACAGGGTGTAGGTCCTGACCGGTTTCGACTTGATTTCCAATGGCTTGAAGTGAAGTCGAAACCGGTCAGGACCCACACCCCTTCTCTTATTTTTCAACTGTGGTAATGTGATATATACATATATATATATAATGTATATATATAATATACATCTATATCTATTATATATATATATATATATATATATATATATATTTTATGTTGTAGAAGTCGAAAAGGGTCCTAAATAAAGCCTAAAATTAAAAGAGCTGTCCGTATCTTCCTGCTACTATACAACTACTACCATCACTGCCACTTATATTATTATTATTATTATTATTATTATTATTATTATTATTATTATTATTATTATTATTATTATTATATCTGATACCATGGTATTCTGTTTTTGAAAAGTGCTTTATCTTGAATCTTACCCCCTATAGCGACTTTGTTTTACATTTTCCAAACCCTACATTTGTCAAACTGAAAAACTTGCAATACAATATCTAATTGGACTATTAGAATGAACTCATTGTACCTTCCATTTTCTTTAAATTCTTGATTAGCTTGACGTGATGGACGATGGGGAAACGTACTACGGGGATCTACCCGTCGCTTTTCATGAGGTCTTCATAGAAGCCATGAATGTAGAGTAAGGGAAGAGAATACATTGTTTCTGTAATTTCAATACCATTTGAGGACTATGAAGTGAATTTCAACTTACTCACATATGCAGTAGTCTTTGTTATTAAAGTCCATACTTTAGACTTGCTTTTTTTTTCTTTTTGCAAGCTAGGAATTATCCTTCAAGTAATTCCCATATTATTGATGTGTCCAAGGAAAGTAAAAAAAGAAATGTTTACTAGTTAAGAATTCCCAGTGAACACTTTATAGTTTGGTTACCAAAATAGAATTCATATTTTGTTAGTTAGAAGTACTGTCTATTAGTTGAAACTTTTCCTTACTAAACACGTATTTAAGAATTACGTTAATTTTTGTACTGTTTAGAAATATTTTACTAAATTTGAAAACTACCATTGCCAAATAGATAAATTAAAACAGTTTTCAGTCTGCTTCCTTTTCTTCTAAAGTCATGATAATAAAGTACCTATCGCTGCTTTTTAAATTATTCTAGGACAATTGTGGACTGATTTGAAATTATATTGTCCCATAAAACGTACAAAAATTAACAGCACTCTTAAAACATCTATTTACTTTCTGAAGTCATCAAGTAGTGCTGCCCCCAGACGGAAGTTTTGGCAACCTCCTTCCAAACGGATCTTGGACGGGAATGGTTGGAATGGTAAATAGATCGGTGAGTTCCCTCGAAGTCAGATTTAGAATTCCATATGTCTATTTTTATAAATATAGAATAAGAGAATTATCTTTACAATTTCAGTTGACATTCAGCCTCTTCAAGACGCGATTTTTACGCCTTCAAGTGTATGTGACGGAAACGAACGAATATATATACATATATATATATATATATATATATATATATATATATATATATATATATATATATATATATATGTATATGTATGTGTGTGTGTGTGTGTGTGTTTGAGTATATGCAGTTATGTGTCTGTCTACATGTGTGAGTATCCTAAAGGGCTATTTTATGATTACAGCTGGGAAAATTTTATCGAGGTTTCCATGAACACAATTCATAAAGTGTGCGAAGGGAACTTTTGAAAACAGCTCCTTACCTTGGAACTTTTGAAAACAGCTCCTTACCTTCTAATTTGCTCCTCTTCGCTCTTTTCTGCCGCAGGAAGTAGAATTTGCCATCTCCACCTTCAGTTACACCGTGGAAAGAGCTAAAGCGGTGAGCTACAGTTTCCCTTACTTGTTCGAGAACTGCCTCCTCATCACTCCCAGGCCGAAATTGGAAGCAGACATCACTGGACTGGTTAAGCCGTATTCCTTAGAGGTAAAAAAGAAAAGAAAAGAAGAAAATCGTTCTGGAGATTATCACAGTCTGCACTTATTCAAATAGTGCTGTTTAGCTTTTACTTATTTCAAGTGGCAACTTTTTCAAAATTTCTGCATTCGTACCAGCAGTTACCCATCTCAATAAATGTACTATTGACATACTTCAGTAAGTCTGTACCTTCTGAAATATTCCACCTTCATGCTCCAATTAGGATGTATATCATGCAATAATCTGCTTATATATGCCACTGTCAGCATACAAACTAGTAAGTCTGTGTATTATGGATACTTTATACATAAGCCTGTATCTCTGAAAATTGCTCATACCTGTTCAGGAGAGTCCAGATCTCATGAAGCTAGCTGCTTGTGTAATCCTATAAGACCTCTATTTAGGATATATGCTGTATTTATACTCCAGTAAGGACTTGCATAGCGAAATGCACTGCAAACCTACTGTGGTAAATTCGTATCATACGAAATTTGGTGAACGCATACTTTGATAACAACGTATCTTGCAATTTTTTTTCGAAAACATGCTCAAGCCACCTTGTAATTAATCAAACTTATCGTTAAAAACTCCAATAAACCCAGTTAGTATGAAATATGTCATATCTATAATCTACTGTAGTAAACCTTTACGTAACGAAATTAACTGCATGAATACTCAAGTAGTCCATAACTAACGGAACATGCTGTGCTCGTATAAGGCAATCCACCCACATACTCCGAAATTCACAGTATTTACGCCCCAATGAGCCCAAATCTTAGGACTTTTCCTAAATAACTACTCCGGTAAGCCATCATTAATATTCCAGTAAGCCTTTATATTATTGCATTTTCTACTTACTCCGGTAACTTTATCTATTACAAAATTTACTGCCCATTAGTACTGTAGGTTCATATCTTACTGGGAAAGAAACCAAGCTTTTATTTCTTAATGGCGTACGTTCATAATTTCATCTGTTCTTTTCAGACCTGGATGCTGACTCTTGTTAGTTTTCTAGCAATAACATTCGCTCTTGCAATGACAGAAGTCATCGAAAATAAACTCTCTGGACTGAAAAATGACAACGTCTTCAGCAGAAGTCTACTGTGGACCTACGAAACGCTTTTAACCAAAGTAAGTGCTTCAGGACTGATCTGGCGAAAAGAACATTCCCTTTTTGCATTAGATTACATCACAACTTCGGTTAGATTATCGTCTGAGATAAATACTTATTTTCCTGTGTTATGAAAACAGACAACAGGAGCAATGAAAGCTTCTTTCAATGCACAATGATAATTTCCTTCGCCTCTCTAACCTTTATTGGTTTTTAAGTATGCATATATGTTATCTGTTTATTGATTCTTTATTTGTTTGTATAATTTAGTAAAACACAATGTGTTTAAGTAAGCTGAACACGGGTATTCTTTTAAGAAGACTTTAGAGTGATCACTTCTATATTGGTTAATCTGAATATTGCACATTCATCGATTAAAGACAAACTTAAATATTTGAGAATGAATATAAATTTTGGTTGGAAATTCATATCTATGCATAACAAACTTTATGAAATTTTTCTTGGTTATTGAAATTTCTCGTAACAAAGATATGTCAATTCACGTCAAAACGGCGGTTTAATTTCATCAATTCATGCCAAGAATTGAGGCATTAATTACTGTACGAAATTCTTCATTACAAAATCACATTAAGTCACTCCGTATACTAAGAAAAATTCTGAACTTATGAAATTCTTAATTGCTTGCTCACATCAGTGATACTGATCAAAACTGATAAAGTCTGAATATTCACTACCTTTTATCCTCGAACAGCCACTGAAAAGGTTCCAAACCAAGCTGGAGGGAGGATAATAGCCCTTACTTGGCTCATCGCTACCCTGGTGTTCATGAAATCCTACAGTGGGATCCTGACTGCCATGCTGACCCTCCCAAAAGTCCATATTCCAATAGACTCCCTGGCAGATCTGGTGGCTCAAGACAAAATTCCTTGGCGCATTGTTGGTGGTACATTCCTCAACAAGTTTTTTCAGGTAAGTATAGGATACTCTATGGGCAGGGTAAGTAAGAGGCACTATTCCCGTGTTGATGGTTTATTATAGAAGCGTCTTTTCCTATGGTGGGTACAGGGCAACTGACGGTCGCCCAAAATCTTAATTGGCGAGGACAGAGTTAGGTAATGCGTTGCTAACCATAGACATAACATTCCATTCAGTAGTATTACTGATATCAGTAACATGATACACACTTGTCCTACAGTAATGGTGAATTCTTTTTTCAATACAACCTATATAAGACGGGTATTGTTTTGTTTTCATCTGTTTGTTAGTAGATTCCGCAAAAGTTACAGGTGGGGTTTTAGCTAGGCTTGACCTAAGGTGATCCTCTTGACTGACGACAGGTGATTACAATTAAGGAAAGGTAGGGAGGGATGTAAGCTTTGAAGAGGAGGGACCTTGTTCACCTTTACAAAGAGTTGGGGTCACCGAACGCTCGTCTATTTTGGAAATCAATTATATTTTTCATTTCACGTCTTGAGAACTCTTTCTTTCCCTGTGTAATAATAATAATAATAATAATAATAATAATAATAATAATAATAATAATAATAATAATAATAATAATAATAATAACGCTGCTTTTTACAGTTTCAAATAAATTTGACAACAGCACAAACAACTATGACCCACGTGAAATTGTCTTCGAAAAACATTTTTTTTTTTGCCTGAATACTGTCAAACAAACTTAGAAACAAAAAATAATTTCACAAATATTTTACAGGAATCTCCTGACCCTGTCTATAGGAAGGTGTACGAAGGACTTCAAGGATTCATACCAAGCTGCAGTGAAGCCAGCGAAGATATCGTCAATGGAAAATTCGTCACCCTTTGCAACACCATCAGTATTTCTCGGATTATTTGGAACTATTTTAGGTAAAAAAGTTCGAATAATTTTAGAAACGCGCTCCACTTTCTCTCTCTCTCTCTCTCTCTCTCTCTCTCTCTCTCTCTCTCTCTCTCTCTCTCTCTCTCTCTCTTCAGCTATCTCGCTCTCTTCTCAAATTCTCTCTCTGTTTCTCTCTCTCCCTCTCTCTTTCCCAAACTCTCTCTCTCTCTCTCTCTCTCTCTCTCTCTCTCAAATCTCTCTCTCTCTCTCTCTCTCTCTCTCTCTCTCTCTCTCTCTCTCTCTGATTTTTTTTATGCAGAGCAACTAACATGCTTATGACGAAAAAGTATGGCAGATATGAGAGTCTTAACACTGAAGCTGAGTTTTATAAGCTGATCATTTCTGTTAAGCGATGTTAAAACAAGTTTTTATATTCCCTGTTATCTTAATATTTCCTTATACCTTTTTGGTTTACATTGCCAGCACTATGGTGTCACCTTGTTTATAATCGTGCATTAACTGTTGATTATAAATGCCGTCAAATTATACATATACATACATGTGTGTGTGTATATACGAGTATACATAGTAAAAATATCAAAAAAGATTTACGATGTGCAAAAAGATTTACATTATACACGAAAACGTTTTGGCTTGCCTAATATGAATTTCAATTAATGTTGTACAAAATAAACAGACGAAGATGAAAGTTCATTGAGAAAAGTTTTCCAAAATTCTGTTTGCAGACGTTCAGGAAAATGCCCGGTTTACGTAGCCAAAGAAACCGTCTGTCCCACGGATATGCTGACCCTGATTTTCAGAAGAAACTCTAAATATCAAGAGAAAGCGGATAGAATGTAAGTTTTGATTCATAAATATTTCAAGTCTTTATCTTCAAGCTGTAACGTTATAACTTTTTTTTTAAATCTAACGGGAATGTTTTCATAAACTGAATTAAAAGCAGAATATTTAATTATAAATATAAATATTTTTTCATGGCTGATCCACAAGATATCTTACAGTTCAAAAATTGACATATATATATATATATATATATATATATATATATATATATATATATATATATATATATATATATATATATATATATATATATATATATATATATATATATATATATTCTTATTTCAGGAGGCTAAACCAAACAGTCTTATAGTCGGATGTATGGATAGGAAGAACATTCAGCTCATAATTGACAAATTTATTAATAGCTGCGCTTCAGGATCACCCATATCCCATCTTTTTCTGGCTAAAAAGATACAAAAAACACTAATTAAAACTTAAAACAGAGTTTACAAAATTAAAATGCTTTAAAGACTGAAAATGACAAAGACAAAATAAGGAATAGAATACCTTCTGTAGTAAAGTCCAGAGGATGAAAGTTTGATGAGAGTAAACAAAGTTAGGAAGTAAACAGGAATAGGGGAGGTACTAGGCTATGTATAAGGGGTTGAAGTTAAATGATTATTGAGCGATGGAACAATTTTCTTGATAACCAAGGATTCCAAAATATTAAGGAGGTGTTCCTTCTGCGTTGTGGTCACTATTTCAAAGTTTTTATAATTTATTGGGTTTTACAAATTAATGAGTGATTCCTAATGTTGGACATTTCAGGTTTTGCTAGCCTAAGACCAGTACGATAGCTCAATCCACTGTGGCAATCTGCCCCTCACTTTGAGCAACCGGCGCGTACTTCCGACATAAATCTGTTGCGGACTGCAACAGCAAGTATCTTGTACACTACGCCCGACTGCATCAATGGAGAGTCGCTCCTTGTGTCTAAAAAGGCTACCAAGACTTTTGGGGTTCTTCAAAATTATGTTGACCTTGACAGCTGGGAAGTGTTTGGTTATAATCTGCTTCAGATGTCGTAAAAATCACCACCATGTACAAAAGGAAAGGAAAAGTAGTATTCTAATTTGGGAACATCGAAAGAAGGAGAGGGAGGGCTAAAATAGTTATTTAAAATGTGCTTTATTTTATGTTGGAATAAAGTCAAGGAAAACAATTTTGTTGAAAATATTTTTGTAAAAGAAATTTCGTTATGGAAGGAGGACCAATCAGAAGAAAGTGAAAGGGCTCTATGGATAAGGGTGGTTAAGGAATTTAGTTTGAAATTGAATGCACAGGAGCTATAAAAATTAAGGCCTGACCTGTAAAAGTAAGTTTTCTATAAATACTAACTTTGAAACCTTCAGGGAGATCGGGAAACTTCAGTGTCTAGAAAGTAAACTCCCTTTCTAGACACTGAAGTTTCCTGATCTCCTGAAGGTTTTCAAAGTTAGTATTTATAGAAAACTTACTTTTACAGGTCAGCCTTAATTTTTTATAGCTCCTGTGCATTCAATTTCAAACTAAATTCCTTAACCACCCTTATCCATAGAGCCTTTCACTTTTCTTCTGATTGGTCCTCCTTCCATAACGAAATTTCCTTTTACAAAAATATTTTCAACAAAATTGTTTTCCTTGACTTTATTCCAACATAAAATAAAGCACATTTTAAATAACTATTTTAGCCCTCCCTCTCCTTCTTTCGATGTTCCCAAATTAGAATACTACTTTTCCTTTCCTTTTGTACATGGTGGTGATTTTTTACGACATCTGAAGCAGATTATAACCAAACACTTCCCAGCTGTCAAGGTCAACATAATTTTGAAGAACCCCAAAAAAGTCTTGGTAGCCTTTTTAGACACAAGGAGACGACCTCCATTGATGCAGTCGGGCGTGGTGTACAGATACTTGCTGTTGCAGTCCGCAACAGATTTATGTCGGAAGTACGCGCCGGTTGCTCAAAGTGAGGGCAGATTGCCACAGTGGATTGAGCTATCGTACTGGTCTTAGGCTAGCAAAACCTGAAATGTCCAATATTAGGAATCACTCATTAATTTGTAAAACCCAATAAATTATAAAAACTTTGAAATAGTGACCACAACGCAGAAGGAACACCTCCTTAATATTTTGGAATCCTTTGGTTATCAAGAAAATTGTTCCATCGCTCAATAATCATTTAACTTCAACCCCTTTATACATAGCCTAGTACCCTCCCCTATTCCTGTTTACTTCCTAACTTTGTTTACTCTCATCAAACTTTCATCCTCTGGACTTTACTACAGAAGGTATTCTATTCCTTATTTTGTCTTTGTCATTTTCAGTCTTTAAAGCATTTTAATTTTGTAAACTCTGTTTTAAGTTTTAATTAGTGTTTTTGTATCTTTTAGCCAGAAAAGATGGGATATGGGTGATCCCGCAGCAGCTATTAATAAAATTTGTCAATGATGAGCTGACTGTTCTTCCTATCCATACATCCGAATATATATATATATATATATATATATATATATATATATATATATATATATATATATATATATATATATATATATATATATATAGTATATATATATATGTATATGCATATATATATGTATATGTATGTATGTATGTATGTATATATATGTATATGTATATATACATATATATATATACACACACATATATATATATATATATATAATATATACATATATATATATATATATATATATATATATATATATATATATATATATATAAATAAACTAACCAGATCTTCCACCGTCCATCGGCAGTCAGGGAAAAATAATGAACTCTGAAATCCACCAATATTTTTCAGAGATTAGCTGTTACACAGACTGAGACAATCAACCAAATAACCCCAAAAAGTCTAACCTCAGTCTAACCTCACCAGTGAACTTAATCAGTTTTGCTGTCCTCAATGAATGTAGCTATTATAGAACAGTTATCTTAAATGATGACCTATAATTCTTTCCATCCGCATCTCGTCAAGCGTCCTAGCTCTCGTCGAGTCTGGTCTGTCAGAGAAGTGGTTTCACAAGAACGTTCCCAAACCTCCCGAGTGCTACCGATCGCCTTCTCAAGATCATTCGGACAGTATTGCAGCTCTAAACATCGAAGCCTTGGGAGGCCCGTTCATTATCCTCATTGGAGGTGAGCTGTTTTGTGATATCTTCCTTATCTTTTTGCTCTATTGACGCTTAGGCTGCTGTTGACGGCTGCATTTTCTCTGATGGTTTTATATCCTATATAAGGTATGTAATGAGTCCTATGTAAAGTGTGGAATGCGGAACTAATTCTTGCTCTTTTTCTTTGTAGATTTCAAATTCTGTTACTTACTCTCTTACATTATCACGCAATTGTTTTCACTGTCTAAAATGTACTTAAATATAAGATGGCGACCGATGTCGTTAAAGGCTAAGTTTTCAATGTACTTTTAAAGTACTGGTTTATAAAGAATGTATTAATAAGAAAATATTCAATTTATTTTAATAACATCGCACGCACCACAGAACTGAAAAAAAAAATTCATAGTAGTGACCCAGCTTTTCGAAAAAAGAAAAATTACGAGTGAATATGTATTGATACCGATACTCACGAATAAAATTTACCAGTGATTTACGAAAAGTTACCGATTCACTCAAATGGGCCACACTTTTTGGTTGCGACGAAGGATTACGAGCCGCACATTCAGTATTTAACTCCCGTGAGGATTAAAGGAGAATCAGTAATAACTAAACTGTGTGATTTTCCATCAGTTTTGATAGTGGCACTGTATATGATAGATCATCCGACTTCAAAGTCGACAACGTTAAGGAATCTGAAATGCCTGGCTAGTCTTGGTAGCAAGAACTTCATCGGACCTTCAAAATTGATCAGCTGTTGATTGCGCGCGGCAGTAAAGTAAAGTTGTCCAAACATGGATAGAATCGAAATAAGAGCGACGAAAAGCCGTTTGGAAGATGAACCATTTTAACGTAGCTGGAAGAAGAAGCTTGTGAGAGACTGTTTATCATCTCAACTTATTTATTTCAGGTTGGGTGATGGCGGCCATGGCGCTTTTCTTCGAGGTCACGGTTGCTTGGTATTGGACAAAGGATTTGTAAAGCAAGCAGATCATGTGAAGGAAAACTGGGCTGTCTTCATATTTTCTTTAGTATCTTTAGTTCTATAAAGTTTTTAAAGCAGGTGTTTCTGGTGTCTGTCTTATCCTTCTTTTCGAAAATGATGCTTACCACTTTCAAAAAAAAAAAAAAAAAAATTTATATATATATATATATGTATGTATATATATATATATATATATATATATATATATATGTATGTATATATATATGTATGTATATATACATAAAGATGTGAATATATATATATATATATATATATATATATATATATATATATATATATATATATATATATAGAGAGAGAGAGAGAGAGAGAGAGAGAGAGAGAGAGAGAGAGAGAGAGAGAGAGAAGTGATTAACTTATTCATTGATTAAACTGGAACACTGTCTCTTTCAGGGTGCACCTCAAATTACCTATATTCCTCGTATATAGCAAGGATAATCTTTCTTAGCGGGAAATCTCTCATTAGGTCTTTGTTTTGCTAATACATAGAACTACCGGTACAATTGCAAATGGAGAACTAGGAGTTGCGCACACAGTTACATAGCTGAAAGGCCTACTCTTCATTCTTTCGTGATAGCAACCGACAAATTCACGCGTTCACCTTCGGGAATACTCTGATTTCCCCACCATGGATCGCAGAGTTAAAATCAGGAAAACTGACAATGCTTCGTAAGCAGCCCCTCTAACCACCATTCTGAATGAATTAAAAAAATAAAAAATAAAATTAAAAAATCATGTAACATAAAACAGAACAAACGAATAATTTGCAATACAAAAAGATATTAGAACAAAGATTAAGTGCAGAAAATGCAATGCAATAGGAAGTTTCCAATGCCCGGCAGAAGAGTAGAGTAGACAGTTCGTCCTCAAAAGGACGTACGGAGGAGTCAATTGACAGTTTCAGCCAAAAAAAAAAAAACCTCGAGCTGCCTAAGAAATAAAAAAAGAGAACAAAAAATAAAAGGATAAGCAAGAAAATCTATAATTTGCATATTGCCTTGGCTTTGATTTGATATCTGCTAGCAGTCATGAATACATTTTCCTTGGTTGTATAGAAACAATATACCTGAATGTTTGGAAGATTAGAGAGATGCATATATATATATATATATATATATATATATATATATATATATGATATATATATATATATATATATATATATATATATATATATATATATATATATTATACACATATATATATACATATATATATATATGTAGTTGGCTTTCTACCTGTATATTGAAATACGGTGGTAAACAGTTAATCAAACGTACTGGTAAACAAAATTGATTAAAGTTGAACATTCGGATTCTCTCGACCTCACGCCACTGAAAAGATCATAATATATTCCTTGATACACGTATGCAATTATCAGGTATAAGTTACGGATTAATATACTAAATCAAGGATGATAAACTCCTATAATGCAAATGAATTTCTCTTACTTATCCAGCAGGGGTATTTTTATGATACTGACGTATTTTTATGACCTAGAGGAAATAAATTCTATTGTAGATAATTACTTTGATTACAGGTGAGAAGTGGTAAAAAATTGATGCTGATCTAAGAAAGAGAAACGTTCGTAAAAAAGAATTCAAAAAACTATAAAAATATATATAGCTATAAATAATACTGATATGAATTCTCATTTGTAATATATTTCTAACCTACGAGGACATAGTAAATTCCTTATTAAGTCAGTACAACTATAATCTTAACAATAACTGTAGTGAAAATGATTACGATCAACATTATCATAATAATTATATAAAAGAATATGGCTGTGAGTACCATAATCACCATAACGAGAAATCCATTTATAATACAAAATCCGTTCTTGATGTCAATATATATTGCCTACCGCAAGCCATGGCTCTTGTCACTAACATCTTCATAAAAAGAGAGTAGATACTGATTAATTCTTGATGTGGTCACAATCGACTTTGCCACTACATCTGTCAATTCCTCTACGCGTGAGTGCAACGTATATATGGAGTCAATTACTAAATTGAAAGGAAGTCATCGTTCGCGCACTGACATTCTGTTCCATATTTCATTATTTGTCTTATATTCTATATCCGTCTGTCACGAACTTGATGATTGAGTCGAGGTCTTCGGCTTCGATCAGGCAGTTAACCGGCGTCTGACTTCTGTAACGGCCGGAAGGACTTGGAGGAAATTTTCCAGATATTCCGTAAGCTTTCACTTACTGTTTCCTTCCCAAACCTCGTCAAGGACCAAGAAACTTTTAGCGTGTTTTAAGCAGCAATTATTTTTACACATTTAGGGTATGCCTTCGAACAGGGTTTCGTACAACAGCGTTTATAACTCAAAAATCTGTTAATTACACGGAAATTTTCGCACTGCACACAGACACGAGACCAGTATCAGATTATCCTACATTTAGAAGATGTCTTATTCTAGGTCCTTACGTGACAGAAAGCATAATTTGAAGCGTACATCAATATATCTATACAGTACATCATAATTCATATTCGCTTGTGTGAGGAATATTTTGGCACCCCTGTACTTGATTATACCGTGACTTTTAGTATGGACGACTTCTTTCTTGGAGAACATTTTCTCCTGTAACATTATACTTTGGTTACTGTGATGCTTTTTATTTGCAAATTAAGCAATGGCATGAGCTTATCGAATTTTTCACCCTTTCGCAAATTATTTAGCCACATGCCGGACATAGGTAAGTTTACACCAAGTCTTTAATAACAATGTGATGAACTCGAGTTTTTACTTTGACTGGCTGACATTTTCACTTCTCAAACACGAAAAATGATGCCTGGATGATCCTTAATTATTGTACATAAGCTTTTCATATTACTTAGCCGAAATGTTAACAAAGCCATGAGGCTAAACGGATATGGATATCAATATGATGTTTCTTGACAACGAATGGTCGTTTAGAGTAGGATATACCCACAATTTCCGTGACCAAGGGCATGCTAAGGCTTGTAACATTATTCTTACGGGGTAGTAATTACAGTATATCTACATTAAAATGAAACGCACGGCTCGTGAAAGATATAACATTACATGTGACGGGATATTAATCTTTTCCTTGACTCACTGGGTTGGATAATGGTCGTTGTGTTAAACTACCACGTCTTGTCCAGTTTTTTCTTTTTATTTTGCATTGTTTTTATTTTACGCTTTTTATTCATATTCTCCGTTTGCTTATCACGTTTATAGTATCCAGCTATTTGCTAGTCTATCGACTGTTTTCCATTTTCTGCGATGTTGAGTACTAAACCAAATTTTGCCCATTCTCAAATTCCGTCTCTGGAAGCAGAGGTCTCTCCACCCGTATTTCGTGAGCCTTTTGGAGTATTGGGTCAGAACGCCGTGCCCTTATGAAGGCAGTTGATATCTTTAAGAATAATGTTAATCCTAACAGGGAAGGAGAACCTCTAAGTGCTGAGCCCGCACAGCTGAATAGCTGCTGGTTTGTGAAGGGCTGTTAAGAAACATGAGATCAGCGTTGTCAAATCCGTGACGAAGCAACTTTCACGTCCTGGCCCAAAGTCCTGGCTTACCGGTCCTACTCCAAGACGCAGTAGATGAGACTGAAAGACGTTTCACTGCTTAGTGTTAAGCAGGTTATTATTAGGTTTCTTCGTCCACATCACAAAGTTGCAATAGAGTGATCTAGAGCAAGCATATTACTGAAATTATTAGCAGCTGTCATATGTCACCCAGTCCCTGTCATCCCACTAATTAATTGCATGTAAATGATATAGTTCCATTTTGGAAGTTAAGGCGATGTAAAACTCTTATGTCCGATGTTTCATACACAGACGTCACAAGTATCTCCTAACCATTTTTTTAGTTTAATATTTAGGTACTGATTTTGTATTATTTTTTTTTTTTTTTGGAAAAAGAAAAACATGTCGCACTTATCTGGTCTGTAGCTGCATTTCTTGTCTATTAAATGGTTATCTTTGTATAATGTATTTACCTATGATTTAACTATATACTTGAAAAGGTAAAAATGTTTAGCCATGTGTTCATGAATCAACGGTAAGATTCGCTTCATAGTGGAAGTTTCGAAGCACTTCAGTTCTTTATACCTTTGGCTATTCTACTGGTATCGTGAAATCCTTATCCTACTCGACAGATAAAGTACCAAGTTTCTTGGACTTATTGTCTGATTCCGCGGCGTTGGTTCTCACACTCTTAAACTAAGTCTTTTAGCCTTTTTGTTTTTATGTGAGTGTGGATATATGTGCGTGTTGTGTTTTTGTTGGGGGGGAGGGGGAGCGTATGTCACTTTGTCATATGGTTACATAACATTCATTCATTTACTCCACCCTAGATCATGTAATATATAATGACTTACAATATACAATGCGCTGTTTGCCCTAAAAAAATACATTAATCTATTATTAGACTTCTGTTTCTGCAAAAAATTAATAGAAATTTACAAAATCCAGGTACAAGAAAATGCTGTATTTGATATTGCAATCTACTATGACGGCTATTATCTGTAATTTCCGTTATCATTTAATACAATGATGGTATCAATAAATTGTGATATTATTTAATACCACGAAAGATACCCTTTTCTGGAGAGCTTAATAATAATAATAATAATAATAATAATAATAATAATAATAATAATAATAATAATAATAATAATAATGTTTGATGTATGATGTTTTTCGTATTATTATTATTATTATTATTATTATTATTATTATTATTATTACTACTACTATTAACAATAATAATAATAATAATAATAATAATAATAATAATAATGTTTGTTGTATGATGTTTTTCGTATTATTATTATTATTATTATTATTATTATTATGTAATAATAATAATAATAATAATAATAATAATAATAATAATAATAATAATAACACGAAAACATCATACAACAAACATTATGACCCGAGTTATCATTTCATCAACACATTGCACCGAGGTTCACTACAAAGCCTCGCAGAATAACTTGCGTTTCCTTTTACAGAAAACCATGCGAGTGCGCCTGGGCCTTCTCTTATCACCTTTGTGCTTTTGGAGTTTCCACGAGTCGTTGGTTTACTCTGTAACAACTCGTGGGAACTACATAACGACAGGGGAAGAGTATCGGGACGTCCTTCCATTTCATAGGATTGGTGACTTCTTGATAAGAACCGTCAAGATATTCAGTGGTGGGTTTCAGTCGAAAGTAAAATTTACTCTGATTCCTATCAAGCACCTTTACATGGCTCCTTTCTGCGTGTATGTCTGTATGTTATATCCCACCCCGACGCACACATATGAATATAAATATAAATATAAATATAAATATAAATATAAATATAAATTTAAATATAAATATAGATATAAATATACAAGTACAAATACAAATACAAATAAAAATATAAATACAAATACAAATACAAATATAAGTATAAATATAAATATAAACATAAATATAAATATAAATATAAATATAAATATAAATATAAAAAACTATATATATATATATATATATATATATATATATATATATATATATATATATATATGTGTATATATATATATATATATATATATATATATATATATATATATATATATATATATATATATCGAATTCGACTTCACTGCACCTTGGGAATAACATACACTCAAAGCGAATTTTAGCAGGCTTTGTATTTTTTGACACAGCACCTCCCTTCGTAAAAAGAAACTCCTAAGGAAAATTCTTATATGGGAAAGGATTTTAATTGAGTTGTAGAGTTTAATATTAATTTGAGTTTTTTTTCAGCACTTCCCAGTCAAAGTGAAACCCAATCCTAAAAAGTATCATTCTTTTGTGAACAGATCAATAAGTACTGAAAATGTGCATAATGCACTGTGCATAATGTGCTAATACATTTAAGACAGAACCAAAAATAAATAATAGAAAACCAGACTTAAAATTACATTCCTTTTTATAAGTAAACAATATACAATAAGCTTGAGGTATAAAAGAGACACAGTGTCAGAGACTGACAAAACAAGGCCTATTCAGTGTTGAAAATTATAAAAGAAACTTCAATAAACATTATGACAGAGAGAGAGAGAGAGAGAGAGAGAGAGAGAGAGAGAGAGAGAGAGTTTGAAATATGAAAGAAACAGCAGTGCTCTTTCTATTCATTCAGGAAACGTCGTGAGCAAGGAAGCGGCCTTTGAATGTGGAAAGCAGTGCCTCGTAACGAGTGGCTGCCATTCTTTCGTTCTCCGTCCACGATCCCAAGAATGCTACCTCACCAGATTTGATCTCTGCGCAGAAGGAGCTAGTTTGCTGAAAGTGGCATATGGTGAGTGGCAGTGCAAGTATTCATCTTGATGTTATTTTGCCCTGTGCTTATAATTTTGTCACGTTTTTATATATTCTCAAATATATGTTCTACTCTCCAATTTATTTGTTGGTATTTGGCTGAAAAGCAATCTAGCTTGATTCGTATTTAACTATTGTCTTTTTTTTTATTATGCTTTTGTATATTTTCACTCAGGCTTGCTTTTCAACTTTCTCGTTGATAATTTACGTACCTTTATAATAATAATAATAACAATGATGATGATAATAATAACAATAATAACTCGTATACATTCAAGTTTTGATTTTTTTCCCCTGTCTCTCGTCTTAAATTCTTTTCTTAGAGTCTTAAGTTGCGTATTAAATTTTCATTCATCAATGCGTTTCGAAAGTATTCGAGTTCTGTATACTAATTTGTTACTTGAGTTGGACGTTTTGGTCATTATATCACATATCCTTCTCCTTTGGACAAGAACGGTTGGTTGGTTGAAATTAAGGTGGCGTGGGCCAACGCGGGGGCCTTGCTCTCCGGGTGGCCCCTGAGTGTATTAATTCTTGACAGGAGTAAGTGGCTTTTTTTTTTGACCAACCAACATGGATGACAAGTTAGGTTTTTTTTTTTTTTCAATCAGGTGGCCTTTTGCTGGCATAGACACTAACTCTTAGAGCAGCTCGTCATTGACGATAATGATGTGACGGAAATATTAATGGTTATGATTGATACGAAAATTTTATCGGGCAAAATTAATACCTTAAAGCCTCAAGGTACCTTCGGTAGGAATTAAAGAAAATATAGCAGTTAGTCCTGATCGTAATGTCAGGCAGCAAAATTTATGGTCAGATTGTATTAACAGCCATCAGACCCTACGGAATTAGCACACCATGCTTCACGTCCTCTCTGAGGATTATCAGTAGTCAATAATGAAATAAAACGTTTAAGGAGGCAAGATTAAACCCTGTAAAAACACAAGGTACCCTTTGATACAATATCAAAGAGTTATGAGTGTGGCCAGTCAGGGATAGCCAGTAAAGGAAATGCAAAATTTTATCCTGAGAGACTGAAAAATCTAATGAAAGCTACAGATTTACCCGCAGCATTTCACCTTCTGCGTTATGAAGACTATATCGTATGCCAGATGTGTTCCAGTCTGACTGGACAACCTTTCAATCAGGCACTGTGCAACCAAAACCTGTATCAAGATGAAATCTGTACAGGTTTTTGACTGCAAACCTCTTCTTGTCTTGTGACTGTGGTGGGGTGCTTTATTAACCCGTGGGAGTTAATAAATGGTGTCTTGATCATTGGGTGTAGGTATTAGTAACATGTCTGATGCCTGGTTCGCTTCCTGAGTCTCCTGAAAAATGACTCGTGTAAGCAACACCACACTTCACTGGATGTCGATGAGGAAATACTCGCCTACTCTCGGTAGCCTACATGAGCTGCCTATTCTTTCAGAAATACTCCTTTGCCATATCAGACGTCAAAAGTACCACTGATCCTTAAACCCGCCAAGCAGGACACCACCCACGTACCAGCACGGGCAGGCGCAGTGTCACTGCTCATTTATAATCTCCACAGTCCCCATACAACGAGAGCATCACTGGATCATGGAAACAACCATAAATCAATGGCAACAACAAAAAATAGTCCCTTCATTTACCCTTTCTTCTCTTTCACGACTTCTCCATTCCCTGCTTGCAACAAAAGGCCTGTACCAAAGGCTATTATCGACTCTGTTGTTTTAGCAGAAGAGAGAGATTTATATAATACTTTCTTTCCTACCTCTCCCATTCCGCCTGCCAATGTAAGAGCCCAAAGTGGAATAAAGCCAAGTTAATCTAAACAAACCATCTGTCATTTTCTTCCTTTGATTTTGTTTACATTTTTCTTACCACAATGATTTTTTATTTTCCTTCATAGGCTTCTCTTACTAGATAAGGACTCTGTTATTTTCTTCTCTCTCACCGTTGCGCACCCGAAGGTTTAAAAAGGTTAAAAAGGTTGCAACTCTGCCAGCCTTTTCTTATTTTCTTGTAGCATCCCAGTTTGCTTTTCCGAAGGTTTTATTATCATTTATGAGATGCTTTAGGAGCAAGAGCGGTGCTAGTTTAATTCTGACATTATCTAAATCCACAATAAGTCATTTGTCCTCTTCGCTGTGGGTAGGCAGAGTTCAGAGTCCCACAGCAGAACTCCTACAGACCTTACCACAGGTCGGGTAACGGCCCGTTAGGGTATATTGCCAACTTATTCTTCACAAACCAACTGCCATTTGTCTTCAGCTCTTTTCAGGTTTTTGTTAGGATGAATAACCGTCAGGTGCAACGCAGAGTTATTCGTTACTTTTAAGAACTCTTGCCCCCGCAAATAACTGAAATTGCACAGATTCATCACAGAAATCAATTTTTAAAATTTTCCGTCATGAAATCGGCTCTACTATTTCACTGTTTGATTTCATCTGAAAAATAACTTAAGTATTACATAGCCCAGTGCGTTCTATTACTCAAATCAGTATTAACTTTTTTAATATTCTTCTGAAAAACAAGGTATGACTTCCAACTCAGAAGAGATAACAGGTTTTATAACATCATCTGTTTAAATTTTGCGTAACAAAGGTATTTAACCCATTTAAAATAAATTTCTTACGAAATTCCTCATAAAAAGAGAAACAATAAACTAGCTGGAAACAAAATAAATGAAGTTTCTCTTTTTAGTTAACCGAGTAAAATAAGCAAATGTATTTATTTTTCCAGAGAAAAGATTTCACGAATGTCTAATTTCACACTAAAAGCATGAAATAAGAAATCATCTGTAACTATCTTGTTTCCTTTTAGGATACTATTTCTACGACGTTCGACCAGGAGAGTTTCCTGCAAATTCAGCAACGTGCTTTCAAAACTGCAACATTCAGAAGAAAAACTGCAGCCTTTGTGGCCGTCCAAATTGCCTTGGCTCTCGCTGTGAGGAATGTTTCAGTTACTGCTGGGAGCTGCATCGATATGAGCACGAAAGGGATCAAGTGTTGTGGATCGACAATAAATTTCCAGTTCACAGGACGTGCAAAGGAGAATGGGAGCGATTCTGGAGATCAGATTCTAGAGATTTAGCCTTCGAAGCACCTCCTTACCCCATAGAGCTACGAGTCGCGCTGATCAGTGACCAGCAAGAAGTAATTGCCGATGCATACTTTGATTCAGTGAGAGTTACAAACCGCCTCTTGTCTGTGGGAGATTACACACGGGGCAAGGCAAGTAATTTCTGGGGAGCACCTTTCGTTGATCGTAAGCTCACTTATTTCTCTGACTCAACTTGCAAGGGATTCTTCTACCCAAAGATGGACTCGTGCAGGGCCAACGGTGCCAAAGAAGTGGATGCGGTACGCAACCAGGTCAAGACTGCCGGATTTTCCTGGATTAGTGGTGATAAAGAGATTGATGATCAAGTTGTCAGTCGTATAGACTTTTGGGTAAGGAGGGTATGAATGGCGACTCTTAACATCTCAGTTACTTGACTGATTAACGGATATGTTGGTAGGAGTTAGTAATTCTTACTTAGAAAGTATGTAATTATCAACACTACTAGCAACATGTAAAACTGAAAGACTGTTGGTTCCGTCATTAGTTTCTTGCCTATGCTATTAATACGAACAACATTTCGAGTCTGTACGCTTCAAGAAAATGTACACTGAATATGAATTCTCAGGTAACTCTCCCGGGGTTTGTTTTTATGACCTTGCAAATTGATAGCCCAAGTTCCGACTTGTACAAAGTAATTTTTGAGTCGGTGGGTCTTTGGATAAACAAGAATACCATCATCTACGTTTTGGCCACCAGACAAGAAAGTGAAGGGATTTTATAACTCAATATCTTGGTAAAAACGACGTAGATTTTGCGTCTATTGATTCTTGAATGTGCTTGCAGTTTCTATTGCATATCTGCAATTTGGGGATTTACGCAGCTAAACAATTTCATCAACTGTAAAAGTTAAGTTTGGGTGCTGGAAACATACGAGAGAAAAAAATGTGTAAGTTGCTAGAATGAGCCATTTGCATATGTAATTATATGTGAAGTATCAAGTACAGGGTAGTATTGGTGAAAAGTTGGATCGGAATATTTTGAGGTGGTCTGACCACATGGCGAGAACAGAACGCGAATGAGAGACAGAACCCAAGAAATTGCCGAACAGATAATTAGGATGAGGTATTTGAACGGAAGAGCTTTAATATAAACTGGAAGATGGAAATGCGTGTTCGTATATTTAAGTTCACAAGACACTTTTGTTGAATCTCTTGTGCCGGTACACGAAAGCACTGATATTGTGGAAATGTCTTCTCACGGTGTTCTTCTTCATCCTTGTTTCAAAAGTTAAACGATAAATATGATAGTGACTGCCATATTGCTTTTTTTTTTGGAACCCCCCAAAGTATACGTAATATTATTGTTAAAAAGATTATAAATAAGGTCGTTTAAACACTGACATACACACACACGTATAAAAAGCCAAAAACACATACACGTATAATCAACCACAAACACATACACGTATATCAACAACCACAAACACATATTCGACCACTGACAATGAAAAAATAATTAGTATCTTACGAAACCAGCGTATGTAACATTGAATTTTTCTATTTCCTGTCTAAGCCACCTACCATTAAATAAAGTACGTGTCTGCCTAGGAATTTGAATACCCTGTTTCGATATACGATTCACTGCTTCTGGTTTTTATTGCTGCCGTTCGTGCTGTTCTGTTAATGACTAGCATTTTTAATAATAAGATTGCCTTTGTTATGCATTTGTTGGCCACTCTTTGATGCATGAGAAATCAAAAATTCATCTGAGGAATGCTCAGATATGTAGCTGGTATTAGAAACCTAATGCACATCACGAAAGGCGAACAAGACTTCGTATATTGATAGAGGGGAGTCGCTGAAAGATTTGTCAGCTTTGGTAAGTTTTCATGACAAGGGAATGGGTTCCAAGGAAAGTTCAGGCTTATTGTTCTGCATATATATATACAAGTTACAGGTGAGAGGTGTGTCATTTAGCACATATCTTTACCGGGGCCGCAGGAACGGTAGCGCAAGTGAGATTATATCCTAGTTAGGCTCCACTGCCAGAACTGTTTTGACTACATTGTTCACTGGTTGAAGAAAGTAAGTCAGCTGAATTTCTTAATATCAAAACGTCTTGCATACAGATAATAATAATTTGTTTTACATTCTATAGAACACTCGCTATGAAATACAACAATGACTTTTTAATTGTCAGTTATGTGAATATTATGTGCAGTTAGGTGGACATTTAAAGGTGAATATTTGTATATTTATGGACATGCATGATGGATTTTTATGTGTCTAAAAACTTAAAAGATAGAACGGTATGTAGGAATTATATATATATATATATATATATATATATATATATATATATATATATATATATATATATATATATATATATATATATATATATATATATATATATATATATATATATATATATATATAATATATTAATATATACAATACAAGCATTCCTACAAATGTCCTTTAATATCTAATTCGCTCTACCTCGGAAATAATATATTTTCATATATGTTACCGAGGGGAATTTTTAGTTGATAATAAGTTTCGTCCCGTGGGATCGAACCAACGAAAGACTCACTGTAGTCCTGAGTTCTTGTCTTTCGTTGGTTCGAGCCCACGGGACGAAGAACTTATTATCAACTAAAAAATTTCCCCCTCAGGACTGAAAATATATTATTTCCGAGGTAGAGCGAATTGATATTAAAGGACGTTCAGCTTAATGCTTGTACATATGAATCACGGTGATGTGATAAAAGTCATATATATATATATATATATATATATCACACATTACCACAGGTGAAAAATAAGAAACGGGGTGTAGGTCCTGACCGGTTTCGACTTTATTTCAAGCCATTGACGAAGGACTGATACAGAGTGTGAGAAGTCACAAATATATATACTACAAGAACAGTACTGACGAACATACACAACCGTTATAGGCTCCATATCCCCACTCAGGCCGGTGTCGAGGTAGGGGTGGCCTTTAAAACTCATTTGGCTAAAAATCACAATAGACTCTCAGGGGACATTGCTGATAAACAGACCATACCCCACCTCAGATCCACACCTGACAGGTGTCATGGAGGCGGAGTTTGGAAACTCATTAACATTACTACCCTCGTACTGTGTTTACAAATATGATAATCCTATTTTCATATATCTCTACTGCCTACCTTAAAGTTTAAACAATTTACAAATTTCTTTTTTGATATTAAAGGATCAAGTTTATACATCCCTTGACTGATATTCATATTATGGTTGTAACTTTCTTTTATGAAGCTAGATTCAATGATGTTCCTTTCAGTGCATTATTAGAATATACAATCCTTTTGCCCCTTCCAGTTGATAGCATGATTGTTCACTAACATGTACAAATATACTGTTCCCTTGTGCATATCTCACACATTTTTATGTTGTTCAATCTTTTTTTCCAGTGCTTTCCCGGTTTGGCCAATATAAAAGGCCACCCCTACCTCGACACCGGCCTATGGGGATATGGAGCCTATAATATATATACTGTTCTTGTAGTATATATATTTGTGACTTCTCACACTCTGTATCAGTCCTTCGTCAATGGAAATAAAGTCGAAACCGGTCAAACACCCCGTTTCTTATTTTTCACCTGTGGTAATGTTGATAAATGAATCATACAAAAGTGATAATAATATATATATATATATATATATATATATATATATATATATATATATATATATATATATATATATATATATATATATATATATATATATATATATATATATATATATATATATGCATATATATATTTACAAACGTGTATATATATATATATGTATGTATATATATATATATATATATATATATATATATATATATATATATTTATATTTATATTTATAGATATATAGAGATATATATATATATAGAGAGAGAGAGAGAGAGACAGACAGACAGAGAGAGAGAGAGAGAGAGAGAGAGTCAGAGAGAGACAGTCAAGAATATAAAACTCGACACATTTCACTGTCTTACTCTTTCGGCAAATCAAAACTCTTACCTTAAATATATGACGTTCTTCCACCCGCAAAATAATTACAGACTCTCACCGTTTGGTACCATAAAATATTCGTGGCGTCTGTTGCACCTGAAATAAGTGACACACAGTGAAAGTTATCGACCGCAAAACAAATTTATGTTGTGACAGCTTTAATTTTCAACAAGCCCTCTCTTTGTGAAAAATTATGCCATCACATTCCATGAACATACATACTGTACACATCATATGCATACACAAACTCACAAGCGCACACACACACACACTATATATATATATATATATATATATATATATATATATATATATATATATACATATATATATATATATATATATATATATATATATATATATATATACAAAGTACCTAATTAGTAATATATATATAAGTACCTAATTAGTACTGATTAGTGTGATATTGTTTACATAAGTTCTAAATATTTTTAATTTTCTAGTTATTTCAAATTTTATGCAAATAATTACTTAACACGTTTTCTAGATGCAATCACCATTGAGGCAAAAACAATTACTGATATATATCTTGTGACGGATTTGTTTATTCGGTACGTATCTAAAGTTCTGATTACTTCTTGTCACGCTAAATGACAGCAGATATTACCTACCTGTGAAATTCTTTCTTCGTAAGTAAGAGTATACCGAGAAAGAATTGTTTTACAAGAATGGGGAATTGTTCATTACTGTACCCATAAATAAATAAATAATTAAAAGGAACAGAGTGATCTTTGTTTCTAGATCCGCATATTCGAGGATTATGCACCACTAAGCCATTTTATTGCCAGACCATGAAATGAAGATAATCGATGGGTTCAGTACAAATCTGTATGTATATATATACCAGATCAGAACGGAGAATGTCAACACATCTGAGTTGCGTTCACAAGTAGGCACATACTGCAGAAAACCTCTTACTTTTTGGGTGCCGAAGTGAATTTCCATTTTTTTTTTTATGTGATGACATTCGAAGTATTGTTAAAAGACGTCTTTTATTCCAGAGGTTTGAAGAAGAACTAGCAGGTGCGATGCCAAAACGGCGTATTAAGATAGCAGCTGAGCAGGTATGTAATGAAAAGAATGATATTTCCTTTGTGATAGCAATTTATCATTGTTAGCTATACTGATGAAAACAAAGAAGGAACTGTATTTTCTCTAATAGTACGTGGCTGATACGTTAGAATACAATCTCAAGTACTAAGTTAAATTGGCAGAAATCAAAATTATATATAAAATTAGAATGCGAAGTGTTTTACAACTCTTTCCAATGATGAGTTCTTCCTACGATAATGACTGGAGAAATTAAAGTCTCCGTGATAATCACTGGAAAAATACGTATATAAATATAAACATATATATATATACATATATATATATATATATATATATATATATATATATATATATATATATATACATATATATATATATATATATATATATATATATATATATACATATATATATATATATATATTCCTATTGAAGTCAATGGCATTATTTGCAGAGACTATCTTTTTATGTGGACTTCGAATCAGTCTGGATAAAAAGATAATCTCGGCAAATAATGCTGTTGACTTCAATTCATAATAAAGAAAATTGCATAATAAAGAAAATATATATATATAAATATATATAATATATATATATATATATATATATACATATCTATATATATATATATATATATATATATATATATATATATATATCCGTCTATGTCTTCGGTGACTGACGTCTTCCAGGAATATAGTTCTTCGAAAATTAAATGTGTGTGTGTGTGTGTACGTGTGTGTACGAGCTTCAAAACTAGACAAGCTAGATGTCAAACTAAAATATGTGGTTATCATATGCCACTTTATTTAATTTGCCTGTATACTTTTATGTCAACACTCACTTGGCTATGAGGACACTGGACATAGTTTATCGAAAAGTCTGGCTTCCAAAAGAACAAATGAAATTAGAAACAAAATTTACTTTTCGCTACCGGCACAGAGTTAGTGTGACAGAGGATTAAGAGGAAAAATATATTCACAAGTTATGTGATTATTCTTTTTTTTTTTTTTTTACAAATATCTGAAGGTGCATAAAATGTTCCATAACAATAAAGAATGGAAAGATTATCTTGGCATTGGCTGCCTTCCCAATGACACTTAATGATAGGCACAGAAAGTTAGAAGTTTTACTCAGAAGTCATAGAAAATACACACATATATTTATATATATA
The DNA here is from genome assembly GCF_040412425.1 of Macrobrachium rosenbergii. Taxonomy (NCBI): domain Eukaryota; kingdom Metazoa; phylum Arthropoda; class Malacostraca; order Decapoda; family Palaemonidae; genus Macrobrachium; species Macrobrachium rosenbergii. The sequence goes on from NC_089759.1 coordinate 31,188,487, forward strand.
TATATATATATATATATATATATATATATATATTATATATATATATATATATATTATATATATATATATGCATATATTGTATATACAATACATACATTATATATATATATATATATATATATATATATTATATATATATATATATATATATATATATATATATATATATATATATATATATATATTTATATATATATATATATATATATATATATATATATATATATATATATATATATATATATATATATATATATAAATAATTATATATATGTATATTTATATTTATATACATATGTGTATTATATATATATAAATTATATATACACACACATATATATATATACATGATATTTATATATGTATTTATATATATGCATATATATTTATATATATATACAAGTTTATAATTATTTACATACGTGTATGTGCATGTGTTTGTACACGTGTGCGTGTGTGTGTGTATCTTTACAAATTTATGAATTATTCAGATCTTTCAGTACCGAAGCAGCCCCTTATCAGGTAATCATGGCGGTGCAGAAATTTCGTATGTTCACAAGCCTAACTGTTGAAAATATTGCCATTTAAAGTACGCTACAGTATTACGAGTATCAGCACACACAGAATATTAATTTTTGTCTAGTGTGGGTTGGAAATGATTTTAGGAGGGACGAATAATTTCAATGTAAATTGGATTTTTTTTTTACTGAAAGTTTCTTTGGATTCATTCTTGTCGATGGGAGTTTCCAAATGAAAGCACATTTTCATAAGCATGTAAATGAAACAGTCAAACGCAGGAATTATTGTTATCCTAAGAACGCTTCACTCCAATTCAGGAATCCATTGAAACTATTTTTCTCTGCCACGCCATTTTTTCGAGAAAGGCAAATATCCTGGAAGGATACTGTTTGTATATCTTTATATGCCTCTAATAATTTATTTTGTTTTATTTAACAGTGGATCCCGTGGACACTTTTCGACATTCATGATGACGGGAAGATAGATATAAAAGGTCCTATGGGAAATCTTCTCCGGGTTTTTACAGAGGTCATGGATTTCGAGTGAGTGCATTCTAATGAATTAGCAACATAACGAAACAAACCAATGTAATACTCTTAACTAGCTAAAATCACAGTTACTTTAGAAAATAACGAATTTTGAGAATTTTGTTGAATTTTCAAAGGCACTGCCAACTCCGGCAACATTATGATTTACTTCAGTGATTAGACAAACTCTCTTGCCGTAACGTTTTAAGAACATTTTCCAGCATATTTTTATATAAAGCTCCTTTGTAAAAGAAAAGGAACGCTAGAGTGTGTGCATAACCGTACAGAAGTAATGCTGTATATATAAGATGAATATAGACAAATGTTTAATAATAATAATAATAATAATAATAATAATAATAATAATAATAATTATTATTATTATTATTTATTATTATTATTATTATTATTATTATTATTATTATTATTATTATTATTATTATTGAAACAAGACGACCCTGTAACGAGGCTATAATATTGAGAATTAAAAGCCACAGTAGAGTTAAAAATATTTATGTACAAAGTTAAAAACGTTATTATTATTATTATTATTATTATTATTATTATTATTATTATTATTATTATTATTATTATTGTTGTTGTTGTTGTTGTTGTTGCTGTTGTTGTTGTTATTATATCAACAATGGTAAATTTCCAATCGACAGATACGAGATCATAAGACCGGAAGGAGGGTACTGGGGCAACAAACTACCCAATGGAAGTTGGTTTGGCATGATGGGCATGGTCGACAGAGACGTATGTATTACTTAAATTTCTTCCCTTACTTTAGGTATTAAGGAAATTAACGATTTAGTTTGGGAGCTTGTTCTTATGAACCGCAAGCATATGCTTCAAGTAGATAGATAGATAGATAGATAGATAGATAGATAGATAGATACAGATAGATAGCTAAGCTAGTTCTCATTTCTTCATTGTATATAAAGTACTTTAAGGTACCCTGAAAACTTGTGTACATATGAAAAATTTACACGAAATCAAAGACATTAACCACATTAGAATAGATAAAGCAGAAAAAGTTTATTCATATTATTTCAAATGTTTTTTTTTAGTTAATTCATATACAAGTATAATTATGAAGTAACTGATGTTAACTTTCTGGAATTGTACTTTATCAGATTTATTTAGTTGCTCCATATCCCCTTAGCAATAATAATTCACCTGTTGCAGGAGGTTGAATTTGCTCTTGGGCCTTTTGCCGTCACGTACGAGAGGGAAGTTGCAATTGACTTCTCTATGGCGGTCGACAGCGACACCCAAAAGATCGTCATGGTCAGGCCTGGACTGGAAAACGATATGGGAGGATTTCTGAAGCCGTTTACAAGTCAGGTTCGTCGAATTTTATACACTTGTGCCTGTGTTAATGCCGACTGCGTTACGGCAAACTTGTGTCAGCCGGGCAACTTACTACTTTTCTGGGCTAACAACTTCACTAGGTATCAATGGCTACGGACAAGGTCAGTTGAGCACCAGCTCAACTGGGTGGGTAGTTTTTAGTTTTCTGTAAAAGAAAACTTTAGTGCCGGTTTTGTCTGCCCGTCCGCAATTTTTCTGTCCGCCCTCAGATCTTAAAAACTCCTGAAGCTAGAGGGCTGCAAATTGGTATGTTGATCATCCACCTTCCAATCATCAAACACACAAAATTGCAGCCATCTAGCCTCAATAGTTTTTATTTTATTTAAGGTGCGCCTGGCAACGCTACAGGACAGGCCACCATCGAGCCGTGGCTGAAAGTTTCAAGGTCCGCGGCTCATACAGAACATTCGATTGTCCCGAAGAAACTTAGGCGCATTTTTTACTTGTTAATTTTAATGTCCGGTTTATTTTATTCTTTCTCACTTTGGTAAACAGATTTTCTATCTATGGCGGAGAGGGTATTATGTATTTGCTACCGGGAAAATATTACTAATAACAACAAAAAATCGTTAAGGGAAAGGGAGAAAATGAAACCTTAATAATAGCAAACTTAGCTATCATTCTACCTTTTGTAACCTTTCCCAACTACTGGTAAACTTTGGAACTGTCATTATGATTCGATTTTCCCTGTTTCCCAAAACCTACAGTACCATTCGAAGAAGAACTATCGTTTTCTTCAGAGTTAAAACTCATTTCTTCCCCCCCCCACCAACTCTCACTTATTTTTTTGGGTCTCGGCTAGATAAAGGCATCAGCTTACACCAGGTAAGTTTAATAACAGTTAATTTTCTTCATAAACTATTTTCCCGTATGGTATTCTCTCTTCTTTTTTATTCAACATAAGATGTACTGCCAGGCACTTTTTTTCTCCTCTACAGTCATTTACTTTCCGGTAAAAGTCTAAAAAAGTTTACATCTTGCCACTTCCTTTTAATAAGCTTCATCTCTTCGACAAAATCAAGGCCCTTTCAGAGTACATTTTTAAAATGACAGTGAGACCGTCGTCTCTCTATCATCTATCTTCTTACTGAAATCACTTGGGAAAGCCTTTCAAAGTCCAGTAGGCCTAGAAACGCTTTTTTCACACTCACGGTTATCAATTTCATCAACTACTATAACCTTTTAAAGCAACAAAGGTTCCCTCTCGACCTTTACCTTTTACCTTTTCTCTTAATTTCTGTGCAATGGGCAGAAGGTAATGGGGATGCAAACCGTAGTCCCTAGGAAATTTGGTGACCTTCAAATCAAGATATATATATATATATATATATATATATATATATATATATATATATATATATATATATATATATATATATATGTATATATATATGTGTATACACACACACACACACACACACACACACACACATATATATATATATATATATATATATATATATATATATATATATATATATATATATATATCAGGAACCATGCAAAATTTGTAAAACCTACATCAGAAAGAGACGATTTTTTGTATTATAGGAAAAACACACAACCATCACAAAGTACCTGTTTATTCTAAAGTCGTTGCTTTTCAAGCAGTTAGTGCCCCAATTCAATATCCAAACCTTCTCCATCTAACTGCATCTAACATTTCTACTTTTTGTCTTTCCTTATTTTATTCGGTCTTTCTTTCTCTTAACTGAAGGTTGGTCTGCGGTCAAAGCTTTCAAATATAATCTTATAATCGCGAATTTTTAGTCTTTTTGTTCTTTTATGGCTTTTAACAAATCTGAGAATGTTTCTTAATTTATCATGTTCATTCACAGATTCCCAGAAGATCTAATAGTGTATTACGAAGCGTCGGAATAAAGAAAAGAAAAATTTTGATATTGGCCTCTTTCCTTCCTCCGCCTGTGCTTTAATGTCTCCCTTGGTCTTCACCTGCCTGCACCTTGGTCGTGTGTGTGTGTGTGTGTATACATGTGTATATATATATATATATATATATATATATATATATATATATATATATATATATATATATGTATATATATATATATGTATATGTGTGTGTGTGTGTGTATGTTGTGTGTATATGCGTATATGATTAACCACAATGCCCTCTTAATTACCAGGTAATTATGTTGTGTAGTTGTGTGTAATGTGTGCATGTGTCCGGTGGTACTGATTAACACACAATGCACTCTTAATTACCAGGTAATTATCGTTGCCTAGTTAGGTATATGGTAATCAGCACTGCATGTATATATAAAAGTAACAATATAGATTATATATACATTATATACATACATAATATATATATATAATATATATATATATATATATATATATATATATATATATATATTATTTAATAGCTGACCAACCCAGCAATGACCAGAAAAACTCTGAATGACAACCGATGAACTCAGAACTCTCTCTCTCTCTCGCTCTCTCTCCTCCCTAACGCCCGCTCTACTCTCTAACCAGCGCTGCCGGGAAAACTCTGAATGGCAACCGATAAACTCTCTCTCTCTCTCTCTCTCTCTTTCCTGTTAAGATAGTTTGACATTTTATTTTTCACCCCTTCTCACCCCGCCTTCTTATCAGGGCTGAAATTGGACTTAGAGGGCATCGGGAGTGTCACCGTTCATTTCGGTGACATCGAAAACTGTGGATTAGAAACTAATATCTGTCGTTTTCAGTTATTTTTAAACGTCACCCCCTTCCCACCCCTACCCAACCCCCTTCCTATCGGGACTGAACTTGAACTTAAAGGGCATCGGGAGAGTTACTATTCATCTCAGCAACATCAAAAACTATGGATTAGACAACAATATCTGTCGTTTTCGGTTATTTTTGCATGCCACCCCCTTCCCAACCCCACCCCCTTTGGTGCCAGTGATGTCTTACCCCAACAAGTATTCTTTTCCAGATAGTAAGTCACATGTATACCGAAATGAGGTATGATAAATTCGCAGAATTTATTTAGTTACTGAGTCTACAGGCAAAACCAGCCCCATTTCAGGGAAGCCCTTCCGATCCCCAGCCCCCTTGGTGCCCTTTGGTGGCCTTTGGTGCCCTTTGGTGCTAGTGATGCCTTACCCCGACTGTGTTCCTTTCCAGATAGTAAATCATATGTATACCCAGTTTGGTTGAAATTCCTCGATGCGTTTCAGAGTTATGCTGGAACATACACACACACACACACACATACATACATACATACATACATACATACATACATACATTTTTATATAAATAGAAATAATATATATATATACATACTGTATATATAAATAAAAATATATATATATATATACATACTGTATATATATGTATAAAATGTATTTTTTTCTTATTTCTTTAAGGTTTGGCTACTGTTGTTGCTAAGCGTGATTTGCAGCGTTGCTGCTCTAGTGTTCCTCGTGTGGGCTGAGGGCAAGATCTTTGGCACAAACCCGAAATATATAGGGTCCAAAGCAAGCATGTGGGTCCTCCAAACGCTGACTCAAGAGAGTAAGTTTTTTCTATCATATTATAAAATAGATTCAGAAAACTCTTTCATTTTTTTTTCCTAGGGTCATAGACGGCAGATGTAAAACATCGTTCATAATGTAAGATTTAATTTCTTTTTATAAACACCTTCAGAAGGATTTAAAGATTATAAAAATATATTTGAAGAGCTATAATTATCTGCTGATACATCGATATCTTTGTACCAACGGACCAAGAGGCTGAAAACTGATAGCTGCAAACTGTTAGCTGACTAATGAATTCTGTCCTAAGTCTGTTGAGCTTAGAAGTGTCAACATCAAACATTCAAGCAGTTCTTGAGAGTAAAACCAAAGTAATACCTAAAAAAAAAAGTTAGACTAGGCTGTAAACGCTTGAGGAAAAACTCAGAAGAATAATGACATTTATTGGGGAGCCTTTCATAAGTCAGCAGGACTAGAATTTATTGTCCTCAGCATAAATCTACAGTAAGTAGGTCATGGAAGCAATAATTAAAACCTTACCTACAATCAAGGTAGAGAGTCACAGCCACACTCACACAAAAGAAACTACACAACATGATAGTTATTTTTATTCCTAACATTATTTTGCGAAGCAACTAAATTTGCCTTGAATGAATCAGCGAGTACCCATGATATTAGTGCTTATAGTCTACTCCCTATATGTTGAATTATCAATACTTTTGCTTAACGTAACACTTTAACAGATACAGAATGGCTTCCTGAGGGCGACGGTGGACGTGTGGTTATCACAACTTGGCTTTTTGCGTCCCTCATCTTCATGTCGTCCTACAGTGGGATTCTGACGGCAATGCTGACCATACCGAAGGTCACCATCCCTATCGACTCTCTGTCTGATCTTGTCAGTCAGACGAAATTACCCTGGCGTCTTGAGGCTGGTGCCATGATCCAGCCTTATTTACAAGTAACTTTTGTCACTGCTCCAGTGTTCCAAAAGGTTTTTCATTGCAATTAGTAACTGGTACATTTTTTTCTGAGCATCTCTAATGCTAGCAGTTTAGACGTTTCTTCGATTTCATGCATGTACAGTATATGTATATATATTATATTTCACAGGTATACAATAAATATACATACACTCACACACACACATATATATGTATATATATATATATATATATATATATATATATATATATATATATATATATATATATATATATATATATACATATAAACATTAAGTCGTTTCGGCTGAAAAGAGGGCCGGCAGAAAACTCCCACATTATCAGCTTCACGAACCTACATGGAAAGCTTGTAAGCATCCCATTTAACCCACTACATACTGTGCCACTCACCACCTTATCTCGCAAGCACTTTTGCTCTTCCTGTATATTTAGGTTCTCCTTCCGAAACATTTTTCACACCTTTTAACTAACCTTTCTATGTAAAAGGGAGGCTCTTTTTCCCCTGCCTTATGTGCCGACGTGTATATGGTAACAAGCTCAAATTTTGATAGACCTAGTCCAAAAAGCCAGTTTACGAATACAGTTTCCTTAGAATTGCAGGAAAAAAACTGAGTTCAGAGAACAAGAAATACGTAACTAAATGACAATAACTCAAAGTCAACAATTTATGATAAAAGTTATGGAAATTTAAGTTAGTATTCTGGCATAAGAAAATCAAATTCTTTACAGAAAGACGTTAATGAAGAGTAACTGAAGGATGCAGAGTTAAAAACAAACAGATTCTAACTGTCGTCTTCTTCTTTCAACATTATTAATCCCACTGCATAGCAGGGTCGGCCGCTCGATTCATCTTTCTCCATCTATTTCTATTCCTTGCATCTTCTTCCCCAAGTCCACATCTCTCCCATATCTCTCCTCACCACATCCATCCACCTGATCTGCTGACGCCCCACACTCCTCCTCCCCATCACTGGCATGTTCTTAGCTCTCTTGATTGGTTCCACCTCCTCTCTTCTTATTACATGGCCACAGTATCTCAGGTAAGCTTCCCTAGCCTTCCCCTTTACATTACATATACCACAAATTCTTCTTATATCTTGACTCTCCCTCCTTTCCAGTAGTGATATTCCAGCAATCCATCTCACAGATTCTAACTGTAACTTGGGCCAAATGCGAGCTTGGTGTTTTTCCTTTCTCTAGTACTCAGATGACGAGATCCACAGAAAAGGTTTCTACCTGATGTCTGGTACGACGCCAGACTGTTGGACATCTCGACAGGCCATAGCTGACGGACAGTACGCCGTCATTTGTGATCAGACTTCGATAAAGAAAGTCATTTCGTGGGATTTCAGGTAAGATATGAATATTATTTATTGAAGGTTAACTTCTGCTATTTTTTTTTTAAGTAAATGACATGTAAACTAAAATGAATGTGCTATCTTAGTTTTCATCCAACCAGTAACATAACAAAACCAATATCGCACACCATCTTTTGTGAAGTAATACCTTCAGCACGGGCTAAAGTATTTTCACGCTGTTGATACCTATTCGCTGTTGCCATTAAAGTTCTTTTTGAAGAAGGGGACTTCTGAAAAATAATCAGTATAATCAAGACGATGCCTTATGGCAATTCAAGATTTTGCACAGAAGTTACCAGTATTTCTTTGTGAGATCAATTAACGGTTCCTCAGAATGGAAGTTATAAATTTAAAAGTTGGTTCATGCGTTGCATTTACAGACAATATCTAGCTAAAATTTCGTTTCCTTTTCAGCACAACTGGGAAGTGTCACACGTACATAGGCCGAGAAGCTGTGTATTCAAACATCATGATGTCTATCGCATTTCGCAGAAACTCGTCCTATCTACCAAAGGCTAATAAGTTGTAAGTAAAAAATTATGAATCAGTTTGGCATTCACTGATCGCTTCCCACAATTTTTAACAATAAGTTTGCAGTACCAGCAACCAGAGGTTTGAAAGTAATCATTCATAAACACCAAAGTGATATGACTCTTTTAGTTATGGTGTTTAAAAAGTATATTGATGTTTTGTCGCAGGAATATTGTATACCATTGTTCTCGAATAAGTACAGGCTCACGCACTGATGCTAAATTCTCATTGAAAGACATTTTTTATTTATATTCTTATGTAACTTCTACGCTGGCGGTGTGATTCTGCATCAAGTTATTTCTTTAATAACTGGGTATCTCGTGGTCAATTGTTTCTGCACTTTTATCAAGAACATTTAAAAACATCGAGCCCTCAGTGGAATCTGTTGTAGCATCAAGTTATTTATATATATTTTTCAGTGCAATATTAACAGGAATCTAATCGATCAATCACCATTGGCTTATTCCCAATTGGCAATCTCCTTAATTTAGTTGCCAGTACCAGAGTCATGTAATTTCACCTTGTTCCGTGGTAGTTCCTAAGCATCTTGTCATGACTGTAACCTTATGTGCTTAACTATTCCAAGCATTGTATTTAAAATCTCCCAAGGGAATCAGAAAACCCAGTTCAGACTTTGCTTTTAGTTTTAGAAACTACCCCATACTTCATTTTGAGCTGTTCTTCCTCAGAATATCTTAATCTTGAGTCACAAAGGCACAGCAGACTTTGCTTTTAGTTTTAGAAACTATCCCATACTTCATTTTGAGCTGTTCTTCCTCAGAATATCTTAATCTTGAGTCACAAAGGCACAGCAGACTTTGCTTTTAGTTTTAGAAACTATCCCATACTTCATTTTGAGCTGTTCTTCCTCAGAATATCTTAACCTTGAGTCACAAAGGCACAGCAGACTTTGCTTTTAGTTTTAGAAACTATCCCATACTTCATTTTGAGCTGTTCTTCCTCAGAATATCTTAATCTTGAGTCACAAAGGCACAGTCCAAGTGTTGATCCAATTACTGTTGTAATAGTTTAGTGATGATGCATCGGTTCTTATTCATGTCACTGTTTCAAGAGTGCGGGTCTTTCAGTTCTTGTTCTTGTAAATTCATCGTCAATATTGCATTGATTTCTTACAATCTCAATTTTTTGTCTATTTAAAGGAAATTTTTCCTTGTTTGTGATTTATTATATTTTGTCATCTGCATTATTATTCGTATTTGAAGAAAATAGTTTTTCCTTAAACTTCAGTTTCAAACAACTCTCTTCCAACAGAAATGAAAAATATGTACATTCATATGGGATATTCTTATTATAAGATAGAATTCACAGAGGCGAAAGCACATTAGCTTATATCTCCAGTTTTCTACTGTAATTAACTCTCTCTTTCCATATCTTATGGCAAGTGTTCTTCCCATCTAACCAGAATACTGGAGCTACTCTATCTCGCCAAAGCTTGAGCTGTATTTACAAACGGGTAATGAATTACTCTTGAAATATCCTCTTTGTAGAATCAGCATCTTAAGAAACACTGGCATTTTCGCGAAATGGCTTCACAATGAGATTGGCAACACCACACAGTGTCTAAAACCACCGACTTCAGATCGCCAAGAAGGCATTGAAGCTCTTGGCCTAGATGCCTTCTATGGACTAATATTCCTTCTGGTGGGAGGTCAGTCATTACGCCTGCACGTTTCATTTAATAGCTAAGCATGAAAGCATGTTTAAATTTACAAAATTTCATGTCCAGGTAAAGCTAGTTTGGTATGATCATGAATTCTTTTCGCTATGTTGAATTCAGAAACTTACACGCTTATTTTTAATTGACTTTACACCTCGTCTTGAACTTTTCTGAACAATAAAATGCTAAATATGAAACCTTTCCCAGAGTTGGTGAAACTATGTATCTTCCTTTTTCAGGTTGGATAATAAGTCTCCTAGCATTTTTGTGTGAATACCTAATATGCTATAAACTAAAGACTGAGCCAGACACGCCGTTAGACGAATAAGCTCAAAATATCGGCTGCATTACGATTCACTGACAACAACACCGTGAGTACCAATTAATTTCAGAAAACATTCACTTCATAAAAACTCATGTTGAATGTTGCTTTTGTCATACTGCTTACGTCTGATCGGGCAGTTGCAGCAAGAACAGCCAAGAGGATGAAGAAATTGAAGTAACAAAGGGGAAATTCAAGTGATAACAATGACTTAAAAGTGGCTAGAAAGGGCAGATTTGTATTGTTTTTTGGTAACACAAACAACATTAATTTGTAGTATGTTAGAAAATAATATCCATGATTATCAAAACTGATAAGTTGATTATAACTGTTAAGAACTCTCATTTTCATTTAATAATCTTAACGTAAGGACATATTTTGAGTTGAAGTATCACTGAACCATTGAATTAATTCTTTTCCGACTAAATCTCTTGTAATGCATACTTATTTGTAAAACTATAACTTGAGAAACAACCATTCAAAGAGGTTTGCATGTTATATCAAATGCTGCCACAGAAATCGTTATGAAAGGGGAAATTCCGTTAAACTATGAGAGTCCGAAATATCCGATATTTAAAAAGTACCTATCCATAGCGGGTCCAGAAAAATTTCAGTGGGCCCCACCAATTTTCATATTATATATACATACATACATACATTTACAATATCCATTAAGATATTCTAAAGTATATATATATACAAATCTATATATATATATATATAAGATTTTTTCCCGCCTCATTATGTTGTTGTTATCTAAAGAATGTTTTTAAATTTTTCATGGTGCCCAGTCCCCACACGGCAACCTTTTCGAATTATAACGATATACACATACAAGTGTATAGTTCAGTTTATAGTACTTCTGTATGAATACTGAATTAAATACATTGTATTTTCTAGGGGCCATCTATCTAAATTTTCTAAAAACAACTTTTCTTTCCATATATATCAGAAAAAAAAACATATTTCCTGAAATAATGTCACAACGTTTCATCGTGTACTAAGATCTACTATTTTCATGTTAAGAAAGTTTTTAGCTTTGTTATTATGAATTAGTTTTAGCTATATATAACAATGCTTCTTATAGATATATATATATATATATATATATATAATAACACTCTTTTCTTCATTTTTATATTTCATCATTTATGTTGTTGCACATTTATCAGACAAACCTTCAATGTTTTAATTTTGTCATTATTTTTCAGTATAATCAAAGGGCAATCTTCTAGGACTCTCAGTATAATAAAATTAAGTACAATCTTCTAGAACTAAGCGCTTATTATTATTTCTTTTACAGGATAAAAGGACTACGGTTATCGATCCACTGAATGGCGTTGCTATGGCAACATAAGAGTCTTCGATCTTCCTGTTAATGGTTTGATTGATAATTAAAAAGCCAAAAGGAATTAAGCTACAAGTCATCTGATGACAACATGTTATAAGACAACAGAGTAAATTCTTTCAAGGAAACTGTCAAAAGTTTACTTTTCATTTTCAAAGCAAAAAATGTACGAAGTCCTGGAATGTCTGATTCAGCACTTTTATAAACAGTTTCTGTTTCTTATAGCCTCTGGAAATATCAGATAAAGAGGTTAAAATATAGCAGATCTTTAAAACTATAAGATAAAATTCTATCGATAATGTATAAACAATCTCAAGTATAATCAGTGTGTGTATTTATAAGTATGTTTAAAAAATCACAGACTTGGGGCATATAAACACTTTTCTGTGTATTCGTTTAAGTAATAGATAGACTTGAACGGTGATTTGCGTAGTAGAAAGATATATTCATAAGAAAAAACTCTGAGAAGAGAATAAATATAGATTAAAAAGATAAAAAAGGTGATGAATCATCAAACAATTAAACATTTGGTTATATATATATACATAAATATACTAGATGTATATATATATATAAAGTTTATACACTATCACCGTGATTCATATACCAGCATTAAGCTACAAACGTCCTTTAATATCCAATATCGCTCTACCTCGGAAGTAATATATTTTATATATATGTTATAGGAATTTTTTTAGTTGATAATAGTCGGTAACATATATGAAAATCATATTACTTCCGAGTGTGGAACAGATTGGATATTAAAGGACGTTTGTTGCTTTAATGTGGTATATATATATATATATATATATATATATATATATATATATATATATATATATATATATATATATATATATATATATACTAGATATATATATACAGATATATATAATAAATTATATATATATATATATATATATATATATATATATATATATATATATATATATATATATATATTTATTTATTTATTTATTTATTTATTTATACACTTCGGCTGCCGAGCCATAGTCGTCCCTGTCAATATCAGAATTGAACCTTTTCAATTTGAATATAAAGGTAACTAAGAACAGCTCTTGAATATCGATTTTGAGTATTTCATTTTCCTATCTGAAGAATCTACCCAAGGCAATTATCACTGCTGAAAAGTTAGCTAAGGAGATTGGTTTTTAATTTTAGTCTAGAAAAATGTGGAAAAACATCAAAATAACTACTCATACATAATTTTTTTCAGTAAATGCATGTCAGAATTATATGAATGAATTGTTATCAAACTTAATGAGATTTCGACAAATTTATGACGTCATGCTTCATTGGTGGCTGGAAAGTACAGAGAGACTTGATTTCAAGGCGACATTTCTCTCAGGTAGGACGAGGGAGAGGCCAGTTGCATTAAATGCCACTGCCTGATTGAATGATGAATTTGTAATGCCCTTCGCAGTTCTGAGATGGATTGTTATTTACTGGAAACGATTGACAAAGAAAAATAAAGCTAGATTTTATTTACATCGACGTAGTTTAGTATAATGGACAAAATATCTTACCGAAACCATGGTGCAGGTGTTTAAATAATTTAGGTTTATAAAGTTAAAAAAAAAACTACGTACATAAATTTGACAGAACTGCTGATAAAGTGTAACTCATTGCCATAAAACGTTTGCTTATCTAAATTTTGTTAAAAACTCAACTTACAGTCACAACTACACAATTCAATTAACTCCAAATTTCTTCTGACTTTTAACGGGAAGTCCAATCCGGTTTACCTACTTTTAAGATGTTCTGATATGATTAAACCGCCATCTTTGTAAATAAATATCATATCGTAAACTTTTCATCTCAGACTCTCATTTGACGAAAAATCTAACGGCATCATGATCAATCCCGACTCCCAGTTAACAAGTCTTGATGTAAGTTCTTTATTTATGAAAATTGTCTATTGTACTAGGATATCTCAAAAGTGAATTAAGCAGATTAGATATAACGACTTCAGTTGGTCAAATTTTGGCATCAATTAAACTGTGTATTCGTGGCTGTAAGTTTATCTTTAATGGAAAATTCTATAAAGAAACGTTTGGAATGGGTACTGGAAACCCTGTATCACAAGTTCTATCTAATTTACAAATGGGATGTAAATAGCTTCTTGGAAAAATTTAATGAACAAGTCATATCTATTAAATTCACGCTAACGTTAGAAAATCATTGCTGTTTGCCCATTTTAGACAATGTTATTAGGCGTGAACCTGTATAGTTCAAATTCAGTATATCTAGAAAAGCAACCGTTAATTTAACCTATATATATTATTTTTCATGCCATCACACAATACAAAAAAATCTTTATTCTCTTTACTGTTCTTTGCAAGCCTTGCAAGTTGTCAATCCTGAACGTTAGAAAAATTGTCATGAATTTATGTTGTCCAGACAATATTTTTGATATTGCCTACAATAAAGTAGTAAAGATATTTTATAACAATTGTGACAGGAAGACATTATTTCCTAATAATAAGCGTTGTTTTTCTTACATCACCGGGTTTGTGTCCTTCAAATAAATGTTGAAAATATTTAATGTAAATTTAATTTTTATATAATAACACTGTCAAAAACATACTTATAAGAAACTGTCCTCAACAGAGTAACAATATTGTTTATAAAATCTAATGTATGGACTATGTTTCATTATATTTGGGCCAGAAGAGCAAGGAATTAAATGTCAGACTAAATCAGCGTAAATATGCAGTCAGAACTGGCCAATCGAATAATGCTCTTTTTGTGCATCTGAGAGCAAAATCGCACGAAATTGACTGGTCCCCTAGTAGCATGATAACAAGATGTAACAGTAGTTCCAAGAAACCTCTCAGAATCTGTATAGATACAGATAACAAATGAAAATCACACTAATCTGTGGTCAGGTCTGTGTACTCTTGACCCCATTCCTCCTAAGATCTTTGAAGGAGGTTTAAAGGATAAACTGCAGTCAATCAGTAAATCTTGTTAATGTCTTTATCTCATACAGCATTGGGCAAAAAGAACTAATTGAGATCTTGACCGCACCTGACGACCTCTTGCACACCATAACATTAACTCGATAACAACCGTTGAACGAAATGTATAGATATGTAAACTTGAAACATTAATGGAAAAAGGAAGCCCGTCTGGACGAAACTTGGGAAAATTATACCAGATTTCGACATCGAATCAATACCCATATATACGAAGACTCTGGAAAAAGAGGCAGTTAGCAAAAGGCATCAGGGCAGGGAGTGTGTGAGATGTGTGGAGAAGTGACAGTGAAAGTTCGAAGTGTCTTCTGAACTTACATAAAATTTCTGAATGCTCATAGACTAAGTCCAAGAATTTTACAATGTGCCTTTTAAGATAAAGACTCGGTCCCTTCTACCCATTGAAAAGGTGGAAAATTTATATATAGTGTGAACCCAAAATAAATGTATTTAAGGGAAAACAATTTTCATTTAACACAAAATTTATAAAAGGACACTTGTGAAATTATGGAAGATAGCCGACATATGAGCAGTGAAGCTCCAACATAGTTAAATATCGAGCAACTTGTTCCTGTTCAATTTTCACCAAATTAGCAATTGACATACTAGCGAGCGTTCCTATGACCAGAACGGCTCCAGTTAACAATGGCGCAGCCCTCTTACTCATTCTAGCAGAAACCTGAAGAGTCGAAGAACCTAAATTTGGAAGCCATGTTGAAGTCTTCCTGATCTTATCCTAGACCCTAACAACTGAGGCATTAAGTGTGGTTAACCAACCCCACAACGGATCAGACAGATTTCGTCCGGTATTCATCTCACCCAATAAATTCCTAAGCATCTGAACTTTATTCTGGGATGCTTCAAGATCATCCCTTGCCGAACCTGTATCCTCAAACTCTATACTCAAAGTTACCGCGTCAGACGACAACCACACATCATAGTCTTCTTCTATAATAACACCTGGGCCTAACCTCACTACGGAATTAGCCCATGCCACGACCCATAAGTTATGAGCAGACGAAACTTCAGCATTTAAAAAAGAACAAAGGAAAGAAACTTATAAGTTACCAGATCCTGAAACAAGAAAAAAAAAAAAAAAACAGACAAAGAGGAGAATCCCATGTATCTCTAAAATCCTTCGGTATTTTGCGCCTAATTTAGCTAAGTTTTCCCCTCTCAGATATTATTGCAACACAAAAAAATAACTACTCGAACCGCTGCACTTACACAGAAAAAAGAATTGTCCTCATATATTCTGATACATCTTCTCAACACCCAAATGCGGACTGCCAGACCTACATTGAACAATATCCAGAACTGTAGGTACTAAACTCCTAGGGACCACGATTTGCGTTGTATCACCCTTATCCTTACTATTTCTCAGTCTGCATTTAATCTTCCTAACTAACAAAGTACCCTCTAATTCAAGACCCTCAAAAGGCAACTTATAACCCTTCCTGACTAATTCTCCTCTGAGAAACGCTTTTGGTTCTGCCAAAATCTCATCCTCATCCTGTTTAGATTCTACTAAACTAATATCCCAGTCTATGCAATCTCCAGATGCATAACATACATGAGAACCATCAGAATCAGAAAAACTTCTACTAAGGGCGAAACAAGTGTTACCCAAAATAATTCATTTGACAAAAATCTAACATAACTGGATTGCAAGAAACAGGAGATGAAATAAAATGGAATACTGATGTTCACCAAATGAGTAAACATATTCAACTAATTATTCCTCCTAAACCCTTTTCCCACAATACGTCAAAATAAGTCAGAGTCCTGTATATTCCCAATGAGTACATCTTAATCTCTAACTTAGCGAAACATCTCCAAACATCAATGTTCACAACCCTTAATAGACAAGTCTCAAACCACAGTCTTCACCGAAGACTTCTAATAATATTCAGTGCTGATCTTCTAATCACCATTTGTGTGATAACTAATTCACTTCACACCCTGGGACTCCGCCCAGAAGAAACACACATATCAGGGCATTTTCCGGAACCTGGGCATTTCCGGAGAATGCACTCACAAAGTCTTTTCATTAGGCAGGGATGTTCTCACGTCTCGAGAATATCTGACATATTTAACATGTATACAATTCTCTAATTAGGATGTATGTCAGACAACAGCTAAACATTCTCTCAAGGTTCTTCCCAATGGCTTTAGCCACAATCATTAATAAAAAATCTACTGTGTATTGTAATTCATAAAATACTTGTGACCTATGAGCCTTTCATATATATATATATATATATATATATATATATATATATATATATATATATATATATATATATATATATATATATATATATATATATATAAGAAACTGAGAATGTAATCGTGTATAATATCAAGTGCTAAAAATCGATATAAAGAACAGGTAGCATTTCATTATAGCACAGTAAATGGATTTATAATGAAAAGTCAGTCAATAATTTTGATACTGATAGCCAGTATTTATATGGAATATAATCATTTCTTAAATTTAACGGAAGCTTATCTACATAATATGTTCCCTTCTAGTTGGTTAAAAATGCGTAATTATAACAACTTTAATACTGTAAAGAGAATCTATTTCACGCCACGAAAAGTTCCGTTCAGTCCATTTGTAATAAGTCCAGAGGATTTGTGTGATTCGTTCAAAAAAGAATTTCCGCACTGATCTCATATTCACACTGCATTTTGAATTATAAAAAACCCATATTGTTACTTCAATGGGTAAAATATCAGGTACCTACAAATTGATATTATTATTATAACATCACTAACTAGGACAGAGAGAGAGAGAGAGAGAGAGAGAGAGAGAGAGAGAGAAATTTGTTCAAATGGCAGTGCATAAATTATGGACTATATATATATATATATATATATATATATATATATATATATATATATATATATATATATATATATATATATATATATATATATAATCCTTATTGCTAAAGCTGATTTATTTTAGAAAAGAAGGCTGGAAGCAAATGTCAATATGAGTGGATATATTTACAATAATTAAAGAAAAATTTTCACACTGGTCAGCAGCAGAAGAGTGATCGGATATAAGCACGAATATGACCTGTAAAATTTATAACCCAGCATGCAATATGCAAACCTATACTCATCCCCCCCCCCCCCCTCAACCCCTTACCTTCTTTTAACCGGTGAACAATCCAGATTTGAGGTCAAAAGGGTTTATAAAGAAAACTGACCTATTGGTAATTTCGGCTAAACTGATGAATAAATACTTTTAAAAAGTTCAACTAACCTTACATATAAATGGAGAGTCATTATACTGACAGCATCATTCTTCTTGTGTGTTCGTTATTTGCTCCACTCCTGAAAAACAAAGGCAGAAATTCAGGCATTTTTCCTAAACTACAACATTATTTTCTATTCTCTGTACCTGTGTTTTGAATGTTTGTGCTGCGAATATGCTATACAATTATGTAAGTAATTGTGTAATTGTACTCGAATTATTTCAGTATACCTTGTCTATTATGGTGCTCCCGCATTACAATAAGTCATAAAAACAGCGAAAATTTGCCACTTACATAGCACAAATAGGTTCAGCAAAGTCGTCGGCCTTAAGTGGAGAACGAATCTTTGGCGAATGTGGGATAATCGCATGAAGCACTGGTTAGGACTACCAAGACGTTAACTTGTATTCAACCCGTTTATGATGTGCGTGTGTGTGTGTGTGTGTGTGTGTGTGTGTGTGTGTGTGTGTGTGTGATAAATTACCAACATGTGTTAATGTCACGTTTTACTGCAGTGCGGACGCACCCGAAGGGTGGCCATTGCGGACAACAATAGACCTCAGGAAACCGTTAATGAGATTAACAGCGTATTTCTTAAGTACTCGAGAGGTAGAGTCTCCCGTAGTTTGTACAGTATTCGAGTAATTCCTGACGGGATCGATAGGAAAGAGGAATGTCTAACGTTATACTCGATCAATCACATTCTGTAAGGCATTCACTCACCTCTTTTCTCTGTCGATTTAGAAAATACGGTATGCTTATCCTTCACGCTGATCTATGACTGAACGTTAGGACGCTGAATAATGGATACAACGCGTTCAGACTTTCTTCTTTCCAATAATTATTAATGACGCTTGACTGGAGGTTTCGTTCTTTTTGCGTCAAATATTTCCGTACAGAGCTTTCCTTGAATCTTACCTATACGTGTCTAATATATGCATGAGAGAGAGAGAGAGAGAGAGAGAGAGAACGTCGTAAACATGAGCAGTCAAATTTTATTGGTAAGAACTATTACCTTCCGCGAGGAATCATATTATCTCGGTCTTCTTGAAAGATTTATGATAAAATGATCCTTTACCTATTGCCCCCACACCCCACCCCCACCGTAATTTCTTTATCCCATCAACGCTCAATATGAGTTTTTTTTCGCAAAATCCAGTTAAAGAAATCTTGAGACGATTATAGGTTCTACCTTGGTGAAATTCCCGTGGGATATTTGGAGACTGGAAGTAAAGTAAGAAATCCTAGCTAATGATTATCAGATTCCTTGTTTGGTTTCTGCTTTCACCACTTAATAAGTTCACAATTATTAAAAGATCCGACTCGGCGACATACTGTGGATATCCACGTTACTCAGTTAGAGATTGGCTGATGTTTTCGCTAAAGAAATTATCAAATGGATTTCTAGAGCATCAATAAATTAATCTATATTTTGATTATTGCTACAAATTAGATACTATAGACTTAGAATAATAACAAAATCATTAAATTCCATACTGTCTTTTAAGTGGAATGAGGAGGATTCTCTTATGCCCAGTATTCACCTGACGCTGATTAATTAACAAATGACTGAATTTCAATATTTCTTTTGAATAACATAAATTGTGTTTCTAGCCAACGGTCAACAACAATAAAGACTAAACTGATATGAAACATGAGGACAGACGCAGAACAATTGATATACACAGAAGTCATATAATGCTCTTACGCTGTAATAGTTTGTTGCAATTAAAACTGTAGAGAGGAGTCATTCTAATACAATATCAGGCAATTACTACATGTGTATCGCCTCAAAGTAAAATTGCAAACTATTGCATTCACGACGAATTTCCATATTAGGAAAATCATGATAAATTTATCCCGTTCATTGTCAGGTATGTCGGAAAAAATTCCGATAAAAATATTTATCCAAAGCTACGAAATAATTTTATACTTGCGAGGAAATTACCATAATTAAACTTTCGTGCAAAAATGCAGTGACCTGACTTAAGGTTCAGAAAGAACAAGAAATATTCATGTGAATGAAATACGTCAGATTTATCTAGGCGTTTTTTGGAATTCCTTGAAACTTAACTCCAAAAGCTTCAAGAAATATGGAAGTAAGCATAAAATATCTGTAGTCTGAGTAGTTTGATTCACTGAGGTGCTGTCTAAAATATTCTCAGTGCCTGATAATATTTTAGAAGATTATGGAAACAACAACCACTCACCGAGCGTAATTGTTATACAAACAAACAAACGAACAAACAACAATACAGTATAGATTGCGGTTCAAGAAGTTAAAAGATA
>NC_089759.1:31214156-31234156 GCF_040412425.1 Macrobrachium rosenbergii
TAATGACATGGTTTAAAGGACAAATAATAACCGCTAATATAGAAAATTGTTAATTTTGATCTTAAATTTGAGCTGTCAGTAAAAACATTCGATTACTATTGTAATCTTCAAGAAATTTTACAAGTCTCTTGAAAAAAATTGGCTTGCAGCTGAATCACAGCATATCTTTTATAATATTTCAGTGGATTGTGGTGTCAATGGCTGAAGACGTAATTACTTAAGGAGAGTTGAGAGATTATCTTACCTATCTTGTAACTAACCACTGAAATGAAAGTCAAGTGAAAGGGCAATATTCATCAGCGTATGTTTTGTTTGGCGGGTTGGTCTGCAATATCACCTGAAGCGCTCACATGCAAATTGAATGGCCCATCTAAAGAGTAAGTTTGTCGCAGTGTACAGGAGAACAGCGAATTCTGTATGCGCAGCTGATATTCAATGTATTGCACCAGGGTTTTCAAGTCAATCATGCAGGTGGGTTTCCGACAGTCCAATTTCTTTTGGAGCTCGAAGGCGCTCTGATTGGACCAAGGAACCAGCTATCACCTACAGAAAAAAAAAAAAGAAGAAAAAGAAAGGATAACAAGAAAAGGAATATCTCCGCAACCACAGAGAAAAAAGACAAAAAAAAAAAAAAAGGAAAAAGGGGATAATTGAATATTAGATCACATCAATAGTTCAAGGGAAATCTTCTTATAGCTCATGAGGGCTTATAAATACGGGAGTGTGACGTCATCTTGATCCAGTCGCCAGGTAGCAGCCGACTGCTCTCGCGGAGGTGAGGCTGACGGACTAGATAAATTAGTCGAGGCTGGACGCTTTAACCGAGCCATAGTAACGAGGCAGTAAATACCTGTCTTTTCTGCTTTTGAAGCTCACGAATTATCTATTCCATTAAATGGCAAAATATTTTCATTAAGAGTAGAGAAAATTCTAAAGTAATAGTTACATGTTTTTATTTTCGTTAAACTACGTAATTGCATCTTTAGCTTGTTAACACTTCAGTTTGAAGATTACTAAGTCAGTGCAAACAAAAGGAGGAATACCACTTAATTTTCAGAGAGAGAGAGAGAGAGAGAGAGAGAGAGAGAGAGAGAGAGAGTCAAGTACTCCGTTGCATAAATGTTTTTTGGAAAGGGAGTTCTATGATGTTTGCATAACTCCATACATTTTCGTATCCGCTTGTCACTGTCCATATAATTTATCTTCCTACCTCTTCAGTTCGTTTTATCAATCTGCACTTTTGAATCAGGATTTTTTCAGAATCCATAAAAAAAAGGAGAAATATTACTTATAAAATTGAGATTTATGTTGTGCAGCTTATGAAAATATTGTTGAGTCGTGACATTACTCTCATATTCTGAGAGTAGTTCAGCCTCAAAAAGTTTCTGACATATATTTCTTTTTATTGAACAGGTGGTTCATCGGTAGGCCAAGACATGAAAGAACATAAACCTACACTGAAAGTTGCTGCACTTATAGTACGTATGACAGTCAGATGATAATGCTGTATTATCGTTTAAAGTTGATAACATTGTGTCATCGTTTAAACTGATAACAGTGTGTCATCATTTAAAGATGATAACATTATATCATCATTTAAAGATGATAATATTGTATCATCATTTAAAGATGATAATGCTGCATCATCATTTAAAGTTGATAACATTGTATCATCATTTAAACTGATAACAGTGTATCATCATTTAAAGAGGATGACGTTGTATCATCATTTAAAGATGATAATGCTGCATCATCATTTAAAGATGATAAC
Organism: Macrobrachium rosenbergii; assembly: GCF_040412425.1. Lineage (NCBI taxonomy): Eukaryota > Metazoa > Arthropoda > Malacostraca > Decapoda > Palaemonidae > Macrobrachium > Macrobrachium rosenbergii. Next base: position 31,215,928 of record NC_089759.1, read on the forward strand.
ATTGTATCATCATTTAAAGATGATAATGCTGCATCATCATTTAAAGTTGATAACATTGTATCATCATTTAAAGATGATAATGCTGCATCATTATTTAAAGTTGATAACATTGTATCATCATTTAAACTGATAACAGTGTATCATCATTTAAAGATGATAACATTATATCATCATTTAAAGATGATAATGCATTGTATCATCATTTAAAGTTGATAACATTGTATCATCATTTAAAGTTGATAACATTGTATCATCATTTAAAGATAACATTATATCACCATTTAAACTTCTCGATTGCATAAAATTGCGTAATAACCGCCAGCTTTTTGATTGAGTGGCATACTGTACACATTGTGGTCAGACACCAAGTTATATCCTCCTTGTACTTTAATTTTCGAAACTCATGTAGGATGTCTAAGATATTTGAAATACCCAAATTAATTTCTTTTCATTTTCAATAGATATTTCTTGTCTTTCTCTAGTCTATTAGTATTTTACTATATGAATGTTTGTAGAGTATTAATAATAACAAGTATAGCAAAAACGGCAACACCAACAACAACCGCAATAATAATAATAACAATAACAACAATCATAATTATTTATAATAATAATAATAACAATTATTATTATTATTATTATTATTATTATTATTATTATTATTATTATTATTATTATTATTATTATTATTATTTACAAAAATCTTCAGTAAACTAAAATAGTAAAGGTATTAAAGTTTCCACCATGTGAAGAGTATCCTACTGGAAGTAGGTACTCTAAATGCTGCATCATTTTTTACTACAAATGGTGAAGTTGCAAACCCCACACCCCTCCATCTTTTCTGCTTCCACACAGGAAGAGCACCTTTTGGAAGCTACTCATCATAGCTTCACAGAAAGTGTCTACACCTACAGTACTAAGCTACATACTCTAAGAATAATATAACTAGATTGCATATATATATATATATATATATATATATATATATATATATATATATATATATATAATATATACATATATAATATATACATATATATATATATGTATATATATATATATATATATATATATATATATATATATATATATATATATATATATGTGTGTGTGTGTGTGTGTGTGTGTGTGTGTACAATATACAGTATATAATTTGTATTAATTGTTCTGTGCATTCCCTCACTTTTACCAACACGTCGTCGACGATGATTCCTGAATAAAAGGTGTCCAAAATATTCGACAATGGTACGATAGACGTGGGAGAAATTACAGGCGAATACCTGAATATTTTGGCAAAATATGTGAATTTCAAGTAAGTAGCCGATATGACAATGTTGATACTAACATATAGGATTTCAGGCCAGTAGGTAGCTCAGTACTCTGAAGAACCTCTGGAATTCAAATGTGCAAGTGATAATATACTGTTAACTATTAAACGATCTCAAGTAACATATTATGTTTCAATTAAGCAGATGATATTGTTAAAAATATTTGGTTTCTAAATACGCACGTGATATTGTTTTGATAAAAATATGTGGATTTAAAATAAGTAGTTAAAATCGTATAGTGGAGCTCATTTAGATTTCAGTTAAGTTGCTTACATTGCAATATGAATTATATTTTACAGTAGCTAATATGATACCATTAAATATATTATTCTGTGGAGTAAGTCAGAAATTCAAGTAGGTACGAGATATTGCATAATGTGAAACTTCTGGTTTTCAAGTAGCCGATAATAAACTGTAGAATATATTGGATTTGAAATAAGTACCAGTTGAATATGCTGTAAATATATTTATATATCAAATAAGTGGCTGATCATTCTTTTGAATATTAGTAGCCTTCAGTTAAATATCTAATATACCCAGATTTATAAATCAAATGTTTCACAATTGTGAAATGTATTCCAATTTTTATGTAACATAAGAAAATTTAAGCAAAATCATTCGGCACACGAAAGCACATGATTCTATACATTTACTGTCAAGTTATGTAGAATTATGGAGAGAAGTATTGATCATATTAAGACATGCACTTTCACAAACCGAGACAAAAAAACTCACTAACAAACGCACAAACACATACACATACCTAAACCTGCTTGGTTCGTTGCTTAAAGTGTAACTTTTACCAGTTTTTTCACATTTTAACTATAAGTCTATAAAGCTATTGTTTTCAGCTATAAGGTTCTACTCCTCTGTCTATTTTTTTCAGCTAAAAGGTTCTACTCCTCTGTATTTTTCAACCATAAGGTTCTACTCCTCTGTCTATTTTTTCAGCTATAAGGTTCTACTCCTCTGTCTATTTTTTTAAGCTTCTACTTCTCTGTCTATTTTTCAGCTATAAGGTTCTACCCTTCTGTCTATTTTTCGGACATAAGGTTCTACTTCCTCTGTCTATTTTTTCAGCTATAAGGTTCTACTCCTCTGTCTATTTTTTCAGCTATAAGGTTCTACTCCTCTGTCTATTTTTTCAGCTATAAGGTTCTACTCTGTCTATTTATTTTTCAGCCATAAGGTTCTACTCCTCTGTTATTTTTTCAGCTATAAGGTTCTGCTCCTCTTTTATTTTTTTCAGCTATAAGGTTCTACTCCTCTGCCTATTAATTTTTCAGCCATAAGGTACTACTTTATGTTTTTCAACTATAAGGTTCTATTCTTCTGTCTATTTTTTTCAGCTATAAGGTTCTACTCCTCTGTCTATTTTCCCAGCCGTAAGGTTCTACTACTCTGTCTATTTTTTCTGCTATAAGGTTAAACTCCTGTCTATTTTTATCAGTTATAAGATTCTACTCTGTCTATTTTCAGCTATAAGGTTCTACTCCTCTGTCTATTTTTTCAGCCATAAGGGTCTACTCCTCTGTCTATTTTTTCAGCTGTAAGGTTCTACTCCTCTGTCTATTTTTTCAGCTGTAAGGTTTTACTCCTCTGTCTATTTTTTCAGCTATAAGGTTCTACTCCTCTGTCAATTTTTTCAGCTATAAGATTCTACTCCTCTGTCTATTTTTTTTCAGCTATAAGGTTCTGCTCCCTCCAGACCAACAGTGGGGTTTACAAAGACCAGATGGGACCTGGACTGGAATGATTGGCATGGTCAATAGATCGGTAAGGTCATTCAGTGATTACATTCGACCATCTGTTGACCTTTCCCCAATCAATGGAATAAGGGAATAATTGAGTTTAAGGAAGGCATGCAGTTTATGGGCGTTAAATACCACTCTTATCATGAACTAAGCTCCTGAAACCACTCACATACGCAGTGTATACACACACACACACACACACACACACACACACACACATATATATATATATATATATATATATATATATATATATATATATATATATATATCTAGGCAAGAAATCTTCAAGTTTCTTTATTAAGAAACGTTTCGTGCTATCCTTTGCACATCATCAGTCTGCAATAAATCATAAACAGCAGTTCAAACTAAAGTTGAAACAACAATTATTATACTGACAGTAAAAAAAAATTTATAACACAGTTAACGTAAAAGCTGCAAATTTTATATATTAAAAAAACAGTGTTTCTCACTGAATGTTTTTGCGTTAGTTTCAGTTATCATAACAAGGTAAAGGAAAGTATTTTTTTAGATGAGATATTTATGAAATTATGTTAACATGTTTTGGTAAAATACTGGAAATGCTAGATCCATTTATGGGTATTTATCGATTTTTTTAATTCGCTCTCCATTTTAATATTTTGCTATTTTGGTAACCATTACAAGAAAGCATAATGGAAATGTCTAGCAAAAATTACTATTCCATCCACAATTGTGGAGGCTTGACCAAAGGTATGTCCTCACCACCAACATCTTTATTTACACATACACTTTCCTTATTATAACCTGCAATGCCATCTTCATCACCCTCATCATACGAATCACTGTCATCTTCTAGACTGCTATTATTAAATGTGATGTCTCGTGTTTCATGGCCTAATTTTTGAGGCATAAAACAAGCCTATGATAATTTCTATGCTTTCGTTTTTCCTCATCTCTCTCTCTAAGTATTGATAACCACTCACCGTGATGGTTTTAAACATCACAAACGCGGAGTGGAATACAAAAAAAAAAAAAAATTATACAACACTATGAATTCATTAGCCATCCGCGCGCGGGGATCATTTCCCCTAACCTAATGTAATAAAATATGGGGTTGAGGGAGGCGTATGCCTACTTCTCAATTATCAGGTGTTTGAACCTTTGGTCTGTGTACTATATAGTTATTAGTATCGGTTTATCCTTTATCAAGTATCGATCAGTGAAAATTGAGTTTCCTATTTATTGATGCTAAACATGCATTGTAGATGGATAAATTTATATAGAAATAAGAATTTACAATAAATGTAACAAATTAGCACTCGCCAAAAAACACGGGCTTCAGGGAAAGCTGGAGATAACTCTTTTGATGATCATGAGTATATATATATATATATATATATATATATATATATATATATATATATATATATATATATATATATATATACATATATATATAAATATACATATATATATATATATATATATATATATATATATATATATATATATATATATATATATATATATATATATATATATATATATATATATATATATATATATATATATATATATATATATATATATATATATATATATATATATATATATATATGCATATACGTACACAGTACCACGTGAAGGCATACCTACATACATACATAAATTTTGCCCTTTATTTAGACTAGATGAACACCTACAGTATATTTTCATATGTGCATAAATACATAATAGCAGTATATGCCCACGAATGCGGATTCACTTATCACTAAGTGTCTCTGTTACAATCTATTTTCATTTGCCAGGAGGTGGAGTTTTCTGTCGGCCCCTTTAGCATGAATCCCGACCGAAACCTGGCAGTGGAGTTCACGTCTCCCATCGTCTACGACAATGAAATCATCGTCACGCCTAGGCCGAAGCTGAAGGACGACCTTGGGGGATTCCTGAAGCCTTTTCCATGGAAGGTAAGACACGTGACCAGGAAATTTCATTTTGAGAAGTTAATATTTGCTGTGTTTGCCTACGTGCCCCGAAGCTTGTTACGAATGGTATTTTGGATGTGGGTTCACGCCACTTAAGGGTGAAATTTATTCTTTAATTTAATTGCCAGATACACAGACACAGACGGACAGACAGACAGACTCACGCAACACACCCCACACCCATATATATATATATATATATATATATATATATATATATATATATATATATATATATATATATATATATATAATATATATATATATATATATATATATATATATATATATATATATATATATATATATATATGAAGATATCTATATGGTCATATTTCTACCAGATACTATGTATATTATAATATATACTATGTCTACTCTTAACTTTCGAACTGATACTATGTTTTGCAATAGCCACTTGTCACTTACAAAGCCTTTTTAGATCTTGTGCAAGAAATATGAATAAGATTATGATGTCCGGAATTGGGAAACGAACCCACTACCAGACATCATAATTTCTTCATATTTCTTGCACTTGGATCTTAAGGTTTTGTAGTGACAAGCATATCCAAAAATGCGCAAAGAATTAGATATATATAAGTGTTAAGAGGGCATGTATATATATTACTAATATAAATATATATATATATATATATATATATATATATATATATATATTATAATTCATATGTATATATATTATACATATATCATAGGAATAGGGGAAGCTACCTTGAAATTCCATTTTTGTTATAGATTATTTTACTCGCAGGGAGAAAACATTGCTTGGTAATCTTCGATAAAGCTTACTTAAAAACTTCAAATCATCATTCCGACTCCTTTCTCGAATACACCAGTACCAGGTTTACGCCTACGATAGGTTTGCTTAAAGCAAATGGGTGTTACAGACTAATACAAACACAAACAAAGCCACTCCAACATCTTCTAAAAAACATAACAGACACCTCACACGTCTCGACTGTCGACCTAACCGCGCAACGACTCCTCGCTGCTGGGAGAAAGGGCGCTGGTGACTGGTCCAATACATGTACATATACGCTACCGGTGTCTAAGAGATGACAGGCAGGGCAGCCGATCGAGACTACAGTCTACCCCAAAGCCAAATCAAAGTCCTTCAAAAGGAAGGCATCGTGCTTACCCCATACAAATGGGAAAAACAAGCACGTTAAAAGAAGACCATAGAAACTATGTAGTATGTAGTATACAAGAGTTGATTATACTATGCCGGGTAGGCATCCTAGAGTAATTTATTCTGTCTATGGCTTTATCCAAAAATGACATTTATTTAGTCATGGAGAAGAGAAAAACGGGGAATGTCCTGTTTATTCGAAATATCGGTGATGAATCCAGTTACACTGATGTTTACACAATTTCAGGTATGGCTTCTGATCATTTGCAGCTTCTTGCTAATGGCGCTACTGTTGATGACCTTTGAAACCATCTATAACAAACTCGAACAACTTCAAACGAATGACGTTTTCACCAAGGCCTTCATGTTTGTCTTGCAAACCATCACCACAGAAGGTAAGAAATCTAAAACTCAGACTGTTCAGTGATAAGAGTATCAGATGCTCTGATGAGAGGAGAGAGCACATGAAAGCGGTTATGTGCCGGTTGCACAGGAAAACAAGATAGTTATAAAATCTCAGACCTCCGCCAGGTTTGATAATCCTCCCCCCCAAAAAAGGACCACCCTCCCAAAAATCCCTTGGCAACAGACAACGAACAAAACAGCATCAAATAACAAACCTGTAGGAAGCTGTATCTTATGAGACTTATTTTACGCCTACCACCTCCTACAATAGTATTAAATATGATTCTAGATTATTTTTTCGTGATGAACAAGTAAAATTTTAACCTTTCAGTCTTTTAGATACGTGCCTCAATTCGTTTGCAAGACCTAGGTGCTGAAGTGTATTAAAATAAGCTTTTATAAAAATAATCCCATCAGATTTGATTTTCCCGATAAGCAAGTAAAATTTTTAACTTTGTAACCTTTCAGCTTAGTACCATACTTCATTTTTAAGTTGTAGGTGCTAATGTGAACTTCTCATTTTTTAGTTATGTATATTCAAAAAACCCCATCAGTTTTTCAAATACATGCAAATTCTACCATGGAAGAGGGCATACTTTAGTGGAGAGATGAGTTCTGAGGAAGCAATGATTTAAGACATCAAAGAATCCTCATTATTCTATTGGATATTTATTAATTTGGCGTATAAGCTTTGCAGTTCATTTAACAAATTTGAATGAATTTTTGTGGAGTCGCGTTTATGGATAAACTGATTACATTTTGAGATGGATCCGGATGAGTATACTGATCCGGTTTTTTCCCATTAACAGATTCTTAGTGTCTTTACATAATAAACATGTGATGTTTCTGGCTTCTATGGGCAGTAATAAAGCGAGAGCCCATTGTTGCTCTTGCCAACGTTATATGAATAAAAGTCAGAATAACAAACATTTTAGAAAGTGGGATCAAACATATCTATGGTATATAGAAATACTCTGTTCTTTCCTGCCATCAGTATGATACGGAAGTTGTGTCATAATAATGTTATAAAATAACGACCCTAAGCATTTTCTTCGAAAGGAAAAAAACAATCATATTTCTCATAACGCAGGATCACTCTGGTTACCCAACAAACATGGAGGTCGGACCCTTGCAGCAGCATGGCTCCTGGCAACGATAATCCTAATCGCGGCCTATAGCGGGATCCTGGTGGCCATGTTGACCCTCCCAAAAGTCATCATTCATATCGACTCGATTGACGACCTCGTCCATCAGAAAGACATTCCATGGAAACTCTTACTAAATACGCACTCTACCAAGATATTGCAGGCAAGGCATATTTTCCAAAAAAGAATTATCAGTTGAGATCATGTGAGTAAGGAGCCACTGCAGACGGGGGAAGGGGTGGGGGAATTATAAGTATGTCTTCTTTATTAAAATTTGCTCAGAATTTTAATACCTCCTCAAAGACCTTCTCTTAACCTAATTTAAGCTAACGGTATTGTGCCTTGACATGGCTGGGATGGGCCTTTATTCCCCTGTTCTAAGAAAACTTTCGGCCATTTCTGAGACACTTTATGCCCCTGGTCTACAGCCAACCTGACGGTTGGCTAGAAAGAGTAAGGGATAAATAATCAGTATGAATGAAAGGACGATTGAAGCCAATAATTACGAAAAAAAATTGGATCCTATTAAAACTAATTGTAGGACATTCTGAGTAATGAGAATTGACAAAATTAAAAATACTGTACTAATGTTTCTGTCAGAGGGGAAGCAGATAAAAAGACGAAAGTGCTCTGGCATGTCCTTGTTATGTAGAGAGAATGGCAGTGGATAAACTTAAGCATTTAACTCACTCCTGTTAGGAATGAAGAAACGGCGATTTCAAACTTGCTTGGCTGAATGCCAAGCAAAGATTTTGGAGAACAAGGGTCCTCTCAACTAACAGCTGATAGATCTGACAGTAAATAGGGAGTTGGCACAGAGTTTTCATGCTAGTTATGGTATATCCACGTACTCACATAAGACAACTGATGTTAGGGAAGATATTCAAGCACTCATTTCAAGGATAAATGTAGCATTTAAGCACTCACTTCAAGGATAAATGTTTCCCCTGGAGCCACACACCTTTTCTCAGATTTCCCACACTTTTCCTCAAAGTTACACCCTTTTCTTAGGTTTGTAAATCAACACCCTTTCTCAGATTTGTAAAATAAAAAAAAATACAAATAATACTTCAGGCTAAAAAGTTAAAATCTTACAAGTTGAGACGCAACACAATTACTGTCTCTTCCCAATTATGAGTTAATTCTGTTCTGGTCACCTAACAATAGAGAGAAGCAGAACTGTTTCATAGGGTGATTTGTGGCTAAACTATTTACGGTTCAAAATACTGATCCTTGCGTCCTCCATAGACAACCCTCATCAAATTTGCAAATGCAGACGAGAACACTCTTTGCAAATAGTTCTCCTTAACTTTTCTATCCTGTACTGGTGCTTTCTATGCAGAGCTAGACTGTAACATCTCTTTATAGTAATTTTATTGTTTCCAGGCTACATTTCCTTTCTTATCTCTTCGACTCATGCTCCCTTTACTTTGATTTTTTTTTTTATTAAACAGGAATCCAAAGACGAATCGAGACGTTTGGCATATGAGAGGAATTCAGGATTCATCAGAGACTGTTTCATCAACAAGACGGAGTTGGCCGAAGGAAAATACGCTGCTATCTGTCCAAAAATCGTAACAACAAAAGTGATGATGTGGGATTACAGGTAAAGGAAACTTTATGTTACAGTGATTGACTGTACTATAAGAGATAACGGATTTTTTTTTTTTTTTATATTTCAGACCAGTTACGCGATTACGAGAGTAAACTTTGTAGTTATGAATATCAGCATTCTTATAAGAATGTCTATGCAGACGTTTACATGGAGTAATAAAGAACTAATTTGAGCATAGAATTATATCTAAACACGCTATAGCGTATAATCAAGGCCACCGAAAATAGATCTATCTTTTGGGGGTCTCGGTATAATGCTGTATGGCTAACTTTAACTTCAAATAAAATAAAAACCACAGAGGCTAAAGGGCTGCAATTTGGTATGTTTGATGATTGGAGGGTGGATGATCAACATACCAATTTGCAGCCTTCTAGCCTCAGTAGTTTTTAAAATCTGAGGACAGACATAAAAAGTGCCGACAGATAAAAGTGGCGACAGAATTAAGTGCGGACGGACAGACAAAGCCGGCACGATAGTTTTCTTTTACAGAAAACTAAAAACTGATAATAACTGCGCCATCAAAGAGGTATCCAAACTGTGTTTTATGAAAACGAAAGAGAAATTAACGTTATAACTTTCTCTACAGGCAAACAGGTAAATGTCGTCTGTACATCGCAAAGGAAAGAGTGTTTTTCGACATGCTGGCCTTTGCTTTGCGGATAGGTTCCCCTTACTCCAAGAAAATCAATAGAATGTAAGTATTTGGTGAGCAAAGATTAGTCGTTTTCCTCACAAGTGCCCCAAAAGATTTTTCATGTAGGAAATGTTAAGGTAACAGAGAGGGGGGCATAGGCCTATACCCTCAGTAATCATAAAAATGTATGTAACAGAGAGGGCATAGGCCTATACCCTCAGTAATCATAAAATAAAAATAGGTATCAGTAATCATAAAAATGAGAGAGGGCATAGGCCTATACCCTCAGTAATCATAACAGAAAAATACCTCAGTAATCATAAAAATGTAACAGAGAGGCATAGGCCTATACCCTCAGTAATCATAAAAATAAAAATACCCTCAGTAATCGTAAAATTTTAAAATTAAATTACTGTTTCTGTTCCGAACAGAAAGGGGATTATATATATAAAAAATAAAATAGTCCCTAAGAAGATTCAAGTGTCAAAAATGGTCGATTTACATCATCGTTCTCAAAATCTACACAACAATTTTTTTAACCACAGTTCAACGCTATAAGAAAAGTCATTAAAATCTTTGATATACATTTGCCTCCAAATTAAACCAGCTTTTATATGGTACCTAGCGCCGCACAAATCAGTTGTATTGGACTTTATCAACGATTTCATGACATATCGTCCAACTGGATAACAGTCTTGCATTTATGTTTAGATCTGCATTTATTTCAAAATATAATGATAACTCTTCCTTGGTCAATACCGCACTGCTTCCAAAACATACTTGATACCCAATGAAAAAAATCTGGGCCAACATTCAGATCCGGAATTTGACCATCTCAAAATCATTTCAAATATTCATTCTCTCATACTCCATCATTATACAAAGTTCTGAAAAAATTCAAAACAGGCCATGTTCTTGTATCTAATTAATCTACACCCAAAGATATAATGCTCACAAAACCCTATCAGGCTTCCCTGGTCAATTATCCAACTCTTCACAAAATTTTATTGAGAATCTTCCCTTGATTTTTGAAAATTTGACTCTAGAAAATTTAGGAATTACATTTTTTACTTTATTCTAATGAGCTTTACCTTGAGATGTAGCCCACCCTTTTCACAGAATTTCATATAAGTCTAATAGAGAAAATATGGATCATATATAGTACTAGGTGAAAATCCTCATGCATCTCAACATCTCTGAAAATTTTCCTTGACCTGCAGCCCGACCCGCAAAAATTAACTGTAATCAATTCATAGCTACTTGCGGTATCTTCCAGTGAAAAAAAAATCAAGATTCCCAATCCAGATCTGCAAATGGATCTAGATTTGCTTTAAAGCATGGTTTACTGTTCTTTGGCCCATAACCCACCCTTTCTAAGGATTTTAATAGAATCTACATCCAGTCTGAATCTGCATCCAGCCCTAAATTCATTTCAAAATTCCATCAGCATTCACCCCTGGTCCAAAACTTCCTCACAACTCAAGTGAAATTCGTCAATAACTTTTAAAGACGACCAAAGATAGGAATCCTGAATTCACAGCCCCAGCCACGGTCGAATCCATCACAGAATCAAATAAGTTCTTGTTTGGTCCATAAAGAATTTTTCGGAGAAAAAATAGTCAAAATTAGTGACAAAAAAATTTGTTGGATCCCCATTTTGTGCTGGCATGTGATATGTATCTGTAAACTTGCACAAACAAATATTTTCGTCACAGTATTAAAATGAGTACCTTTAATATCACTGTAATAAAGGATTTTTTCTAAGTGCGAGGTAAATATGTAATTAGATCAGTAGCAAAAATTTGTTTGGCAGTGACAAAAAGCCTTATTTTGATGATAGTGCGTTTACTGTTATGGACAGGTGAAGAGACTTGCAAATGAAAATAAAAATTCAATGGCTTTTTGAATCTTCTATAATTTATAAACTAGATTATAACTGGCTTCAATACAGTTTACCTGATTATTTTCAGCATAAGAGCCGTACACGAAGGAGGCATCTATTCGCAAATCGTGAATAAATACTACCCTTCTCCAACCAAATGTCTCCAGTCACCAACACACGACAAGCCAAGTGGCATAGTACCTCTCAACATCTACTCCTTGGGAGGCTCATTCCTCCTGTTAGCTGGAGGTGAGTTACCTTTATACTAGCAGTATAGGCATCCTATTATTTATGCACATGCAAATTTGGCAAAAACAATTTAAGGATGAAGTCAGGGCGCCACTGACTCCCAAAGCGTGTAATTCTGAGTTTTCCATCTTTCCTAGATCGTTTGGCAGTTAGTTCACGAGCACTCCTTTTTTCTTACCATTTCCGAGACTAATTTGGGTAGTCTTGCCCAGTTTAGTCATATGTCCCCAAGATAATTAATTTTTCTAGTATGGACTTCTCGGTAGTACTTGTCAATAGATGAGCTCTTTTAATATTGAGTTCTGGATTACATTTTTAAGGGACTCTGCTTACTTGACTAACAATAATTAACTTACATGTTTCTGTGCATCAAGCAATATCACGACTAAAAAAATTTTTATAATGACCGGTATGTTGGTATATAGCATTCAAAGAAACTCGGGCGTGCCATTCATGACATCAAAGCACAAACAGTAATATCAAGAATGTTTAGATGTTAAGAGGAAGATCCATAAGAGATAATTAACCATATTATTATCTCGAAAGCATAAAAGCAAGATAACTAACTAAAAATTAAAATGAATGAAACTTAGGTGCTACGTTGCCTTGTTATCTGCGCGCCGTCTACTCCGAGGTGCTAGTACTAAACACCGAATGGTAAATGTGAAGTAGACGGCAGCACGAAGATGTCGTTTATTAATATAATTTGTCGACTACACAATATAGAAATGGGTGTATATGATACTTTAATCCCCGAGCGGCTAGTACTGAACACGGTGTGCCAAGGAGCTTCCGCCATGTTTAGTACTAGCACCTCGGAGTAGGTGACGCGTAGATAACGAGCCAAAGTAGCATAGCATCGGAATTTATTTGGAAAACACCGCAGAAAGTTCTGTGATTTCTTGTAACGATATAGATGATCGTTACGTTAATTAAAGGCAGAAATTGCAGTTTGTCTGTGACACGAAAAGGGGTCATTTACATGGTTTAATAACTCGCCAAAAAATGATACATTCGGTTTCTACTTTGTGAAATGATTAGCAGCTGGGTTTAAAGTACTTCCATCATCATGAATGTACTCACTTTTAGTTTGGAAATCACATGACTTTGCAATGTGTCAGAAATATTCTGCCAAAGATACTACGAAAACCTGTGTAGATTTGAAATGTAAAGGAAATACTCAAGTATTTGAGAAATTCTAAGAATCGTTTCATGAAGATGTCCGATTTATTGAAATATATTTGTCGAATATTTAAGGGCTAGTCAATTCTGCCATGGGAGTAGCACAAGGTTTATTTTGTTTAGTCGTCCACTAAGAGAAGTAAATTTCAACTCAAAAATTAGATTTGTTGATGAAGTTATTTTACTGTTTCTTTCACCTTTAGAAAAAATATACTCTAGAAGCAACATATTAAGGTCATATACACGTGTGATGGATTCATTTGGTTACTCAAAACTATAAGAACAACGGGGGTTAAAAATATCTTTTAAACTTTGCTTTTTTTTTTCAGGGCTTGTGATTTCATCATTTGTTTGCCTGTCGGAAATCGCATTCAACTTTTGGCGTACTTACAATCAAGGTGGCTAAAAGGATTGATAGTACGTAAGTTTTAAACAACAATCATTTTCATTTTCCCTAGCTCAAATTTTTCAAATACTTATTTTGGTCATTACGATATTGCTGCATGATTTTTAGACCCGCTGTTTATCATTTCGGTTTATCAGCGAAAAATGAAGGACGTTTTGTGCACCGCTGTATCTTATCAGATTTGTAACATTTACGATTAATATTTGTCTGCTAATTTTGGTTCCTTCATCATTTATTTAAGTCCTCAGTCATGGACTCAGATTCTTTATCAGTGAAAATGTATATATATATATATATATATATATATATATATATATATATATATATATATATATATATATATATATATATATATTTCCTCGTAGAAAACTAACTTAACGTCCATGAAGGATCATTTTGAATGTAAGGCATTTCACTTTCTCTTTGACAGGTGGCCAGACATTTTCTTCGGAGTTGGACATCAGCTGACATTGGATTCTGGACAAGTTATTCATTCATTTTCCTTAATTGCAGGGTTTGCCCTGACTTAAGTGATGAATTGGAATCTTATCTTTTTCCTTCTAAATAAATTATTAAGATGCTATCGGATATTCTTTATCAATGTCTTTTAGCACGGTACACGTTACTGACATTACCTAATAATTACTGTTCCACACATGTATTATACCATAGTATATGGTAAGAGTTGTTTGAATCTTTCGAGCGAGAAACTTTTCAATACAAGTTGAACTTAACTCGTAGCATCTTAGCCTAAAGTAAAATTCATCCGAAATAAAAACACAAAAAACTTGGCATAAAATTTCATATCTGCTGTACATTACTGTGAATGTAAGTTAGTTCTAAGTGTTCATTTGACACTGCTAAAGATTTCACTCAAGAACGAGATATATACAAAACATCTTTATCTAAATGCATTTGTAATGCAAAAGGACATAAACTATCGACTGTACTGGTGGTTACAATATTTTTCATCTTCCATAAGAATTCTTGTCACACAAGAGTGTCGACTAGAAAAAAAAATTCATTTCACGGTCGCCAAAATGAGGTATCAACCAATTTCAAATTTTGGGATAAAAAATATGACAGGTAATTATGTGTAGGTTAATGTATATATATATATATATATATATATATATATAAACACACAATACATGCATTTATATACATGTATATGTACATAGTATATATATATATATATATATATATATATATATATATATATATATATATATATATATATATATATATATATATATATATATATTTTATATATACAGTGGAGGTAGCGTTTGTTTGGTGAATTCAGCAATGAAACATAAAGTAGCTTATTATGAATGTGTCAAGTAAATTTCAGAGTCGTAGATTACATTATAAAAAAAAAACCCAGTTACCACAATCAGCGATGCCGACCCTGATAAAATCCATTTTTAATAAAAGGCAGTCGTACACATGCGCACCTTTTTCAATATAATTTAATAATCTGAAATTCATTTCACGCGTTGAAAGTATATTATATCCCAACTCTTGTATTTTTAGTTAATTCACCCCATGTCAAATCATGGCAAGAGAGTAGACTAAATCCACTCCTAAGAACTGTGGAATCACCTGATAGAAAGAAAATGGACAGGTCTTCTAGTTTTAGTGAGAAAGAGTAAAAGTATTTGTGGTAAATGAGAAGAAGCCCAATTTTCAACGAGGAACCTGATCAACAATTTATTGTTTCCGGTTCCGAAGTCATTCAGTATGATGACCTACCATAGTGTAATTTCTGGACACAAAGACCTTCCGGTGAGTCTAATATATATAACGTACATGTTCGAAACATTGAAATAGAGAGAGAGAGAGAGAGAGAGAGAGAGAGAGAGAGAGAGAGAGAGAGAGAGAGAGAGAGAGAGAGAGAGAGAGAGAGAGAGAGAGAGAAGGAGGGTGAAGTTTGGTTTAATTTGGAAAATGTCAGCAACTCAGAGGAAGTATTCACACATTTAAAATGCCAATATAAATGCAAGATGTTGATGTCATTACATGACGCTCTTATAGGATATTTCACTACCAAGGTTAGGATGCTTTCCTCTGCCATACATCAGTCAAAATATTTCGTCAGTTGAATTTATAAGTGAATTAGTAAGGTTACATCCTATTGCCTGGAGGGACTCATTAAGAAACTCACAATAGCCATGAGTCAATTAAAACTTAAAATCATGTGGATTAAAAGGGGTTTCCACATTTTCTCCTTTTACTTATGAACTTTTTTTCTAAGCAATCGAGTTTTCTGTACAGCGTATAATGCTGTATGAAGCTCTCAGCCACAGCCCGGTGGTGGTCTGTATTGTTGACACCTACAGCGGTGCCAGACGCACGATCATGGCTAACTTTAACCTTAAATAAAATAAAATATACGAAGGCTAGAGGGCTGCAATTTGATATGTTTGATGATTGGAGGGTGGATGATCAGCATACCAATTTGCAGCCCTCTAGCCTCAACAGTTTTCAAGATCTGAGGGCGGACGGACAGACAAAACGCCATTTCAATAGTTTTCTTTTACTGACCATCACAAACTAAACCATACGGCACAAATTCGAATCCTGGCCGGGGCAGATGCAATTAGCAGTTCTAATTCCCCTTTTTTTTGTAAGTTATTCTGAGGGTAAAGTAAATTCATTATTAAGTGGTTTAAATGGACTAATATTTTTTAGTATAAAAGGTCGCGTGCTTATAAGGGAATAAAACACATATATAATGACACCCACACACACACACAAATGCATATATATAATTTTGTGTGTGTATGTATATATATATATATATATATATATATATATATATATATATATATATATATATATATATATACACACACACATGCACATATATATATATATATATATATATATATATATATATATAATATATACATACGAATTTTTATCACATCACCGTGGCATTTTTTATACACAAATGTTAGACTACAAATTTCTTTTGATATCCAATTCGCTCCACCTCGGAAGTAATACCGCAAGGGAATCATAATTGACAAGTGACAGTCACCTGGTGGACTCGACCTAGTCCAGTTGGTAGAGCACTCGTCAATTTATTCAGAGATAGCTATCGTCGGTGGGTCGATTCCATCAAGTGACTATCACTTATCAGTTATAATTCCACTTCGGTATTATTTCCGAGATAGAGCGAATTGGATATTATATGAAATTAGAAGCTTAATGTTTATACATATATATTTATATATACATTATAGATATACATATTCATATATACGTATATATATGTACATTATATATATACTGTATATTATATATATAATATATATATATATTTATACTGGCTGGCCAACCCGGCGCTGCCCAGGAAAACTCTGAATGACAACTGATAAACATTCTCTCTCTCTCCTCCCTAACACCCCTTGTACTCTCTCACTTTCTCCCTTTCCTGTTAAGATAGTTGCTTCAATTACATTGCCCAACATTTTTGACATTTCATATTTCACCCCTTCTCACCCCCAATTCCTATCAGGGCTGAACTTGGACTTAAAGAGCTTTGGGAGTGTCACTATTCATCTCAGCGACCTTGAAAACTATGGATTAGACACTAATATCAGTCAGCTTTGACATTTTGTGTTTCACCCTTCTCACCCTCCCTTCCTATAAGGGCTGAACTTGGACTTAAAAGGCATCGGGAGTGTCACTATTCATCTCAGTGACCTCGAAAACTATGGATTATACGCCAATATCTGTCGTTTTCGGCTATTTTTACGTCACCCCTTCCCACCCCCTACCCGTTTTGGTGCCAGTGATGTTTTACCCCAACAATGTTCTTTTCCAAATAGTAAGTCATATGTATATTGAAATGAGGTATGATAAACACGTAAAGTTTATTTAGTTACCAAGTCTACAGGCAGAACCAGTCCTGTTTCAGGGAAGCCCTTCCCACCCCCCCGCCCCGACCCCCTTTGGTGCCTTTTGGCGCTAGTGATGTCTTACCTTCGCAGTATTCTTTTCCCGATAGTAAGTCATATGCATACCAAGTTTGGTTGAAATTGCTGAATGCATTTCAGAGTTATGCTGGAACATACACACATATACACACACACATACATACATCCATTTTTATATATATAATAAAGATAGGTAAAAGCATGTCAAGAAACCATCGTTACAAGAACTGATAGACAACACCAGAATAAAATACAATGCAATACATATTGGGACATGACAACAACAGAAGGATATAGGTCCCTACCCTCTCACCGGCCCGGGGACAGGAGACAGGGTCAAGGTCATCGCCAAAACAAGCCTCACCCAAACACGATAGACGAAGAAACTAATAATTATATTTGTAATATAAAAAGTAGAAGTTGAATGTCAAACTAATACTATAATGCAGACATACTATGTAATAACATATTATTATGTAAATATAATGGAAATAATTAACCACACCCTAGTAAACTAAGCACTGTAAATAAAAGTGATAGCAACTCCCTCGCTGCTCAATCCCAA
>NC_089759.1:31236656-31304156 GCF_040412425.1 Macrobrachium rosenbergii
AATGGCAAACTTCATTGCAAGACTCTAGAAATTAATGTGCAATATTCAACTCAATGGCATTATATATCAAGAGCCTTCCATACTTCAGTCGTGTATAAACTTCTTAGCATTTTGTCATATGAATTTTCCCTATTCTCTATTTCTTTTTTCTTCTTCTTCTTCTTGATGTTATTATTGTCACCACCTACTGTATGTATGATGAAGGCTGGAACGTTATTTACTCGTCTTTATTACAAAAAGCCAAAGCTGCGATCTCCACAGCAACTCTTCCTTTCCTGCTCCCTCAAAGAAAGAGCTCCTTTATGGAGGTTGCTCACAACTCTTGAGGTTGGGAGGGGATTTTGTATGGAACTCATAAGCTCATCCAGTGTAATGAATGCATGTGGAATGCTTGTCTAATGATGCAAGAACCCGGGCAAATGTGAATACCCCTTATCTGAGGAAAAATTTATTGTAAGGTTTTGTTCTACAGAGAACTAAAAGTAGAAAGGTTAATGGGCAACTAGATCCCACTGTAAGATTGATATGTTTTTAAGTGGATGCAGTCCTGGGTCGATAAAGTGAGCATTTTAAGATATGGTGAATGTGGAAAATTAAAAAGGGGCAGGAATGAACAATGCAAGTTCAAAGATTGAGTGAGTTTAAAAATGACTTCGGAGGTCACTCTTGACCACGTGGCAATAAGTAAGAGGTTGAAGGACGAGAAGATACCCAGACTGTTGGAAATTGCAAATGATGCTGCAGTACTGAAGTAGGAGTGCCCGAGGGGTTGACCAGGGTTTGTAAGGTTTGTTAGAATGGGGGAAAGGCACCTCCGAGTGCATCAGAAAAATAATTATTCCATTAAAAAAATGGGGATCGAACAGACTTTGAGAATTATAATGGCACAACGTTGTTTGGTATACTAGGGAATGTGCATGGCAGGATTTTTACTGAGAAATTAAAACAGAGGACAGAACGACTGATAAGGGAAGGATAGCAAGAGTCTAGATCCCGAGAATCAAGTGATTATTATGAAATAGCTATTTGCGAAGCTAAAAAAAATAAATGATAAATCTAGATGTAACGTTCATCATCATAGAAAAATCTTATGATAAAACTGACTTAGTAAGAATGTGGAGAGTGTTGAAGATGTATACTAGAGATCAAATAAGAGATTGTATGAAAGAAGCCAAGCATGTGTTAGAATATTTTGATGAAAGAATGACTTATATGTTTGTGTTCAAAATGGGTTGAGATTATTGTGTGTTATGTCGCCCTAGCTGTTCATTATTTTTAAGAAAGGACATATGTAGGTGCCATGTTGTGGGATAAGAAAATAAGTGATGATTAAAGTTAAGTGATAATTAAAGTGATAAAAGATTGACGTTTACAGATGAGGGAGTTCTGACTGGAAATGTTCAAGAGAGATTGTAGAAACTAGTGAGAAATTTAAAAGGGTTTGCAAAACGATGCATTTCAAAGCATATGTGAGCAATGGCTAGGTTATGAGCATAAACGAAAACCATGTAGATGGAACTGTGAATATTTATTTGGATGTTGGAAGAATAGATGTGGCTGATTTATTTAGGTACTTAGGGGTAAATATCATCGAGGATGACAGAAACAGCCAAGAAGTGAGTCGTAGAATAGGTATGTAAGAAAAGTAACACGGCTGTCGAAAATGATTGGAAAGAGATTAGGAGAGTCTACGAAACCTAAGGTATGATGTATGGGGGCATTGTTGAACCAAGTCTCTTTTACGGAAGTAGTGTGAATGTTGAAAGTGAATGATAGAATGAAAGGCTGAAGCTGGTGAGAGGAATTGTTTACTTAGTATATAATACGTAAGAAGAGCTAAAAACTTTGGAAGCATGGAAATCTATGGAGGAAGGTCAGCATAGGTGAAAGGATGATTAAAAAAATTTTGGGATGGCTTGGCCACGTAAAGAGGAAATATGTTCGTTAGAAGAGTGTATAGTTCAGAAGCTTTAAGAAGTAGGAATCGAACTGAATACAGAATTTAGGCCAAATGACAAGCACTGGGACCTATGAGGTCATTCAGTGCTGAAACGGAAACTGACAGTAAGAAGGTTTGAAAGGTGTAACAGGAGGGAAACCTCGCAGTTGCACCATGAATCAATTCTTGGGAGAGGGTGGAAAGTCAGATGGAAGAAAGAGCATATGAAAGGAGGTACAGTAATGCCTGGATAAAAGGGACAGTCACTACAGTACTACATGGATGAATGGGACAGTCAGTACAGTCATACCTGGAAAAAGGGACAGCCACCACAGTAATACATGGATAAATAGGACAGTCACCACAGTAATATCTGGATAAGCGGACAGTCAGCAAAATGGGCAATTAGTGCAGTAATTTCTGGATAAAAGGGACAGTTACCACAGTAATACCTGGATGAATGAGACAGTAAGCACTGTAAAATTTGGGTAAAAGGGACAGTTAGCATATTAATCCCTGGATAAAAGGGACAGTCAGTGCAAGGAGATGCAAGGAAATTTTTCTGAGTTCTTCACAATCTTTCACAGGCAGCGCCGGGTTGGTCAGCTAGTATATACTTATATATAACCCCATACAAAAAATTGGAAAAAGAACGTTAAAAGAAGAAGAAGAAGAAGAATAAATATATATATAGATAGATATATATATATATATATATATATATATATATATATATATATATATATATATATATATATATAATATATGAAGTTCCTTCCATTTCCCTTTTTTAAAAAAATTATTTTTATTATGTCGTCCCTTTATTCCTGCACCCAAGTATACCAAGATATACGACAACGGCACGGTATATATTGGAGGAATCACAGGCGAATATCTGGACATTTTGGCGCAATATCTTAATTTCGAGTAAGTAGCTAAACATAATAGTCTGATGTATATCTGATTTTAAAGTAAGCAGCTGATAAACTGCGAAGTTTATCTAGAATTCAAATACTGTATAATTCTGGCACGTTTGTTCAATTTACAATATAATGCAGTATGTCGGGTTTTCACTTATTAGTGATGCTTTTAAATTTATTTGGATTGTAAGTATATAGTTGTTCTCATACCGTTTATTACATGAAGATTTGAAGTAAGTAGCTGATAAATATTTCCATAAAATATTTAATTGGATGACTAAATAGTTGATACTGAAACTGGAAATATATGGTTTTTCTTAAAAAGTAACTCATATTATTCTGTTAGATATATTCGGATTTCAAGTAAGTTGCCTATATCAATATATAAGATAAAATCGAACTAAATTAGTTTTCGAACGATAGGTGTTAAAGTGAATATTTTGTTGAAAAATATTTGCCATGAATAGTTTCTGCCGTTTCTTTAGACAAAAAAATAAAAATTTTGAACTTTTCAGTAATTACTTTCCACTAATTTGCTTCTCCTTTCCAGCTACGAGGTTCTCTTTCCTCAAGACAAACAGTGGGGGTTACAGAAGCCGGATGGGACGTGGACTGGAATGATTGGCATGGTTAATAGATCGGTAGGTTCATTCCATCAGTTGAAGTATTCCTAGCCTATCAGATATCAGCACCTATTGAAAACTTTTATACATTAAATATTCATCACTGCTGGAAGCTGGAAATTGGAGATGCCTGTTCCACTGAGTGATGTCTGTGTTGTTGTGGCAATTAGGCCACGGTCAGAGTTGTCTATGACAGTTGTTGCGGACGACATTTTCCAAGAAAGAAAGACACACTACACCTTCTTCTTCTTCACTGCTAGTTGATCACAGAATCCCTTCGTTGTGTTTATATTTCTAGCATCCTATCATGATGACGGATGTACAGAAAACTTTCTATATTGTGCTGTAAGGTGCCATTAGAAACAGCACACCTCTCTATCTCTCTGCAAATCTCTGCAGCAAACTAAAATGACTCATTACTCATGAAAATTATAAAATAAACTATGTACCCCATATAGGCTAAGGGATGAAGCCCCTAAAGTATCCCGTAACCGTGGAAGAACATTCATCACTGAAATTATAAGAAATTTCCTTTCCAACCAAAATTCTGGCTGATTTCAACAAACTCCTTGTCAAAAGTGATTAGGAAAAGAAGTCGTGCGTACCAAGATATTTTGATACACTTCATGGGGTATAATCAACAGCAAAAGCATGCTCCCAAGGATGTTTCAAAAGACCACACAAAATTTACGTCAGAGGGAAGAAGTTATCTGAATAGAATCTGACAAACTTGGAAAATTATGCTTATGGATAGTTAGACCTATATATTGATTGTGCAAGTTATGGAAAATTACGAAAATTATCAACAGATAATAACTGCACATTTTTGTAAAAATGTAAGAACTATCGAGATGATGAAAAGATACTATCTTGGAATCTTCAAAGACTTGCAATTTCCCTTACTTCAGTGGGGACCCTTTGGGTTGTAGTGTCTAATTTTCCAACCAGGATTCAAGCTTGGTTTTGAATTACACTCACATACATACACATACACATGCACTCACACACACACATAGCTTCTAGTCACATTCTAGTACGTATAGCTTCTAGTCACTTTTAACCAAATACGTAAGGAAATGTGATAACCATGATGGCATCTTAGTTTCTCGATTTCTTCACACTTTTTGGATAAAAATCCACAATTGTGGTGAAACCGAGAAGTTCAGAGGGCGTTGTGGTTATTAAAATGAGATATACATAATTCATATATATTACATATATATCTCATTTTAATAACCACATAGCCCTCTGAACATCACACACACAATACATATATGTATAATACACACATATATATATATATATATATGTATATATATATATATATATATATATATATATATATATATATATATATATATATATATATATATATATATATATATATATATATATATATATATATATATATATATATATATAATATAAAGTCATATAGCTGTAAGCTTCATAGTAGCTATCAAGGAGGCATCCAGGAAAAGGCAGCACGTACATTCAAACAACAGTTTATTTTGCCGACGGCGTTTCGCAATACCTGATTGCATGTTCAAGACTGCAATTTACAAAACCACGTTAAATCTTATTTAAAAAAAAAAGGGTTAAAAAAGTAAAATTACAAACTAAAAATTACAAACTAAAAATCGTTATAGATAACCAGATACGTGTAAATGATAACCATGATGGCATCTTAGTTAAACTGAGTTAAAAAGAATTTAAAACACTAAAAAAGAAAGCGGGTGAGTAAAAGTTGAAATGCAGAACAAAATATAAACAAACGACCAGTTATGCTATGAATAGCTGTGGAGGCTGCCTGGGTGTTTAACGAGGGGATGGTAGTTTTAATTATGATGGACTGTAAAGTACTGTAGTTAGTTCCCCCTCTTCTTGCATGGAAGATATGATTTTAAAATCTGCAGAATTGATGTTGGTTTTGCAGTGCAACTCATGATTACGTATGTTGGAGGCTTCGGGTCTGGACAGTTTGCGGCTAGTCTTGAAACTGACTCCTGGTAACAGCGGATTCAACTTTTTGACTTTTAGAGGTTTTACTTTCTTTTAAATCAGTTTAGGTCCTATATTTAGAGAATTTTAGATTGTTTTTACTTTCTTTTTTAAACTCAGTTTAGGTATTTTTATATTAGTCTTGAGGATGCAATGAGATTGAAAACGTCGTCGGCAAATTTTACTGTTGTTTTAATAATAATTTTATATTTTCTTTACGCTTTTTTAAATAAGATTTTAAGTGATTTTGTAAAGTGTAGCCTTGAGGATGCAATGAGATATTGCGAAACGTCGTCGGCAAAATAAATAAATTGTTTTAATAATATATATATATATATATATATATATATATATATATATATATATATAATATATATATATATATATATATATATATACATATATATATATATATATATATATATTATATTTAATATATATAGGAGTAATTATTCAAATCTACCCTGACAACGTTCCTCTTCTCTCGTCATATGAAAGGAGGTGGAGCTTTCTATTGGCCCGTTTGGTATGAACATTGAACGAAATGCGGCAGTGGAGTTTACTTCTTCAGTCATCTACGACAACGAGATCATCTTAAACCCTGAGGCCAAAGCTTAAAAGTAACCTGGGAGGATTTCTGAAGCCATACTCATGGAAAGTAAGATTTGTTACCCAACAGTCATGTGTGTGTATGTATATATATATATATATATATATATATATATATATATATATATATATATATATATATATATATATATATATATATATATATATATATATATATATATTAATATATATTTACTATATATATATAATATATATATATAAAACATATATATTTATATATATATATATGGAAAAATATATTTTTATATCAAATGAATGATCTTTTTTTTCTCAAACATCTACAGTTATAATATGAAGAGTTTAAAGAAATCACCAACTCCTATAAAACATTTATTTAATTTGGAACGTTGCAACCATTTTTTTTTATTTTAAATTAGTTAATACTTCCTTCTGTCGAATCAAAATTTTTCTCTTTTGTTATTACTAACAGTACTAAAATCAACCATAATTTCATTGCTAAAACCAAAATATTTTTATGTCAAATAGTTGATCTTTCATTTTCTCAAACATCTCCAATTATAAATTGCCTAATGAAACAAAAATATTTATCGTTTACAATCAGCAAGGTATAAATTTACTTCGGACAAAAAGCAACATACAAACAACAGTGAAAGATGGACAAGAAAGTAACAAGTATCCTACCACTGGCCTTTTCATAACCTACCGCCAATTAGGCACCTTGTTATAAAGCGTCAACGACTATTTCTGGCTTGCACCAGCAATTTCTGGCTTGCAACAGCCATTTCTGGCTTGCAACAGCAATTTCTGGCTTGCAACAGCAATTTCTGGCTTGCAACAGCAATTTCTGGCTTGCAACAGCAATACTCCTATATACATCAGATAATTGTATTCTATGGAAACAAAGTTAAAGCTCTACTACAAAATTTTCACAGTAGATACACCCCTTACTACATAGAAAATAAACCTGAGTGCAAAGAAAGTCAAAGACAGTAACAAGTGCAGTGGCCAGGGGTATGAATCAGGTAGGGAAAAGGTCAAAGGTCAATGATTTGGCCACTAAGCAAAGGTGTAGTAAAATCTACACTAGGCTTGGTTGACAATGCAGGCTTAAGAGCAACTTAGCAACAGTAGTATGGTAGTTGTTAGCCCTATTGATATGCGTGAGTTAGTTCATTGTACTGGTACCACAGTAAAACTAAGGGTCTGTTATTATATGCATAAAGCTCATTCAGTAAGCTATTAAACTTTCAGTGATGACAATAAATATGTTAACTCAAACTAGGGAACAAAATCTTTAAAGCACAATTAATTCACTGTCCTTGTCACGACAGAGTAAAAACCCAAAGTTACATTAATTTTTCAAAAAATATTTAAGTCTGAAACCAAACAGGAAAATTAAAATAAAGATGCTCTGAATTTAGGAATTGTTAACACTTCAAATCGTTACTACAAATTTATAGGCTAATTAGTAATACTAAGCCGGCTGTCCGCGGTGAGGTAGGCTATGGCAGTTGACGTTTTCCTGTGTTATTTTACTTGCTTTACAAGAATTTAAAGTAATATTTTGTCGGCCGGCTGTAACTGAGCTGTAATTGACCTTCGAAGGCTACACGACGGTACCAATGGGTTCCCTGCACTGACCTATCCAGTTCAAAGGTAAATTACAGTTTAGCTACAGCCGACCAGCAAAATATTACCTTAAACTCTTGTAAAGCAAGTAAAATAACATAAGAAAAACGTCAACTGCCATAGTCTAGCTCGACTGGACACTATTCGAAGCTTTCGATCAGGGCGAAGAAACATAAATGGTAAACAAAGTTCAGTTTAGCTACAGCCGACTGGCAAAATATTACCATTCCTGCTTTCAGTTTGGGGGTGGCGGAACGGCGCTTCGTGCCTTATCTGCATTTTGAAATACTCTTGGCAAGCTCATATGTTCTGGCAGGCGGTAATGTTGCGCTGCGCAAGCTAGCAACAGGGGTTACAGAAAATGTAAAAAGAATATTACTTTAAATTCTTGTAAAACAAGTAAAATAACAAAGGAAAATGTTAATTGCCACAGTCTAACTCACTGCGGAACACCGGCTTAGAATACTACTCTCTTAGTTGAAGAACTTGGAGGCATCAAGCTCCCCTGTAAGACCGTGCATGTGTGATAGGGCCTGGAATCAGCAGTAGTAGTACTACATGAAAAGTGCATTTGAAATGGCTCCCGCTGTCCATTTATTCGCCCTTTTTTTTACACTTGTTTTTCGTGTTCCAAATGACGTATATAACAGGAAATGCAACAATAAGGTGCCCAAACCTTTTCCCAGGTTATTTACCCCACCCAAAACCCCGAATTCCCGACGGGCCCCCCTTACCATTAGCTATTCTTGAAAGTGTTTTACCCCACGCAAAACCCCGATTCCCAGCAGGTCCCCTTTACTGTCGGCCACAGTTCTAAGATAATTTAAAGGTTAATTACAGCCGAGCGACAAAATATTACTTTAAATTCTTGTTCAGCAGGTAAAGTTCTATAGAAAAAGGTCAAATGCCATAGCCTAGCTCACTGCCTTAATTTCAAAGAAGTATAACTAAAAGACATCAGCTACCTAAAGATTAGTCAAATTTAAGGGACTCCAAAGTGTAGAACAAAAGCAGTTACGTTACTTCTAAAACTTGTATCATAATACTTCATTTTTGTTATGGTAATTACTTAAAATGGCTAGAAATGCGCCTGAAAAAAAATGCGAATTACTTGAAACCTCCCACGACCCTGCCCGTAGGTCATAAGACCTACGGAACAGGGCATGAGGGGAGCCTCCACCACTACAGGGGCATCACCCCTGCAAGGATGGAAGGAAAAAGAAAAAATGTATTTGGATGGCTGGTAGACGAACTACATACCTCACTTTCGTTGACTTGTTAATCAGTCCTGAAGGGCATATTTCAGTTTTCAGAATTTTGAAGTTTGTCAATACATATTTCTTCGAAGATTAGTTTGAAGTTAAACTGGATTCAGTGTGGTTCACGAATATCTGAAATTAATTTTAAAATTTCAATTTTGTTTATACTTAATGAAGTTTTGACATTCAAAGTATACATAAAGCTTAAAGGGACACGACAGAACAATATTAGCTTTGTTTTAACATAACACAACAGATTGAAAACGAACCTTTTTTTTCAATATCCAAAATCTCCAGTCCTAGACTACAAATAATTCCAACAAATTTGTACTTCGCAAGTCTTCCTTCTTGTGCTGGTCCGACCCTGAAAAATATTAAAATCAGTAATATGGAACTAGAGATTCTTTCCCTATTTAGTTATATTGTAGGAGCTCAAACAGGTTAAGCAGACCGTTAATGAGTAACATTATGGCAAGGAGAAAATTCTAGTGTTATGAAAATCTTAAAAACTGAAAAGCTGATACCGGTCGTTCTTAGTTTTATTTCATAAAAAATAGAATGTATTCGCAACATATATAACAGAAAACATTAAAACTCATAAAAGTAAAAAAATGTCGAAGTTTGAGATGCGTAACTTGAGAGTAATGCAACAGCCTAGTTATGAATGTATATACCATTATAGCCGAAAGTATTAAATTAGTAAACAACTGAAAAGAATGACACTGACTAAACTACAATTTAAATTAACGTTAGTCTGGAAGCAATAATTTAACCAGTAACGAAAACTATCAAAACATCAAACTCTCGAGTCTGCCGAGATTGTAAATGTAAACATACTTCACGTAGACCTTCCAGACGACAAAATATCACACAACACGCAACTTCACAGCACGAGAAGAACATTTGTAGTTAAAAGCGCTTTCTACTGTCCATCGTTCCCCCAGCAAGCGTCCACGATCTAGCTACAGCACAAAAAACACAGTAAAATTACACTCACACTGACAACGTACGAACTACGAACGAACTTTACAGTAAAGTTAGATCTTGCTGACGTCACTGTCAAGGACCATAGAGTAACCACTTTCGGTACGAGGACGACGTCCGCACAAGACGTACATTCTTTGTAACTGTTTAAGGGGAGACTGGAGAGAATATCTTCATGCTTTTACAGAACGTTTGGTTCTGCAAATCACCGCCTACTGATTCTTTGTTAAAACTTAATTCAGCATATCATTAAATTATTTTAAATCAATATATCAGAAAAAGAATGAAAAATCATAAGTCTTACTTAGATTCGGTCGCGCTGGAAAAAATTCCTCGTCCTACAAGTTTCAAAGTGGTGGGAAATTTAGATAACCAGAAGAATGTGTTACCTCCCTCATATGTACTGTATATGTATGTATGTGTGTGTGTATATATATATATATATATATATGTATATATATATATATATATATATATATATATATATATATATATATATATATATATATATATATATATATATATATATATATATATATATATATATATATATATATATATATATATATATATGCATGCATGCATGTATTATGTGACAGTGTGTTTTGTGTGTGTTTTGTGTGTGCGCTCGCGCCTGTGTATTGACATATTGATGATGTGAAGAATAGACATACTGGTACAGTTTTCAATCAACTTTGAAAGTCCATAGTTCGTTCCCAGTCCATTACCTACCAGCAACAACTTACCCCTCCCCTTCCCCTCCCCCTTCCCCAGCTGTCAGTGGATATCAGCATCTGTGAAACGAGTCAGAGATGAAGAAGAAAAAGAAAGAAAATATTTGTGGTTTTCCTGTCTAAAACTCCGCTGTAACTCTGTTATGATGAAATGAGCTTAACTGTTATTTTTTGCTTTTTTTTGTTAAACTAAATTTCAGGTATGGCTTCTGATACTTTGCAGCCTATCTGTCATGGCACTAATGTTGATGGTCTTCGAAACTGTTGCTAAGAAAATCGTAGACCTTCGAACAAACGACATTTTTGACAAGTCATTTATGTTCGTTTTGCAAACCATCGCCAACAAAGGTAAGATATTTGAATGCAGAACTGTTTTACTGTGAAACTCGTGAATTACTTCATTTGTTAACAACCAACGTAATTGAGAACATATGAAGGGGATTATGCGATTTAGTTTCGCTGTGCAGAAAATTTGAGAACTAGATCTACAGGAATAACTTTACGCTTTTACTTTAAGTATAGAATATCTTCATAATTAAGAGTAAGGTTTTGGTAATATACGAAAAAACAAGCCAAGTTGCACCCTTGGGCCTACTTTCTACCACACAGAAAAATGTCCCCATTTTACCTCCATCTTTTTTACACCTCTAAACTTCGTTCATTTTCAAAAAAATGATTTTAAATCATATCACATTAGTAAAGAGAAGACCATAGATTGATTAAAATAATGAAGATTGAATCTAATAACAGTTTTTGTATGTATATATAAATCTGATAGTTTATATCTGAAGCTAGCGGCTCATTACCTCAGACAGAGAAGTTAAAAAAGGTGATAAATTCACCGACTTGTTTGTTTAGATTTTTGTCCATCCACAAATATATCAAAATGATATGAAGGAATTTGGTTGAAAATATCTGTTTTGGTGGTCTATGGATCAGTGAGGCGCTGTTATCATTTTGTAATGGGTCTGGATATGTGGATATGTTCTCATCCAGTAAACATCTGGTGTCCCTAGCTTCAATGACCGAGCTCGAATGAATTTGCGTTAAATTTCTCACAAGTGCATAAATAAAGCGTCAGGAGTACTGACAGCACAGACAAACTGTTATATACAGGTAGTTTGATTCATCTTGTCATTTTGTGATGTAGAACTGAAATATTATATCAAAAGAAACTATTGAGATGGCACTTTTTCTGTCCGCCCTCAGATCTTGACTACTGAGGCTAGAGGGCTGCAAATTGGTATGTTGACCATCCACCTTTCAATCATTGAACATACCAAATTGCAGCCCTCTAGCCTCTGTAGTTTTTTCTTTCATTAAAGGTTAAAGTTAGCCATGATCGTGCGTCTGGCGCCGCTATAGGTGCCAACAACACATGCCACCGGGCCGTGGCTGAAAGTTTCATGGGCCGCGGCTGAGAGTTTTATGGGCCGTGGCTGAGAGTTTCACACAGCATTATATATACAGAGAACTCGATTGCGCCGAAGAAACTTCGGCGCATTTTTACTTCTTATATTTTTTTTTTAAAGAAAAATTACTGATATTCATACCGTAGGATCCACCTGGGCACCCAATCTAGATGCAGGTCGGACCCTTATAGCAGCATGGCTCCTGTCAGCGATAATCCTAATCGCGGCCTATAGCGGGATCCTCGTGGCCATGCTGACCCTCCCGAAAGTCGTCATTACGATCGACTCGATCGACGACCTCGTCCATCAGAAAGGCATTCCATGGAAACTCTTACTGAACACACACACAACCAGGATGCTTCAGGTAAGTCACATTTGTCGTTCAGATCATCAAGTACTGTTATGAATATAAATAAGACCTAGAAATAGTAAGCTAAAGAGCATTAGTATGAATGGTGGGAGAATGAAAGATTCAGGTAGCAGGAGTAGATGTTACAAACGAGGAAGGAATAGGGGGAAATAGTGAAGTGCAGAACAAATGAAGCCAAAGGTTTGGAAGAGCGAGAGTGTCTATAGGGAAAGGCTATTCCATCCGGGCTTTAGCTTGGGAAAGACGTGTGGTTGTAAAAAAAAAAATATATATATATATATACGCTATTGAAGTGAATAATTCCCTGAGTAGTATATGTTGGTTAAGGGCTGCTGATAAGATGAAACGTTTCCCGCTCTACCAATGATTCTGTAAGCTGGTTAGTATATGTGTAAAAAAATGTTACTTTAGATGGAGTGGTCATTTGGAGAGAATAGGAGTGTTCAGGACAGGAGATGTTGAAAGTCGAGACTAAGATTTCAAAACAAAGGGAAAGCAATGGTTATAAACTATGAAATATTACAAGATAGAGGTGAATGGAACAGTGTTTATCGTGTTACTAAATGCTGATGAGATTTCGTTTTAATGCTGCAAAGCAACCAAGACTCTTGAAGCTTTAAGGAAGGCAGTTAAAGGATAAAGGGATCAATGACTGCTATCTTGTTTGTATTTGGCGCCCCGATAATTTTTTCCAGATTTGTTTAAGAAAATTAGAATATTGATTGAAGAATCATACTACAAAAAAAACCTAGGGAGTAACTTAAAACCATATATGTTTAGATGAAGTACAACAACCTAACTCATCCTTATTACCCAATGATGGTTGTCTGTTATCCTGAGACAAAGAAAAAGCAGATCTACTGCAAATATCGAGGCTGATCACAGATAGCTACTTTCCACACCAATGGTATTTGAAAACAAACGTACTCGTCGCGAATTGTCCCGATTTCCTTGTCAGCTATTTTGTAAGGTGCTATTAAAAGCTATTTCGTAAGATACTATCGAAACAGATCTAGTCTGCATCCCTGAATAAGTCAGACACAGAGAGTGATATTGACAACCGATGATAAACAGAGGACTAGAAAAATTTTAGTAACGATGAGGGTAAGAAAAATGTTATCGTAAAATAAATAACTATATGTTTTGATCAAGGATGTCATGTGTGTGTGTATGTGTGTGTGTGTGTGTGTGTGTGTGTGTGTGTGTGTGTGAGAGAGAGAGAGAGAGAGAGAAGAAAAGGAGCCAAGCTTGTGCTCTGAAACACGGTTCGCCGACCCTAACTCAATCCCAGATGTTGGCGAGTTGTACTAAACCCTGTCATTATAAACCTTTATCACATAAGATTCTCAGTGAAGAAGTCTGAAGTAGCAAGCATATACAATCATGTGATAGTGTCATTATGAGATATCACCTGTATCTCTAAAGTTTAAGACTTCAGTCGTTGAAGATTACCGAAAGAAAGAAGTCCTACAGGGAAATAAAATGGAAGGTTGCCAGTAAATAAAGAATTTTTCTTAATTAACAGGAATCCAGAGATGAATCGAGGCGTTTGGCTTTTGTTCGGAGCTCGGGATTTATAGTAGACTGTGATAACAACAAGACGGAACTGGCAGAAGGAAAATATGCTGCTATTTGTCCCCGACTCAGAGCGAAAAAGGTGATCATGTGGGATTACAGGTAAAGAGAAACTCATCTTCTAAGGCGGCCCTGTAGCATCAGTCATGGGAGTTTGTCATATCAGAGCATTTGTTAATACACGCAGGCAAAGTTACTGGTTATGAATAAACAGCATGGCATTGTGTATGCATACATTTGCAAGCGGTTACATTCACATACACTCTTAGTTATGATGTGCTATGAATATAAGCATACATGTACACAATTATACATGCCGTTTTTGTGTAAGCTGTTCAGAATGGAACATTTCGTACGAAGCAGAAACTGTAGAAGATATTCGGCTCATACATCACGAGAAGGATTGGTAAGAATGGGTGGAAGCATGAACTATATATTTGCAAATGAAAGTAGGTTTATTAATATGACAATTTAGCAACGAGATAACAACGGACGTCGGAGAGACAAAATTTAAGTACTCGTTGAAGTGTTAAATGTTTTTACTAGTCTTTAAAAATAAAATTACGTTGAAGAATGAAAAGGTATTGTGAAGGTAGACAATGCTGACAATGAATTTCCACTCATGACCTTGGATAGGTGATATATATATATATATATATATATATATATATATATATATATATATATATATATATATATATATATATATATATATATATATATATATATATATATTTTTTTTTTTTTTTTTGCAGGGATAAAAATTTCATACGATAACGAGCAACGTCTTCTTTTTCTCCGTATATATATTTAAATGAAAGTTTTTTTTTTTAATGTGGGTACTTGTAGAATTAACATCAATCTGTCGTAAGACTGAAAGTAACCATCAGCAACTTTAACTTTGGCAATGAGGAAAACATGGTTTTTGGTGACGTTGCCACAAATGCTTTGAAAACAATAATACACCAATAAGAAGATTATTGGTTGAAAATAGATAAAGCAGAAATTTTAACTGATA
Source organism: Macrobrachium rosenbergii (assembly GCF_040412425.1). Taxonomy (NCBI): domain Eukaryota; kingdom Metazoa; phylum Arthropoda; class Malacostraca; order Decapoda; family Palaemonidae; genus Macrobrachium; species Macrobrachium rosenbergii. Next base: position 31,251,712 of record NC_089759.1, read on the forward strand.
CTTCAGTAAATAATAGGGGTAACGAACTGTTTGGCTCGATGGCCATTTCTATAAAGTAAGGACAAGGTTTTAGGGCGAGATTCAGAATGCAGATTTATCCAGGCAATATAAGTTACAACATTATGCATCGAAAAATTCTAACGTCTTTGCTAATCATTAAAAAGTTGCTTCAAGAACTTGTTTTCCAATGAAAAAGGAATGCATATCCTGACATTTCCAAATACATTTGAAATTTTAGAAGGAGTGAGATTACAAGAAGAGATATAGTTTTGATAACCTGACCGTCTTTGCAGTAACACAGGCAAATGCCGCATGTACATCGCAAAGGAGAGAGTAAACTTCAACATGCAAGCCTTTGCCCTACGGAAAGGGTCACCTTACTCCAAGAAAATTAATAGAGCGTAAGTTGGTTTTTTGTTTGCTGGAAGAAATACTGGTCAGTGTGATAACAAGCGCCCGCCCAGTTGTACTTAAGAGACCTGAAAGCCCTCACGTTTCCGCCGATGCCACAGTAATTTAAAATTCATGAATCAAACCTCAGTTCTAGTCCAAAATTGTAAAAAAGAAAATTAAAATAACGCATCACAAAAAACGATAATTCGTAAAATAATGTGCGAAAGTGCGAAAATAACTGAGAGATTCTAATCCTAAGCCTTTTCAAAGTCTTATCAGCGCTTTCTTGTCGTATAACCCATTCCTCCATGAAACTCCTTTAAAATCTTGGTTCGGAAATAAGATAAACATCTAAGTTTAGAGTAAATTAGTTGTTCCTTGGGACCTACCACACCCCTCAAAAGAAAAAGATAAAGTTCGAGAACAATTTTTTGATACATTTTCTGACTAACAATGATCTTAGGCCTATACCCTGTCTACATCCATTTCAGATCTAGTAGCCTATTCTCTGGCCTATATCTAATGTATTTGACACCCAGTGAAAAAGTCCCGATCCACATTTAGAATCGGAAGTGGAATGGGTCCCATCTCAAAAGGGAATATACTAATTATTTATTTCACTTCCAGTTTCACGAAAAATTATATGCAGCGTTTAGATTTGACAAAAAAGGCAACTAAAAAGAATATCAGCTAACAATTTTCTAGTTTCTAGTGAATCTATATGAAGATATCAGTCAAACTCAAAATCTTATAGCCTTCCTTAACCGATGGGTAACACCCTTTCAAAATTTCATTGAAAGTCACCAACGACTTGTTAAATTTTTCCACTGACGACAAAATCCAAGAGTTGAATTTGTATCCACATTTGCATCTGGAACAACTTATTATCCACTCACGTTTTTCTTTACTTGTAGCTCACCTTTCTGAAAAAAAAAAAAAAAAATTAGGGAAAAGTTATAGACCATTATCTCGATCAGCACAAAAGCCTGAATGAGCCTTAAAATTAAATAAAAATTTTCTTGACCTGTAGTTCACCCTATAACGAAATTTCACTGGAATCCATCAGTAACAGCTCGAGGTATCTTCCAATTAAAAGGAAAATCAGTATTCAACAACGGTGCCTCCCCTTGGCCATGGCACATCTATGGTTGAATTTCACTGAAAAAAAAACCCTAGATCCTCATCTAAATTTGCATTTAGGCCCAAATTTATCTAGGAATTCTATCAACTAATTGCACAACTTTCTGCAAACCTCAAATGAAATCCATTGGAAACCATTCAAGATATCTTCCTTAAAAGAAATCCTGAAATGGTAACCGATTCGCATCTGGATCGATCTCGGAATCAAATAAACTCGTCCTTGGTTCGTAATCCACCTTCAATAAAAGTTGGCTGAAATCAACTAATGAAAATACTTGCATTATATTTTGTCCTGGATTGGGATTTGCATCAAGAACTCTTGGTGGAAAAAATGTATTTTAGTCAGTGCATTAGAATACAAGATTTACAATATAGTTACAGGCCTTTTAATTAAAGCATCAAACAATTTTGGTCATTTTAAATAAACGAAAATAACTGAGCAAACAAAGAGTAAAAATTAGTCTGGCAGAGAGAAAAAGCCTTATAGAAATTGGTATTGCAACTATAAGTCTATTGGGGAGTTAAAGAGGTTTTCAGTTAGTAAACTGTAGGCAAGACTAAACTGAAATGGCACTGATTATTCTTCATATCTAAATAAATCAGAATATAACTGCTTCGCAACTGTTCTTATTTTACCTAGCTGACTATTTCCAGAATAAGAGCTATACACGAAGGAGGCATCTATTCGCAAATCGTGAATAAACATTATCCTTCTCCAACGAAATGTCTTCAGTCACCAACACACGACAAGCCAAGTGGTATAGAGCCTCTCGACATCTACTCCTTGGGAGGCCCATTCCTTTTATTGGCTGCAGGTAGGTCATTATTTTATATTCAATATAGGCTTGGGGCAGGTCTGAGATATAGATAACATCACATTATTTGCACAAAGCGTTTGCCACTCAAGTTTTTGAGGAAGGTTCCTCCACATCTTTAACTTTCAGAGTGGAATACTCTGTTTCTCTTTGCTCAAGAAGTCATCCGGTCTGTGTATTGGCCCGTTGTTCTATAGATTTTAAAGTAGCGTTTGCCAGTCGATGGTGTATTGCACAAATATTAAATACTTATCCATAAGATAACTATTTAATATTATAATTTTGGATCCACTATAAGTAACTTACGCACTTTTATACATCACATATTTATAATTACAGAAAGCTGGTGACCTGTTATGGAGAGCATTATCACTGAGGTCAGAATGACTGAAATCTTTACTTAAAGCACTGCATTTAAAACAATAAGATAAAAGACGGTAGTATAATAAAATACGATCCTAAATTCGCTCTACCATGAATATGGATGAATTACACAGCATAATATTAGGGACGGAAAGTGATATGGAAACACCTAGATTCTGTTTCCACTTCATAACACGTCTGGCATAATGTGAACTTAAAGTACATGAAAACTAATAAGAGTAACCTTCGATACGAAACAAAAGTAAGCCAATCAAGAACAGCCCAAGTCTTTGTTTTTCATTATACCCTTGATGTTGACGCCCCCAAACCCCCAAAATTACCTTCACTCACAAGTAAATTATCCTAATATTTCCTTCACCTTTATAAAAAAACAAATATTCACTAGAAGCCAAGTGCCTGCCGATAAGGGCGAGGTATAGCTCAAATGACTGATTAATACTGTTTCTCTAAGGTATAAGACTGAGTAACAAGAAAAATTTAACAATATTTTCAGCATTGTACGTTGTTTTCAGGGCTTTTCATCTCATCATTTGTGTGTCTGTTGGAACTTGCTGGCTGAAAGAGTTGACCTAACGTGAGTTTCAAACATCAGCCCTTTTGTTACCACTTACTTGGATCACTGAGAATAGGAGCCTGATTCATTGGCTATCTGCCTGTCAATTCCATTAATCTGTAAAAAAAAAACGCTATAAGGATTGTGAAAATAAAGGCAAAGAAGAAATAATAATACAATGCTAATGATGTGCATAATGCTGCCTTGTGTTTATTCACTTGCACCCCCTCAATGATCTTTTAAGATTGTTTCTTATCAGATCTACAGTATTTATAAATTCAATTGCAGTCAAGTTTGGTTTCTTCATTATTTATCTAAAATTAAATTTTTGTCTGTCAAGCTTACCAGTTCGAACATCTTTAAAAGAAGGGGATTTGAAAATTTATTTACTAACTTTCCTTAACAATAAAGTAGTAGATATATATTAAAAACATTATTATAAATTTCCATGATAAAGAATTTTGAGTACAAAGCATGATACCTTTCTCTTTGACAGGTGACCAGATGATTTCTTAGGAGAGGGACATCGGCTGACAGTGGATTTTGGACAAGTTGATAATTCACGTTCCTTTACCGTCACGGGTTAGCCTTCGCTTAATTAATAAAATGGAATTTCGTCTTATTTCTTATAAATAAATTTTCAATGAGCTTTGGGATATATTTCTGACATTTTTTCACACAACATATTTCTTGAAATTATCTGTTATACCAGTGTATTGTAAAACTAAACTAAATCTAGTGGGCCAAAATGTCTCACATTTGGGCTTAACGGAACTCATAGCATTTTTGTTGTCCTTAAAAACTTGACAGAAATACAAATCTAAAACCACTGGATATGAAATTATAGATCGAAATATCGTTAATTTCATAATTTTTGAAATATAATTATGTAACTGGTAATCATATGAGGTTGAGTAAGTAAATGACAGTATATACATACATACATACATACATGTTATATACATACATACATACATACATACATACATACATGTGTGTGTGTGTGCGTGCGCGCGTGTAAGTGTATGTTTAAAAATGATTTGTGCAAAATAATTATAAAGCAGAACAATATCATTTTTCAACCAGATCTGACGTATAAAAGGAATACTTTCTCCCGCTAAAAACTGGCTCCTCTGAAATTCGCTCTTCCTCTCAAAAAACATACAGCCTCAAAATATTCTGTCTCAGAATTATTATCAATTTATGTTCAGTAGTTGATGAGCAATCCATTCCACCAAAACTATCTTCAATAATGAAATATCCAGTCATGTACGAAACCAGTCTGAGCCTCAATCACGAAATTTACTCCTAAAAATTAATCAGTCAACTGACAAGATGGGAAAGATCAAAATGTCTATAAAGGACAGCCACTAGCAGCATCTCAGCATCTATAGCTTTCTCTCTCTCTCTCTCTCTCTCTCTCTCTCTCTCTCTCTCTCTCTCTCTCTCTCAAAAGCAGTTCCATGGGTGATAATAAAGTTTCCTGTACCACCAAAGTAACAATGTCTGTACTCTGTTACTATTTATCATAGCAGCTTCTCCAATATATCGAATTTTATCTGGAGTATTAACGTTAAGTTATGCTTTATGATATCTTCAGAGGAGAACAGCAGTAGATTTTAGAAGAAACTAAAAGCTTTAGTATGAATATTCTAGATGTGACGAGATTTGAAGGCATCTGATAGGACGTCTGAAAAGGGCTCCTGCCTACTTCTAACCCATTGCTCAGAAACGGACCAAAACAAAAAACAAAAAAACGAAATAATTTCTGTTTTCGAGCTTGGTCTTTGATCAGAAATAGTCGTATAGAAATTACTGTCATAACTTTCTGATAAGATAGGTCATTACCTAGCGAAACACATAAGGCAAACACAAAATATAACATCAACAGATTTAATGACTAAATCGACTTCAGTTAAACTGAGTGGATGGGAAAGTCAAAGTTGAACAGGCGAATGAATACGTTTCTGGCAATGTCACAAAATCTTTTAATGGACTAGGATTAATTTTCTGAATTAAAATGTAAACAAATCAATCTGACAAAAAAAAGGCTTCAATGTTTCATAAAATCACTCAAAAAAAAAAAAAAAAAAAAATTCCAATACACCAACACCTGAGTAAGTTGTACACAGTACTAGGGGATGTCTGGTAGCTTGTGCTTCTTATCTACAGACAGTAACCTGACAGAAAAGCAGGACCAGTTAACCAAGAGGTACCTTTAGATGACTGTTAAGCAATTTTTAAACTAGTTAGAATCATCTAACTTAAGATACTGAATAGGAGATCGAAGTGTTCATTCTGTAGATTGTCTAACCGTGTCTTAGTAATATGATTGTAATCAAAGATGTTAGTCATTGGTAACATAATGATTACGAGCCAAATGCTCCCCCTGAAGAGGTTTCAACAATCTTTTCATCTATATGATCTAGATGTTTAAATGGACACATTATTTGAATTCTTCAAACAGTGTGTCTCAATTCATAAAAATTATTAACTGCATTATTAATTACTTGAAAAAGAATATCTTTAATTCATATATTTTTTATGCCCTCTAAATATTTTACAGCAATGCTTACGCATCATCACAGCAGTTGCTTTCGACGAGAAAAAAGGTGGGTAGACTTCAACCATCATTAATGAGAAAAGGGCTTATTAGTTTATATATATAAATATATATATATATATATATATATATATATATATATATATACATGTATATATATATATATATATATACATATATATATACATTTATATATATATATATATATATATATATATATATATATATATATATATATATATATATAGTGCATGTGTATATGGAAGGATGAATAAAATTTGGAAAATTGCAGTAAGACGAATAAAAGAAACAAGGAAAAAATAGCATAATAAGCATTCTGCACCTTTTATATTAACACTGAGCATGCATGAATGTTCTATGTAAAGATGCGTACGATCCGGTTTACTCTAAAAACAGCAGTGAAATAAAGAAACCTTGTTCTCGTCACAAAAGTTGCACTACCTTGTAACTGTCATCTTCAGCGTAATAATGAAGAGCAATAAAACTAAATGCATATGAAAAATGAATTTTGTTCAGTGATGGTGAGTGCTTGAGACTTTACTGCTTCGTTTAGCAGTTACTAAATTACCATTAGCGGGTAAAAGCTCGGTTGCTAATTAACCAAGCCCAACTGACCTAGTCCTGTTAACCGCATGGTGATGTCATTCTTATGAAGTCTCAGCGGAACGTTGCTATATAAGGCTTCTTCTTGGAGAAGTGGCATCAGTACAGCCTCAGTGTCTGCACAAATCAACATCATGGCTTTGAAAGTAAGTTGTATTAACAGTGGAGATGCGTTCACTTTTTCCAAGGATACTTTGTTAAAAGTTAGGCTTCAGGAATAAGTTGACTTTAGAAATAGATCATTTTCTCGAAGAAATATTTTTCTGTTAATTTGGCTTTGAAATTAGAATGACTTTTAGTGAGATATATGTCTGCATTGAGGAAATAATGCAGATGTTATTTGGCCTGAAGTTATACGATGAATCTATAATGGGATTACAGTACAGAGGCTTTGTTGAATTGGGTAAGTTGCCTTTTTAAGGTAAGCTATCAAATTTTCTAGTAAGACATTTTTAAAATGAGATTAACATTGATTTTTTCTTTCTTTTTTAAAGGCTATGTAAAATTATTTTGCATTGAAGAAACATAATAAGACATATTTGGTCTTGCTGTTGGCATTAAAAGTTGACTGACCTTCCAAACGAATTAAGGTACAGGAGGCAAGAATTAGTCATATACGAGACCGGCTAATATTGAAGGTGGTGAATATTCACAGCTGAGGAACCTTACTGACTGCCAAGTACATTTTGATAAGAACTCGGCTAAGAATATTCCTCTAAACAACTGTCTATGGTCTTTATCTACAGCTTTTCTTCTTGGTCCTTGTCATCAGCGGAGTCTTCTGCGAAAAATACAAACCTGATGTTGAGGAACCTCAGGTAAGGATTTGAGATGTACTTTTTTTTCTGTCTTTCAGCAGAGTAGTACAGAAATATATGAGGAAGGAGATTTCTGGTGTCTGGGGTCGAGGACTGTGTAAATCACTCATTAATATTTAGTTCTTGTTAAATTTTATTATCTCTGTCCATTAATGTTTTAAATAGGTTTCGGGAAGGAAGCTAGGTTGTCGAAAAGCTTGGGAAATTCTACAGGTTTTAGATCTAGGGGGGAAAGATTATCTTTGAAAAAATCTAGAATAACCTGTTTGTGAATCAAAATATCAGCTCTAGTGGGTCACAGGGACACCAAAATATTTATGTTGGTTTAATAATGGCAGGGCTTGTTAGGTTTTCTAGGAAAGACGTCGCCGACATGTCCTTTTAGTTTGTTGCAAGAATAAACTTGATATAAATTAGACTGCAGTACAAAATCCTCGAAATGTACAAAGTCACGATATACAGATATTTATTTACATGTGTACGTGCTGTTCAGAATAACAGTTCATGGACATTTCATTTTCACTGTGAACGCGCACTATTATCACCATCAAAATTATGACCATTCCCTTAAACTCCTTACTCAATGATTACAGGGTCCAGCAAAATACAGCTACAAATACGGAGTAGCCGATGCTGACAGCGGGAATAGCTACGTCCACGGTGAAACCAGAGACGGAGACGCCATCCAGGGCTCTTACGTCATCCAGCTTCCAGACTCCCGCACCCAGAAGGTGTCTTACACCGTCAACGGGGACTCGGGTTATGTGGCTGACGTCACCTATGAAGGAGAGCCCAGGTACCCGGATGTGCCTCCTAAGAAGGGATATAATTAAACTTACCGCTTCTCTTGTCTTCCACATTAGGTAGTCGACAGCAGACTCAGAGCTTCGACGTCTAACCTGTTTATAGTTTCTTGTCTTTCTCGGTTTCTGAAATAATCTGATGATTTTTGCTCGCTTGTATATAGAGTTAATATATGGAAATGATTTAAACATCGATAGAATAAAGAAATATTGTGATAACTATCTTTTTCTTCCTTTATTTTACATTTGAAAATTTTTTGTTTTAAATTTTCCTCATAGTATCCACTCCATTATTTTGTTTTGAAAAACTCCGAAACTCAGCAACTATTGTGAACTCACAATTTACTTGGTTAAATATCTAAATAGGATGCTAATTTTATCATTTCAGAAATCTGTTATTAAACAATAATTCACACAGACGGTTTTAAAGGTGTATGCACATTAGGACCCATTTCTATGATGCACTGGTGAAGAAAGCATTATACTTTGCGCACAGTTATATGCCATGTTCATGGTATGTAACACTTCAGTTTATAAATCTAAATAACTTACTATTACTGAAATGGAATTCAAATCATATGTGTGGAATTGAAATCCTTGTAAGTCTGTTCGTGTAATTCTGTAGGTAAAAGGCAGAACATACCTGAAAAATTCTATATGCATTTTGAGCCACACATTTTGGAAGCAAGATTTGTAGTCAGTTCATGTTGATTTTTACCTCATTGATGTCAACAACAATTTTTTGTTCTTTTCAAGGTTATTAAGTGTACTGTAATCATGGTTTACCGTATTACATGCATGAAGATTTCTTGATCACAAGAAATATTGGAATTTTAGAGTTTGCCAGAAGCTGTGAACCTTATCCAAAGGTAACTGTGATCAGAGATATGTTGGGAAGCCGAACCAAGCAGAATAAAGCTGGTGACCCTTAAGATCAATTCAACAGATTTGCAAAATCTGACTCTTTTAGTAATGCATGATCTGCATAATAAAGTTATGATTTAGAGGAGAGAGCACATATATCATTGGGAATGTTTCGCTAAACTAACAGGTTTCAGGAAAGAAACGTATTAACCTGGAAAAGCGCATTCTTATAAAGATTTAACATATGAAATTTAGCTACCAAGGAACATGATGGAGAATCTTTGAAGTGTTCATGATAACCTATGAATTAATTGACAAAACAAAAAACATGTCAATACGGTTGTATTGAAACCGTCCCTCCAAAAAAAAAAAAAAGTATTCGTTGTTGGGGTTTCCTGTAAAATAAATGGATAATTTGAGTGGACACAGTTCTAATTCAGCTTTGTTGGCTGACTTAATTCCTGTTATATTGTGCGCAGAATGTAAGGTCATGGTGCGTTTCTCTTCATTCTTGAAGTTAGAAGAAATAAAACAAAAGGATTCTTGGGTCTGCATCTCGACCTGGCTGCATCTAAGAATCTAATAAACTCATCTTGGCTTATAACCTTTTTCTCTCTCAATACTCCTAATGACATCCATCAAAAGTTCTACACAATATCTTTGGATAAAGTAGCAAACAGAGAGAGAGAGAGAGAGAGAGAGAGAGAGAGAGAGGGACTAGTATGTATAATAATCATAAGTTTATTGAATTTTTTTTAAGTCACGGTGCGTCCACACTACAATATAACACGCCATAATCACACGTCGGCAACTTATCGCATACATATTTCAAATAGGGAGAAAATAAGTCAACATCTGTAAGCAGAGAACGGATCTTTGGCACTTGCTGCTTAAGGATAACGAAAGTCTTTGACATGTTTGTGATATGTGTGCGATAAGTTGTCGAAGTGTGTTTATGACATGTTGCACTGAGTGGCAGTAAGAGTCACTGAATATTTATTTTCGGGGAATCATCTCTCATTTAGGTGTAATCCCACTGAGGTTAGAAGGAACAAATGAACAAGTCTTTAAATCTCTCAGTTACTAAGACGTGGTTTTTATTTGTCTTTCATTACATTTCTCTAATAAATTTGAGGACGCTACGATTTTTTTAACTAATCTTATGGTGCAATTGGACGCGTGTAAGTTATAGGATGTGCTTGATATTGTTTCTTTAGCACAAATGTGTTCCATTAGACAAAACTAAAGATCTGTACACTTTAAACTCATTACAAAAATGGAAGGAAATACAAAAATATGAAACTCTTTGACCGCACTGTTACATTGCATTGCACATTTCGAGCGTATTTATGTCCGCGGTAAAGACGTTTTTGACTCATTAAAGAATTATTGGTTTCTTTGCTCGGCTGAAAGGTGGTTTTACAAACGTTCGGAAAATCACACATTATTTTGTAACAGTAATAATATCTCCAACGGATAAGGATGTTGGAGAATTTAATTTTTTGAAATTTCATGACACGGACAGTGAAAGAATATTGGTACTTACTTTTATTATATACATTAATGCGTCTTATGTTCTAGTGGTTGAGACACTCGCCTCTCATACAAAAGAACATAAGGTCGAATCCCATGAAAGAAAGGTGTGAAATAGGTATGTTCTTTTCAGAGCCTTTGGGTTCAATGATACTACACTTTGGATTCAGTGAATCAACTCTCTCTCTCTCTCTCTCTCTCTCTCTCTCTCTCTCTCTCTCTCTCTCTCTCTCTCTCTCTCTCTGTTTTCTGCCCTACTGTCGTTTGTACAAAGGTCACACTCCCCCTTGACTAGGCTTCTTTTGACCTAGGCCGTGAATTAAGAATCTGCCTGTTGACCAACTGTAGCGGTTCACTGTCAGGGTGGAGCTGAGACTGAGCAAGCAACCTCATTCTAAAATATAACGTGAGGAATAGAAAGATGGGACGTTCTTTGACCTTCTTACTGAAAATAAGTTACAAGTAAACAAATAAACAATACGTCGAAGCTTCTTCGGCGCAATCTATTTTCTGTACAGCCGCTACGGCGTATAATCAAGGCCACCGAAAATAGATCTATCTTTCGGTGGTCTCGGTATAATGCTGTATGAGCCGGGATCCATGAAACTTTAACCAAGGCCCGGTGGTGGCCTATCCTATATCGTTGCCAGAAGCACGATCATGGCTAACTTCAACCTTGAGTAAAATAAAAACTACTAAGGGTAGAGGGCTGCAATTTGGTATGTTTGATGATTGGAGGGTGGATGATCAACATAACAATCTGCAGCCCTCTAGCCTCAGTAGTTTTCAAGATCTGAGGGCGGACAGAAAAAGTGCGGACAGAAAAAGTGCGGAAGGAAAGACAAAGCCGGCACAATAGTTTTCTTTTACAGAAAACTAAAAAGAAAGAAAATTGTCTGAGGACCCAAAAACATCACTTTATTCTCTCCCCTCAGGTAATGAAACACCCATATCTTAGTAAAGATCTCCCATCATGCATCAGTGTAACCTCGGAAAGAGAGAGCTTATGGTGGCTGGAGAAATGACGGTCTGAGACCGACTCGGAAGCTTCCAAATTTTACACAAGAAGACGCGTTTGCAGGCACACCTTGGAAGGCAATATCCCGGATATTGCTTATGAACAATCCTGACAGAAGACGCCTCAGTAAAGTAGAAAAGGATACAAGTTTATATGTGACAGTTGATAAATGGAATACGAAAAGGCTTTCGAATAACCTCTGTGTAAAACAAATGTAGAATGGAAAATCTCCATAGAAACAGACGGTCATGCAAGTGCGTTGCCCCGCCTTCCAGTTCACACCAGGAATAAGGAAATAATTAAGCACATCAAATTCATGGTAGAAATCACCATCATTCTGATATTTCTTAGATCTTATATATATTTAAAGAAGTCTGGACACGCATTCACATTCAAGCACATGCACAAGCAAGAATAAAAAAGAGCAAGAGTAGGGTTAATCTTTAAAAGGGAGATGAAACAATAATACCGATATATACGATCTCAAACAAGTACAGGGAGGCATAAAACCACACAGTAATATGTACATACATACATACATACATACACACACACACATATATATATATATATATATATATATATATATATATATATATATATATATATATATATATATATATTTACAATATAATATTTATATACACACACATATATATATAAAATATATTTATAATGTAAAATACATTTTTTCACACATTAATTTTTCTCTCTGTAAGTGGGGATGCCAGAAGGGTATAACCTTGCGGTTCCTGTGACTTATCTTGGCCTAAGCTAACCGGTTGCATATAGCTGGCTCAACTGGTGGCTGGTTGATGGGATCGAACCAAGGTTCTTATACATACACACGCACACACACACACATATATATATGTATATAATGAAATCAGTGGCTCTTTCTTGTTTGTCCGCCCTTGAGGGGGTGGTGGGCAGGGGTGGGTAGGGGATTGGGAGGGTAGGGGAGACACATCCACCCTCCTCCTGCGAACCTGTTTGTCCGCTCCGGATGGGGGCGGGGCTGGTAGGGGATCGGGAGGATAGGGGAGATATGACGGGCAGCACAGGGTTCCAGCGCAGCACAGCGCACGCCATCAACCTCGTATATATATATATATATATATATATATATATATATATATATATATATATATATATATATATATATATATATATATATATATATATATATATATATATATATATAATAGCCAAAATGACCTCTCAACTTCTCGATGATTTTCTTAAATCTAATTGGACATTACTCATCGGTACAAAATCTTGAATCCGAGATGAAGAGCAACAAAAGAAACCTTAATTCCAGTGGTGAGATTCGGACTCACACGCGATGGGTTGGAGTGACTGTAAGTTAAAGCATACGGCTATGAAAATTTAAGAGGTCATTGTAACTATCTATCTATCTATCTCTCTGTCTATCTATCTATCTATTTATCTATTTATTTATACATATATATATATATATATATATATATATATATATATATATATATATATAATTTACGTTTTAATTTTCCCTTTTCAGCACAATATAACCTATTTGTATCAGGGAGATTATCTACAGTACAGTCTCTCCCAAATATACCAATAATCCTATTCAACACCATCTTCTCTCAAGATTCTAGCAATGGATGAAAGTAACCATGATTTATATGAAATGTAAGACGGAGTGCTGCAAGCAGACCAAAAAAAAAAAAAAATGGTAAGAAGTGAGTTCATCAACAGTTTAAAAAAAATAACCCTTATACTTTTTCCACCATTCATTATTCCGAGGAAGTCATGCTTTCAGCTAACCAAAAGCAATTTTGGCCTGACCACTAACCGCACTCTTGACCTCCCCGGCAAGAAACCGCGATGTCTCTTCAGCTATAAATAACGTCTCTACCGTCTTCACAACATCAGTTCCGACCCTCTTCAAGAACGTCCTACAACATGGCTCTTAAGGTATCAAGAGTCGGGAATATTTGCCAGAGTAGTCAACAACTACATTTGATTCATAGGTGTTTTTCTGCACAATGGAATGTTAGGAATGATTCCTGGGGCGTTCAGTGGTCTTTGTGAAGTAACTTTCAACCACCCATTTAGAGAATGAAAGTATAGTTAACAGCTGAGAGCTGTACTTTCAATTTTTGGTTGACACATGTTAACAGTAGTGGATTCTAACCCCCTTCACTTTTCGTACAGCCCAGGATCTCCTATTGTTAAAATTGTAATAATCCTTATTTCTTTCATTGTTACTTATTTATTTTTTACCGTTTTAAAAATCCTATTCATGATTTTGCGGTCAAGATTTAATGATGCCCATAAAAGTTCTTCTGATTTACAAGTAAATCATGTGGTTGAGCAGCAATTAAGATTCCTTCCTGTAATGTCGACTACAGTTACAATACAACACTCTTTACGACTTCTTCATATATAAAGCACTTCAGTGCTGCATAACTGCTATGCTCCAGGTATTGCAATCTGATCACATGATTTCAAACGCCTCTACTGCAAAAAAATGTAGTTACAACTGTATAAGAGAAAAACCCTGGTCTAAAAATATAACCTCGTTAGTGGTGAGAAAAATCAGCCGCTGCAATGTCATTTAGGGATAAGACGCGAATCTTACCATCACGTTTGTTAATTTTTTACAGGTTGTCATTTTGACTCTTGCCGTCAGTGTGGTCGTAGGCTCATATGTTCCTGCCGATGATGAACCGCAGGTAAGAATGCACTTTTTAAAATAACCATTTCTTTATCTTACTTGGTTCTTTAGGCCATTTTTTTTTAAACGATTGATTTATGAGATAACAAGTGAGTGATTTTTCGTACATTTTACCCGCAATCATCATCCATCTGTTGATGAAAATGAGACCACAAAAATGAAGTTAAAATTGTTGTTTACCGTAATGTAGATGAATGAAGCTTACATTGTTGCGGTAAGGTTGTCATTAGCTCTGTGCTTTACTTTGAACAGAAAAAATTATTAATTTACGTTAAAATGGAGTCTCATTACACGCTGTATTTGTCGAAACTTCACATTACAAGAATTGAAAAATCATTAAAGTCTACGAAAGACACCATTTACCACTGTTTCATGATGATGATGATGGTGATGATGATGATGATGATGATGATGATTATTATTATTATTATTATATTACCATACCCAAACAAATTGTTCTTTTCTAAATCACTTTTCCAGGGGCCAGCGAAGTACAGCTTCAAATACGCCGTGGACGATGCCGAGGGCGGGAATAACTACGGCCACGGTGAAACCAGAGACGGAGACGCCATCCAGGGCTCTTACGTCATCCGCCTCCCAGACTCCCGAACCCAGAAGGTGTCTTACACCGTCAACGGGGACTCGGGTTATGTGGCTGACGTCACCTATGAAGGAGAGCCCAAGTACCCAGATGTCCCCCTAAGAAGGGATATAATTAAAGGGAAAACGTTCGTCTAGCTGAATTGTAATGTTCGTCTTTCCTCTGCTATCCAGCGCTCAGTTTAATATAACTGATTCCCTACTTTCTTTCTTTATGGATTGCCAAAAACTTTAATGTGTGAGAATGCATATGAACGGTAAATTATGTGAAAATAAAATGCTATATCATCAAATATCTCTTTTATTATCAGCAGAACGAATTACTGCGAGCTTAGTGAGCGTACAACACTGATGAACTATTTTTACTGCAGGGCTTATTATCTGCTTTGTCATTGTTGATTTTATTTGCAATAGCATTTATTTATACTGAATAGCAAGGTGAACTTTAATTAATTATCATTATGTCCTTTCACTATTCGTTTCCTAAGCTCACAATAGAATATGAGCATGGAGAATAATTAAAGAGCGAATTCTTGAACCAACGTCAATAACATTCTCCATCCAAATTCAGCTCAGGGTCCCTCTGAAAATTTGATAAAGGGATAAATCGCTTGTTCTCTTTCTGAAACTTCATTGCCATATCTTGCTCCAGATTTGGATTTAACCTTAAGCCCTAATCGTTTGACACAAATCGCATTCTAAGGCAAGGCAACACTTTCGAGATTCCTCGTGTAATGAAGAGCCAGCAACAATAAAACCCTGATGAATACAAAACATAATGATTACTTTTCTGTCTGAGGTTACAATATTATCTCAGCATTATCACCAAAACGGAACCTATTACTAGGCAAACGCTTGGTAATTAAGTGAAAGTTTGGTCATTATTCTTACCTGGCAAGCAATAACAAGATAACGAAGCAAGGGGAACTCATAATGTTAATATGGATATCAAAGACAATGCACAAAGCTACCGACTATTAAAATCAAATAAATTTTCACGATGCGTTTAACAAATAAACGATTCGTGGATAAAAGTCCGAAACTAGCCATGATTACTGCATCAGCATATATATATATATATATATATATATATATATATATATATATATATATATATATATATATATATATGTATGTATGTATGTATATGTATATATACATATATGTGTGTGTGTGTGTGTAAGTATCAAATACAGATACTTCCTTTTGTCATAAAAGATAAAACCCAAATACTCTTTTAAATTCAACGTCATTTTCCTTGACTTAATATGATTCATTTTGATTAGCAATCGCAAATAATTAGAGACATTCATATCAAAAGGTATTTAAGAAACAACCAACGTTCAACGGTGCTTGCCGGGGAGCCCCTAAACCCTCCAGTGATAGTTCAGTTTGGTTCTGAGCTGGTCATAGCTACTTCTTCAAAAAGAAAGGTATTCTAGCAAAAGGTTGTACTCAGTTGTCACACTGTCACATCCAGCAGCAAATTTTGAGTATTAAAGCTGAGTGTATTATTAGGACATCTTAAATTTGGATAATGATATTTGGCCGAGAGGAATAAAGGTAAAAAAGGTTTATATCTAGGGGACATGATAATTGTCATATGGGATAACAATATACTTCTTTCTATTCTGTTCACCTAATTGTTGTATATAATGGGATCTAATGATCTGAATTTCGTATCATTTAATGGTACGGGTTTCAAGTGCAGGAAAATAAGGTAGACGAAAAATGAGAACAAACAATCAATTTTGGTAGAGAAACTTAAAACTCTTGATGAGGTTATCAGAAATATATGAAAGAACCAGAAAATAACTACACGAGTGATATTCATCAATAGACGAATCATATCACTACATAACCTTGTGTAAAACCGCTTTGCAAAAAAAAAAAAAAAAAAAATCCATACCTAGGAGAAATGGGACCATAGTAAACAATACAGCAGGCAGACTACCCCAGGGATGTTGTAAACAGGTGTACCAACGGTTCGAATCCATATAATAAAATGCACTGAAGGCTTGTGGTGATACAAAGATATTTCGCCAGCAGGATCAACCGCCATGTGTGTATTGTGCTGAAAGCCAAATAAAATACAGTTGTCCATTGCTGCGTAAAGTGTCTCCCAATGTATTTTGTTATATGAGATCCAGTGCTGTAATTAACGTACATTCTGTGTTGTGGTATAGTTAGATTAAGCTATAACAGTAAAATAGGTACATATATGTACACACACGTATGTGACCACAATAGTAAGGAAAGAATGGAAGAGGATAAAGTGATGAAAAGAAAATATATTTCAAAACTGTTAGGAAGGAGAGGAGATAAAAACCTAGAAAGTATTGGATAGATGGCATGACAGTGCGCGAAAGAAAATGGTAAATGGTTCATTGCATGTGCAAGAGCTCGTTTTGTTGATGAGCCTTATGTGGAATATATAAAGTTTATACATAGGCTGCTCATTCACGATTCATTCTGGAGCCACATGAAGCCACTGCTAGGGGGAAAAGGCTTATTGTTAGATAATTATCATTATTCTTATTATTCAGAGGATGAACCCTCTTCATATGGAACAAGCCATTGACATGATATTCAAGCTTCTAAAGAATATGGTGTTCTAAAGAATATAGTGTTCATTCGAAGACAGTGACAAAAGGTAAAGAGGACACCAGTTATTCGGAAAACAGATAAATTAAATAAATAAACAAATAAAATAAATCAATAAAAATAAATAAAGAAAAATGTAAAGAAAATAAGCTGAATACATAAAAAACAGATAGTCTTTACAAACATGACCTTGATGTGTGACACTACGGCAAATAATCCTGTCACTAGAAGGTTTAAGAAGTAATGATTGTAAAAACCAATTTGTAATTAGAGAAAATACATTGCTTATGGAAAACTGATAGTACAGAGAATTATACATAGCTATGTTCGAGTAGAATAAGGAGAATATCAAATTTAAGCTGCTTCAGTCACAAACATTTCATTTATTATAATAATAATAATAATAATAATAATAATAATAATAATAATAATAATTAATGAACATTGTCCAATTTACTAAAGCAATAAAGAAGGTGGACAACAGCAATAATTATACTAAGAGAACCACAACAACTATTTTCTTAAATGAGCAATTCTATGACAAGGCTCCTGCAAGTCTATTAATCATCGCACTTCAAAATCTGCGTGTGTGTGTGCGTGAGTCTGCATACACTCACACACACGTATATATATATATATATATATATATATATATATATATATATATATATATATATATATATATATATATATATATATATATATATATATATATATATATATATATATATATATATATATATATATCTTTCCGCAGGAATTTGTGTAAAACTTATTATTTCCTTCATCGTCAACACCATTAACCCGTTAATGATTTTCGAAAGTCGCAGGTCACTGTAGAAAATGATGCCTATTTAAATGGGAACTTTATAGGCTAATGGTGATAGTTCTACGTTATTATGAAGTAACCGTTCAGTTCTCCGATTTCCAGCGACCGCATTTTCTTGGCCACGAGAGAAAGAGCAACAAGAAATCATTAAATAATGCCTTAAAGCACTTTCGTCTCTTTTTTTTACCTGTTAACAGAAGTGTTAGGGCGCAAACGATGTTGGCATTAAACGCAGTCCTGACCATCTTACTATGTTAAGGTTAGGTTACTGTCACTTTTTTCTGATTTCTAAGATGGAAGAGTAAACTCGTTAACTATTAAGGTGAGATTTTCTGGAATTTTTTTTAGCATTTTGCTGCCACATTTTGCAACAAGTTACGTGTTGATGGCCAAATGTGGTTATTGCATGATCGCCCCTGTCTCTCTGTAAAGAATCTTTTTGTTTATCTAGGATAGGACTGGAGAAGAATGAACGTCCTCTCTAGCCTTCCACCTATAGTCAAATGGTTGGTCAACAAATGGCGTTAGACTTATATCATGTAACATAATTTATTTATGGTTATTAAAACTGGCATCGCAACACCTAGGTTACTGACGCCGGTGTAACATAAAGGAGGTGTATCGTGAACTAACAATTTGTTGCTTCCTAGAAAACAATAGAGGTCAACCATTGAATATACTTGTCTGAAAAGTTACATAGCAAAGTTACAGACAAATGTTTGTCCGTTTAAAAGCATATTGTTCAAGGTCTCTATATATTTTATATATATGTATATATATTTGTGAAAGTTTGCATGCGTTTATGTCTATTCCAATATCAAACGGCTGTGCCTACCATTATTGTATGCTCATCCACACACGCAATATTTCCCCGAGGAACCTGCTGCTGTGCTTTACATTTTGCAAGGCATAAATTTCAGTTTGATAATGGCCTGACCTTTCATGATTGCACTTTCTCAACTTTGCATGAAAAGAATGTTAGTGAATTGTTCATATATTGCAACTGGCGGCAATTAAAGTGTAAGTGCATGGAGACAGAAGTCTTACCATTTCCCCTTATTTTTTACTCAAGGGAACTCTGACAGACAATGTATTTGTTCACAAAGACGACATCTCCAGTTTTGGGTGTGGGTAGTCATTCACAATAGGACCAGGGTCATTGTTCGTTCCCATGTGGGGATGACCTCTCGACATCCTTGTTTCTAGTTATGTTAACAATGATTTAAAAAAACGACTAGAAATGAAAAGATGAAATTTTCATTTTTATGATCATATCATTACTTAGTAAACCAGAGTCATTTATATGTTAGTTACATTACTAAACGATTGAACACACTATTCATATTGAGTGCTTTTTCCAAAGCATTCACCTCGGACTGCTATAAACGCAGTGGGAAATCATTTCATATATAATATGAGCAATTCCGGGCTACTTATCGAAAGTTTTAGCCTTGCCAATGCATGAAGTTTTGTATACACACACACACTCACACACACACACACACACACACACACATATATATATATATATATATATATATATATATATATATATATATATATATATATATATATATATATATATACAGTATATATATGTATATATATATATATGTGTTTATATATATATATATATATATATATATATATATATATATATATATATATGCATGTATATGTACTAGTGTATATGGCCTCCATTTAAGTCTCGTTAACTCATTGGTTAACTGCATATAATTGTCATCTTACATTAATTTCCTTTCTGCAGAGTTGATGCCCAACAAAAAATCTTCACGAATTATGTAATTTAACATCTAAGTGCATTAAGATATTAAATGATCATAAAAGAGAACCAACCACTTTTACACTGCAACCAGGAATGGGTCTCAATGAGACTTGAAAGCAACTAGAGCTACTGGCTGAGAGACAAATGATGACTGAAGTATGTAAAAATGGTATTCCTTGTAGTTCAATTTGTTTATCATTTTCACATATACTATCAATAATCTCCTTCCTATTTTTATGCAATTCATTCAGTGATATTTTTTTTATAATATAACAGTGTCTATGGCACAGTCTCATATACTGAATGACAATTGGACAGAAGTATCACTCAGTATCTTTATAATATCGTAATTGCGGTAAGCAAGGAATCTCATGAATTGGTAACTGAATCGAACTGCAGCTGATTTAAGAAACAACAATATAATTCTTTCGCGTTATAATGCTTTCCAAGAAAATAAATGCCTTATGAAACATCATATATATATATATATATATATATATATATATATATATATATATATATATATATATATATATATATATATATATATATATATATATATAATTATATATATAAATAATCAACACACAATCACGTGTGGAACAGAAATAAATATCTGACTCACATCAGGATCGAACCCAGGTCTTTGGTTCCAACTTCTTTTTATGACTTGTATGGCCCAGTGGGCAGCGCCCTTGACTTTCAATTGAAAGACTGGATTCGATCCTGATGTGAGTCAGAAATATATATATATATATATATAATATATATATACATATATATAATATATATGTGTGTATATATACATACATATATATATATACATATATATATATATATATATATATATATATATATATAGTCTAAGGGTATTATGAATCAAAACTTCAGCAATATAAGGAAAGCCATTAGTACTGGCTCTTCTGCACGCATAAGCCAAACAGTCAATTATTTTTCTTTTAACATCCAACATGCATGCCGCTTAATAATGTCCCTGAAGTTGTGTATGCATTTGTGTATATGCTTAGTTACTTCCACGTGTATATAAGTACTTGGGATCCGTTAGATAAACATTAATTATATATGAGGTTGTTAGTTTTAATGAGCACTGATGGCCGTAACTTATTTGGGTGTATTACACAGAGGCATAACATAACAGTTTTCTAAATCAAGTATGGGGAAAGGGCGATCTGCGGTATGGTATGAATTTCTAAAGTCGCGCAAGATTGACCAACAAAAATCCTGTGAGACGACGAGACTAGCAGAAATAGCGACGCTAGAGACTAAAAGCTAATAAACAAATACTTGAGTCTGAGGTAAACTTGAATATGTGATTTAAGAAAGTAAAGGGCTAAAGATCATTTATTTGCCTCTTATTTGAGAACTGTGAAAGGTCCATGACACTTACTACTGAAAAGTATTTTAAAGCGTTTCCATCCTATTTTATAATGTCAATGAGAAATATAAGCAGACCAAGTCATTGAATAAAAATATTCTAAACAGCACTTCACAAAGGTGTACAAAAATTACTGTGGGCCATGTTAGGGAAAGTTAACACTAAAATACCCATAACACTACAAAGAAGGATACGAAATAATTAGCTTCATTTATAATGCAGTGTGTGTGTGCTCAAACGGGACAACGCAGTGTTGCCAATTTTTATAATCTCTAGATCAAGGTCTAGAGAGTATATGTACTCTCTAGACCTCGCTCTAGATAATACTACAGTATGTAAACGGTAGCATTTGTCTACTAAGGCTTGTATAGCTGCTTAATTAAAGTTTTAAAAGAAAATCATTAACTTTTCCCCGATAATGGACACATCCTCATCAGCATGACTACCAACACCAGACCTCACAGAATGTCAACGGGTACTCGTGGGGATATTTGCCAATGTCAGTAGTGTTCTAAATTGTGTTATCAAAGCTCAAATTATGAATCAGTGTTGATATTTCGTATAATGGCAAGAAAATCTACGCAAAACTGAAACGCTAAATTCATTAAGAGTGACGGGTTTTGCACATATTTACCATTCTAACAACTTATGGTGTTTTGTCAGCCTGTATTTTTCTATAATTTTATTGTTTCCCAGCCTTGTGAAAACAGAAGTTGATGGCAGTGATTAAGAAGAGGAAAAATATAAGCAGCATAATTCTGCATCGGCACTGATTTACAGCAGACCAACGATATTCTGTTTGCTTCATAAAACAAGTAGTTTCTGACAAATGCTTAGAAATGTCTAATCCTGTCAGTAAGCCACGTGAGAAGATTAATGGTTACATTAGGAACAACAACATATTATACTTTTTAAATTCCCATTTTTTTGTGCAGACACTACGGGAAAGGTCTGAAAAATAACTTTGATTCGTTGGTACATGAAAAGTCATTTCGAAAGTGAATCACAGGGACATGCAAGTCAATATATTTTTTTATTTTTGTTAGAAAATCATTTGGTCGGACATATGAGCATATTTAAACGGGTCATTACGAGGTAAAAATACTGCAATAACGGCCTATAGATTAATCATCAATACTTTATGTACGCTCCTCACATGGTTGCGTCAAATTCTGTAAACTTATCGAGCAAACAAATTCCTATAATGGCTGGAACGTTAAAACGACGAACTTCGACACCATAAAACACCAATCCTAACCTCATCACTCTCTAGCCGGCATGAAATAAATAAATAGATAAATGGGTAAATAAATAAATAAACAAACAGGAAGGGTAGTCCTTGAACTCAAGCATAAGTGAGGTTACTGAACCTTGAAAGCAAATCTTAGCGTTCGCTTCATGCGCCAGTGTGTCACAGCGTGTTATGAAGGCGTTTGGAATAAGTGATTCCTAAATTTCGTCATTAGAAACTGTTTGATTTAATATGACGGCGTACTTCCATAAAAAGTTCTTATTCGACGGTGATTCGGTGGGTGGTACTATAGTCGAGCTCTACGAGTTTATTTATTGTATGCAGCATTATTATCTAATGTAGACGGGGTTGGGTACATACATACATGCATTAATAGTTAATGCGTATCGGGTATAAATGTTGTTTTTGAAGAAATATGAAACACGAGTACTTTACGCAAGCCTAAGCTCGAACTGTTAATAGTAGATTTTCAAATTCAGACCTTCATTCAGAGTTTATTAAGTTCAGAGGTAGAAAAAAAAAAAATCAGCACGCAATGTGTTCGTAAAAAAATCTATGAATACGTAAATAAGCGCCCAGACAAGTGCACAGAATGACAAGCAAAACATCTGCAAACAAAGGGAAAAATGAATGTGTTGATAGATAAACAGACGAAGAGATGAATTATGTAGGATAAGTTTCCAGCCATGGCAGAAGAAAAAGAAAGATGAAATTATACGAGGATTCCTTGGGAAATGAAGAAATAGATGGGGAAATAAAAAATGCGAGATAACTCTCAGGGTCTAATGAACGAAAATTAAAAAGGGAAAAAATTACATTCAAGGACATTTTTCATTTTTTTAATAAATAGACAGCCTGCAAGAACGAAGAAATTGCTTTAGGGATATATATATATATATATATATATATATATATATATATATATATATATATATATATATATATATATATATATATATAATATGTGTGTGTATATTGATAAACTGATTTGAGAGTAGGGAAAGAGACAAAGAAATACACTTACACACAACAACAAAAATGTGAAAAACCATATTAAACAAGAAAGCTAAGAAAATTTCTTCTTCTGCCGCGAGCTATACCAACTCGAGTTAATGGTTAGCAAGTGGTTACAAACGACCTTGAGGGATTCAGCAACCCGAATCCTGCCAAGTTCCTCTGGACCCTCCCGGCGAAGAGCCGGGCGAGCTGTGACGAAAGTGCCCCTGGGGAATGAATGGAGGATGGTAAGAATAAATCTTCACGTATTAAGACTCCTTCGGAGATGTAATGATTACGTTTCGACTTCTAATTTAGTGCTTAGATTGTATTCATTTATTGGATTGTGGGGGAATGTTTATGACTGTTAATTCTGTTTGTTTACTTCTGATTTCATCTGCCTGTGATTTGGAATACAAGACAGTACCTCATTTTGCTGTTCCTTTTATAGAATTCATATTACTGAAGAATGAGGAGACGTTAATATCGAAAGCTGTTGCATTTCTGTAATTACATTCAGCCAGCATCATTACGGAGTGGGAGAAAAGTCTTCAATTAACCAATGCTTTTTGTTTGTCTTTTCTGAAGATGTTTCAGACGCCATGGATGGGTTTAATCTCAACTTTACAGAGGCACCGGATCATAATAATTATCCTTGATTTTTTTCTTGGTGCCGTCTTGGATGTTCTAGATCTCTGGGTACATCCTGGTCTCAGTGAAATACACCGAAGTGAAATGACTGGGTCATAGTTGAGTTTCTGTTTCTTAGGAATTATAGATATCTAGTTCACAATTTTTGTTTCTGTCTATTACCAATATGAAGTTCAATTTTTACATGCCATGATTAGTCACTTAGTGCTACCAGCAATTCATCGAATTACTTGCAGTCTTGTCTGCGTCAGGTTTGTTGGTCTCCATCCTCGACATTCAAGAACTGTTCAGAATGCTCCTTTATAATCGCAAGACTGTTTTCTATTCAGACATAACTCTCTCCATTCACATCTGTCATTCCAAAATCCACAACCATTAGCCTTTCTCTCTGATGTTTTACTCCCTTCCTGTACACCATTTTTCCCTTTTTAAGTGCTTCCTCCAATTTCACTTTTAATTTTTATTCTTCCTTTAATTTCGTCTCGCTTACCTTATCACTCCCCTTGCATTTAAAAACAGCAGGTTATTCTCCTTTTTCCATTCAGGTTCACCTGAAACAATTGTTTTTTTTTCACTGGCTCTCTAATTCTATTACCTCATCACTTTATGTTTATACTACTTCTTCCTGTTCAGTATACATGCAAGCTCTTCGTGCTGACTCAGGTACCCTAATTTATCCATGCTTTTTTCATACTCCGGTTGAACTCTTCCCACTTGACGTCTTTCACCATAGCCCATTTTTCATCTTTTCTCCTCTTTGCCATACTCATTTTTTTTTCATCAAATTCAGTTGCCTTGATAGCATTTATAGCCACACTTTGAGACTTTGCTCTGCAGCTGAAACTACCTAGTATTTTAAAATCTGTATCAATCAAATAATGATCAGATATACCTCCAGCCATATGTAATCTTAAAATTGCAGAAATCAATTGATAATGGAAATATTTATAATATTAATTTAGTTTAAAAACAAAACGATTAGTTTTTGGCTTTCTTTTTGTGCTATATTGACTCTTGCTCCAAATGCATCACAAATTTATCAATAAATACTTATTTAACCGCTGAAGTTGATTTTCTTGATGTCGTTGCCACTGGTAATAATAGCGATTGAGGTTAAACAAATCAAACTGATTATTTGGCTGGCGAAATTAATGTGCTTGTTGAGGCTGGCACAGAGGATATAATTTTCTGGTAGAAGTTACAATGTAGGTTAAAGTAATCACGCTCTACTTACAGGACAGACACGTAGCTACTATCCAACAGTACATGCTAAAGAATGGTGTATCAGGTACATCTTAAGCAGAATGATAATCAGATACTGGTGATTCTCCTTTGACGTGGATCAACATGTAATTAGGATATGAGTTAATGGTATTCTTTTCTCTTTACTGTGTCTATCAGTATAACCCTTTGGAGGAAAATATGCAGTATTAGGTTAATTTTCCAAATGATTAACTTTCCTGAGATCTTTTAACTTGGCAGTTGCAAACTATTTTATATATATATATATATATATATATATATATATATATATATATATATATATATATATATATATATATATATATATATATATATATATATATATATATATATATATATATATACATAATATATATGTGTGTATAGCCTTCCACTTTCTCAGTAAGTCTTTATGGGGATGAAGCTGCAAACCCCAAGTCCATACATTGACACCAGCAGACGATAGCTTCCATTTACAGGTGGGTGGGAGGAAGATGCACCCTGGAATGATTCATGGATCTAGCAAACGTCAACCGAACGCTGCAGCACTAAGCAACGTCATTGCCCTTGGCTGATTACAGTTGAACTGTCCTTAATTACCTTGCGTTGTCATCATCCTTATCTATAATCTGTGAAATTTTCTCTCAACATTAGCAAATTAACTGAGGTGCTCATCCCAAGAGCTAACGTCCTGCTACTGAACCCATAATAATCATCATTATTATGCTACTGTATCAAGAATAGTTGTACCGTTACACTTATCGGAAATGAATAAGCCATTGAGCAACGGCGAATCTAGATCACGCTCTATATAAGAGTTAGAGACAACGCGTCCTAAGTCATTGTCGTTTTGCCATCGTCGTTGTCAACATGGGAATCAAGGTAAGGCGCAGATATGTTGCTACTCCGGATTAGTTTCTTCACTTCTAGATTATATCTGAGTTTCGTTGTCCAAGCATGTAAATTTCATTAGCTAACTACTCTAGTGCTTAGTACTATTTCAATATCAACTTATGGTTTTTATTTATTTTCTCTTTGGAATATCCCAGTATTTTCATTAGATTACTAAATTAAGCAAAGACCTGAAGGAATTGTTGTTTATAATACAAACATATGCATATTTTTTTTACTGTGTTCATCTCTTTAAAATACCTTTATAGAACTGAATTAGAATATAGTAATAAGTGACACACAAAATTTACGTTCTTAGACATGAAAATCTTTATAAAAAATATAAACTAACAACTAGTATCGCAAAAAATATAAAGAAGTTAGAGCAAATACACTGAATTTTCCCATTCTAACTTGAAAATTTTTAAAGGTTCACATAAAGTACATTGAGATGATGAACAAAATTGGTTCGATGTAGTCAAACATTAAATGTAGTTAAACACTGCATCTGTCTTGTATTACGTTCAGGTTCACAGAAGGTAAACCTATTATCTTTGCAGATAAACGCACTCATCATAACCCTACACGCAATTGCAGCTAACGGAAACTTTCCTAGCAGAACTTCATCTACACAGGTAACTCCACTGCCCACGGAACCTCTACTTCTACACCTTGTACCATCTTCTCTGGATCAACCATTGCCATTCAGGCAGTCAGAACACCAACCTCCACCTCTAAATCTCCACTCTTTCGGATCATCCTCAGCTGCCTCTGAAGTTACTGGGCCCCTAATCAAAAGTTTTGGTGCTGTCACCCCAAATTCTGTCACGTACTCCAGCCCAAGTTCTAGGACACAACCTACTCAGCCGTCGTCCACTTTACAACAGTCAGGTCCTATTAAATTGTCTCCCGTTTTTGCTGATTCACAGAGTCCTGTTCAAGCAGAGAAACGCTTCTTGAGCCTAGGTAGCACACTATTTCCAGTACTGCATCCCTTCCATTCAGGTCCAGGAGGACCACTTTCTCTGATTCATATTCCTGTTATAGCACATGGTCCAGGGAATCCCGTTTCGATATCGTTCCCTACAACTGGCCTAACTTCTTCGATTGTAGCGGCTGTTGGTTCAAAATTTCCTTTTCTGGGAATAACGACTAAAAAAGATGGTTTTCGCGCTTCTCTTGACCAACCTTCTTTAGCTCTAACAAATCCCTCAGGAGTATCTAGTTCTGCTCATCACCACTTGTTTATGTCTCCTACAACACCAGTGCCATCACCAACAGATAAGGTAAGCATCGTAAAATTTATTTCTTTTAGTCCGTTTGTTTGGGATAGATGTGTGTTGTGAAGAAAAAGAACTTGAAAAAATCATCCGCTCCGTTACAGAGTGACTAATCTATTAGTTTTGCCAACCTGCGTCCAGTACACGAGTGCTTGCAGACTACAACAGTCTTGATGCCAATTAATTTGCTAATTTAATTATCTATTTTACATCTCCTTACAGATATTTCCGGAGCCTCATTATGGTTTCGGTTACATAGTGAATGATGAACACTCAAGAAACAATTTCGCCCACCAAGAGACTCGGAAAGGCCAAGACACCCTCGGCTATTATGAAGTCTTACTACCCGGCGGTCTTCTCCAGAGGGTGAGCTACTC
This sequence comes from Macrobrachium rosenbergii, assembly GCF_040412425.1. NCBI lineage: Eukaryota > Metazoa > Arthropoda > Malacostraca > Decapoda > Palaemonidae > Macrobrachium > Macrobrachium rosenbergii. The sequence goes on from NC_089759.1 coordinate 31,279,846, forward strand.
AGTACAAGGTGACGGCGGTTACGTCCCTCAGGTTGCTTATGAAAACGTTTAGTTCGCTATTCTTCTTCTTCCCTAGTCATTCTGTGTCACTGTGAAGTATCAATGATTTGTAATTCGCTGCATCTCTACGTTCTTCATTGTTGAATATGTTTTTTTTTTATTATTGTTGAATGTGTTTTTTTTTATTGTTGAACACATGCTTTTTTGTTATTGCTGAATATGTGTTTTTGTTAGTGTGTATGTTTAAGCCATGTTGAATCTGATATCGTTTTCCTTTTTTTAATCAACTACTATTTATTTTTCACTGTTTCTGAGGATTCAGTTTAATTTCCTGATTTACCAATATCTAGCTACGATATAATTGGTAATTATTATCATATCTGACTATGATATCAATGGTAATTATTATTGTTTTAGAAGGAGTCCCTCTTTTAGGGCGGTGTTATTGAAAATAATTGCCGTTTCAGTGGAATTCAGCTAAAACAGGCTTCTCTACTTTTCTCTGCTGATGGCAGTGATAGGAGAAGCTAGCAGGATAGTGCATGCCGCTTCAGCGATGATATCAGTCAAATGTAGCAGATAAATATTCCTAAAAGTTTACAGCTAGATGAACAAGTGAAGAAGCTGTACATAAGGAAAAACGCTGAAGTCCTATTCTCTATAAGACAGATAGATAGGAAATAGTTACCAGTGCAGGATTATGTGAATTCACTTTGAACACACATAGTTCACCATAATTACTATCTTCTGAAATGATAAGCTGTTAGTAATTGAAGTCCTATTAATGTTTAATGGATAGAAAAGTTGTTACACTGTTAAAATAAATAACCTGACATCAGCTAAACCAAAAAGTGACTGTTTCATTAATTGATTAGTTGATTTACATCAAACAACATCAACTATGCACACACATACGTACAACAACGCAAACATATGATACACACGCACACATATACATACATACATACAGTATATTATTATATATATATATATATATATATATATATATATATATATATATATACATACAGTATATACATACTGTGTATACTTACACTCTAATCCAGGATCTAATAAGCTGGTAAACATATTATCAGCAAATGTGTTGATGATGCAAATAAAAATGATATAAAAGAATGTAAGTTCTGAACAACTGACAGAACAAATAAAGGATATAGTGTATAATATTTCTAATCTCGACAAGATTGGAAATAAGTCTGAAGTAATTGTTTGTTGATTTTCCTCTTAGAAGTTATGTCTGAGGAAACTTATAGGAACTGAAGGAAAAATGGAGAGTTCTTTGTATGATTCGATTATTTTGACATTTAAGGAAGAGGACGTTCGAGAGAAAGGTTGTTGCTACTGTACCCAGAGAAAATACGTAGTGTACTGTATCGGAAAATAAAACTAGAGACAACTGAATAAGCACATTAATGCAATCCGCAACTGTACATCACAAGAAATATTGCATGAAGTTACTCAGAAATGTTAATGTAAAAATCTAATAAAAGCTAATTTTGTGTAGGTTAACATTCCTGTATGACAATCACAGAGAAACAATACGCCATCCAAATTATTTAACGTTCAGATACCTCTTAATAACATAACCGTCGATTTTCTCCCAGATGATTGCGTAGTCACCGACCACCTAATTACACTTATTATGCGACCCACGCCTTACCTCCACATCTAGGTCGATTACTTATTTTTAGGACAACGATGCCGTAAATAAGGATAAGATTTCATGCGCTTTGACAGAAATGAAAAACAAATCATAATAAAAAGGAGTCTTGAGGATTCGACTGGGAATTTTACTGAATTCGTCACTGAAACTGAGGCAAACAGTTAAGGAAATGGAACTGAGGCAAACAGTTAAGGAAATGGAACTGAGGCAAACAGTTAAGGAAATGGAGCTGAGGCAAACAGTTAAGGAAATGGAACTGAGGCAGACAGTTAAGGAAATGGAACTGAGGCAAACAGTTAAGGAAATGGAACTGAGGCAAACAGTTAAGGAAATGGAACTGAGGCAGACAGTTAAGGAAATGGAACTGAGGCAGACAGTTAAGGAAATGGAACTGAGGCAGACAGTTAAGGAAATGGAACTGAGGCAAACAGTTAAGGAAATGGAACTGAGGCAAACAGTTAAGGAAATGGAACTGAGGCAGACAGTTAAGGAAATGGAACTGAGGCAGACAGTTAAGGAAATGGAACTGAGGCAAACAGTTAAGGAAATGGAACTGAGGCAAACAGTTAAGGAAATGGAACTGAGGCAAACAGTTAGGAAATGGAGCTGAGGCAAACAGTTAAGGAAATGGAACTGAGGCAAACAGTTAAGGAAATGGAACTGAGGCAAACAGTTAAGGAAATGGAAGGCAGACAGTTCGGGAAATGGAACTGAGGCAAACAGTTAAGGAAATCAACAAAATGCAGACAGTTAATGAAATTGAGGCAAACAGTTAAGAAATGGAACTGAGGCAAACAGTTAAGGAAATGGAACTGAGGCAGACAGTTGAAATGGAACTGTCAGTTGGCAAGAAACAAGGCAAACAGTTAAGGAAATGGAACTGAGGCAAACAGTTAAAAATGGAACTGAGGCAGACAGTTAAATGGAATTGAGGCAAACAGAATGGAACTGAGGAGATGAAATGGAACTGAGGCAGACAGTTAAGAAAATGGAACTGAGGCAGACAGTTTAGGAAATGGAACTGAGGCAGACAGTTCAGAAATGGAACTGGGCAAACAGTTAAGGAAATGGAACTGAGGCAAACAGTTGAAAATGGAACTGAGTGAGCAGTTGAAATGGAACTGAGGCAGACAGTTAGGAAATGGAACTGAGGCAGACAGTTAAGGAAATGGAATTGAAAACAGTTCCAGTGAAATGGAACTGTATGCAGACAGTTATGGAAATGGAGCTGAGTTAAACAGTTGAAAATGGAACTGAGGCAAACAGGAGGAAATGGAGCTACCTTGCAAACAGTTAAGAAAAAGGCAAGCATTCAAATGGAACTGAGGCCAGTTAAGGAAATGGAACTGAGGCAGACAGTTACCAATGGAACTGAGGCAGACAGTTAAGGAAATGGAGCTGAGGCAAACAGTTCAGAATGGAACTGAGGCAAAAAACAAATGGAAGATATCAGTTAAGTAAATGGAACTGAGGCAGACAGTTAAGGAAATGGAGCTGAGGCAAACAGTTAAGGAAATGGAACTGAGGCAGACAGTTAAGGAAATGAAACTACACAGTCGTTACAGGAAGCAAATCAAGGTCAACAAAATGAGTATTAATGTAATTTGGCCGTAAGAGTGGCAAGATGTTAACGGGAGGCTTGTACCTGTCTTGGCAAGAGACAAACGGTTACTAAAAATATCTTCAGAATTAAAGATTGGCAGAATGACTTCAAGAGATGACTGGTAACGCATAAGAATCTGTTATCATAAAGTTTTATATATAAGTTTATATAATTCAGTAATTTGCCCTGGGAAGATATAACTGAAGCTGAATAATTACCTAGTGAGCTGTGAATGAATTCCAACAGTTACTAAGCATAATATATGTCTGTATGAAATTTCCATTGAAACTCAGCTTTTAATGAAATGCTTGCTCATATGGAACTCTCAGTTATAAATGGTGAACAGAAGTACAACAAGAGAAAGAACTACCTTGCCAGTTTAAGTAAACGCGCATTCAAATTTGCCGGTCCACAATATTACTTATAATATCATTCATAGCAACACCCGCAGCGCGAGTACATTGTGTCAGAAGAACGCAAAAACAAACAAGATATTATTCGTAACTGAACAGGGATTTTTCAGGCAATCTTAACAGTATCTTTAACTTTGCCAAGGCCTCCTCAACTATCAACGGTCACGGTCCTCTTTCAGGCATCGATTAAATTAAACTAGCAATTTGATCCCATTTACATCTAGAGTCTGAGAAAAATAGTATTCCTTGAAATTCAAAAATGGAGTAACCGAGAGAAAGGTACTCGAAAAAGTGCTCTAAAAAATAGAGCACTTTCCATCTCTCTAGAGCCCTTAGGTGCAACACAAGGTTGACTGACTGACTGGGGATTATTTGACGTCGTACAGATGGTCCCCGATGCCGAGTGAAACATAAGGGAATATAACCCTCTCATTATTGGTGAAACCTTGTAAATTACTTGGATAGAAATGGGTTGTGTTTATGAAACTACTGGAGTAAGATAAGGTAGATTTATTTCTGGAAATAATGCTCACGTATAACAACAATACCTGGTAATATACATAGCAATAAAATATTTGTGATTTAGACAAGGTCATTGTTCAGAGGTGGTAACAGGCACGAAGGGATGTGCTTTTAAAGTCCTTGGGTTAAGGCTTGACCAGATGTTTTATGTCAAGATTTTGCCACAGACCAAAAGGAAAAAACATTTTAGCGTAGAATTTGCTGAAATAAAACATATCAGATAATAGTCCAGTCCAATGGAAAATCAAAAACCAGATAACCAATTTACTTGGTGGAGGTTTGACAGGGTCGAAACATGAGGAGAAAAGCACCCCCAAAACCTCCGGATTTGAAAGCAATGAAGCGTGCATCAAACTCTGCATTAAGAGCGCGACTGCGGCCTATATTCTGAACCCTTGATGACAGGAGAAAAGTTCCACGTCATAAACAACCACTACCAAAAAGATATTTTTGCCAGTTGCATATAAATTTGCTTGGGCCTAACTCTCTAAGGGATAAGAAGAGCAGAGTGGGATCGTAGTATCTTCCTTTAGACATGACGTCGGTGGTTGTCGGAATGCTCATATTTTGTGAGTCTGTGGTTTTTGTTCGAAAGGCAAGTCAGTCAACGTCGATGGTGTCATTGTGTCACAACCTATCTCGTAAGTTACTCTCAAGTTCATGGAGGAACTTTTGAGCTTTTCAATCACAGGTTATTGTTACCATTTGTTGAACGATGAGATAAAACCAATCTATTCCTCTTTTATACCTGAAAATAATAATGTACACCCTCTCTCATTAACGTTTCTGATCCGTACAGACCATCCAATACCATGATTTTCAATAGCTTTGGCCCCGTCCAATTAATCACATCTCTCGAGGCCCTACAGAACTGATCAAAACCAGTTTTGGTAAAGCTATCGTGAAGGAAGCATTCTCCGTTATATGTTGTATAAGAATACCATATTTATAAAGTCTAATACAGTATGATAATCAGATACGGAATGGTCAACATAGAATAATTATCCATGTTATCAGCCGGCTGTGATAGGATGGAGTGTGAGGATGCAGGAAATGGAGTGAGAAATACACAAAAAGAGAGACATAAAACTGCTCATTTGCATTTTCTGTTGTTTCATGAAAGTATGAATGAAAATTAAATGTTTAATGTTCTTACTAAATTTAAGACGATTGAAAGTTTTGAGGAAAGATATTTCAAAGCAGTTGCACATACATGCAACTGCTTAATTTTATCATTCGTATGACGGTTCGCGACATATCTCAGAGCCTAATAATTGATAAAAAAACAAGTGCGTTCAAAGCTACAGAAAACAAACATATCACAATATATCATATCATATCAGGTGATACGCCAAGATAGTTTAGCATTTGCTTATTGTTTTTTTTTACAAGGAGATTGAGAAACATGGGGAGCATTGAGACTTAGAGAATTATATATATATATATATATATATATATATATAAACTTAGAGAATGATATATATATATATATATATATATATATATATATATATATATATATATATATATATATATATATATATATATATATATATATATATATATATATATATATATGCGTATGAGTGTGCAAGACTGACTTTGCATTTAGTAGCTATAGGTATAAAAATGAGAAAACATTTGCATAAATATTTATACGCGTATGTCAGTATGGATGGAGAAATGAAAATAATAATAATAATAATTTCACTAAAGAGATTTAGATGTAGGAATTGTAGAGGATGCTGACCAGGTATGATACCATTAAGAGACGCGTAAAACTTTTCAAAAAATAATGATTTAAACACTAAATGATGAGGAATGACATGCTCAGTAAGTCAGACATAAAGATTTTAAAAAATCCTTATTGCTTCCAGTATAAATCTGGAGGAGACCACATCCATGGTTGAAAAACCTAAATGCCCGCAGTGTTGTTTAGATTTCGCAGTCCTTGGGACATGAAGGGTGCCTTGCTTGTAAAATACCTGCTAGTTTGCTTCGGTGGACACAAGTGAAAACGATGATGGTGGTTCCATTTGATGCGGACGTCGGTACAAAGAGGACTAGTTGTAAAAACATATGATTAGTGATTGCACAAAATGTCAGATAATAAAGTACAATTACATAAATAAAAGGAAGAATACCCTCGTAGGGTTTAGATGAAAACGGGAGCGGAAGAAAATTGAGCGGGGACTACAATGGTTATTTGATAGAGGATTAATGGTTTAAATGTCAGAAGAAAGGAGATCCTGTGGTTATTAGGGGTTATGTTACTCACGAGGGAGATCAGTGCACCTCATGCCGTCAGTGCAACTGTGAGGTGCACTGTAGGCATTACTTAAGGTTCTTTGCAGCGTGCCTTCTGCCCCTAGCTGCAATCCCTTTCGCTTCTTTTACTGTACCTCCTTTCATACTATCTTCCATCTTACTTTCCACCCTCTCCTAACAATTGACTCAGTGCAACTGCGAGGTTTTCCTCCTGTTACGCCTTTCAAGCCTTCTCACTGTCATTTTCCAGTTCAGCTCTGAATGACCTCATAGGTCCCAGTGCTTGGCCTTAGGCCCAAAGTCTATATTCAATCAGTCAATCAATCAATCAAACGAGGGAGAAGAGGTTAAGGAGGAAAAAGGAAGCTAGAGCCTCGCAAGTATCGTGAAAGGAGCCAACCAATGTCGAGGAAGGCAAATGAAGGGATTACATGAACAGATTAGTAAGCCAAACCTTTCTAAAAGAAACGAAAGCCTGATAAAATTAGGTAAAATTCTCAGGTCAAACAGTGCATAAGTGCCTTTCGTATATTCAGGAAAACGTTCTCCAAACAAGCATTTTTTGCTGTTGATATTCCTGTTTCCTTTATTGAAGGATAAGAAAAGAGACTGAATAATAAGATGCATACTGATTATTCGTACTAGCTGGTTGGGATATTTTTCTGGTTAAGGTGGGAATTTGTGATTTTCATTAGATTTTAATTCTAATTCATTATGATTACCGTCCAGTTGTGCCAGTTGGTCTTACTAGTATAATAAAACAGAATTGGGTGTGAGAATGGAAACATCACACCATGCATTACATAACGAACACTACGTCAATCGGTCCCGCAAAGCAGTAGATTGTTTATATGGCTTAATCTGACTATATTAGGAATCTCTCTCTCTCTCTCTCTCTCTCTCTCTCTCTCTCTCTCTCTCAATATATATATAGATATATTGATAGATTGATAGATAGATAGATAGATATATAATATAAATATAAATATATATATATATATGTATATATATATATATATATATATATATATATATATATATATATATATATATATATATATATATATATATATATATATATATATATATATATATATACTGGAGAGGCTTGCTGGTTAAGTTCATGGTCCTCGGATTACTCAGTCAGAACAGGCTTAATGTGAAGAAATCTTTTCGTCACTTTGAAATTTATTCCCCTTACACTGGTGATAAAAAGAATCGATGTTTGATAGATTTACAAGAGTTTATTTCATAATTAAGGAAAGATGAATGTACTGTTTTGTTGACAGTAATAATTTCTCAATCCGAGGTATATAATTGGTTACATAACTTTCACCCATGTTCCTAATGAGGTAAATAATATTGTAATATATGCACCATATGGGGATTTTCTTATACAGCACAGACTCGCATTAACTTTGTGTAACACCTCGAACTATATTTGTTTATGCGAAAAGACAGAGAGTTATAAAATATTTTAAATAACCTCGAGAGGACAGTTTATTGAATCATACAGCTTTAATGAAATTGAAAGAGAACCTTCTAAAATCCCATCGCACGTTCTTCTTCCACTGAAATATTTCACATCCGGAAATGAAGTTATGTATCAGCCAGTTTGTCCGCAAGGTGTCTAAACTTATGCATAAGTGGAAGGTCAAGGGCATATTTTTAATGGGTGACAGAACATCCAAGGAACAGCTGTGACTGTGTTTGGGAACGACCCTGGATTCGACTGCAGTTCCAGAAATTTGTTGTGTTTCAAACATCGCTAGTGTTATTTTTATTTTTTTTCCTGGTGGAAGGTGCCCTCCAAATTTCTACAGAACAAACAGAAAGATATTATGAGAAAAATTCTGCCACATTTGTGCCACGTACAGGAAATCTCTCAACCCGTATAATTTCTTGTAGATCAAGGCAATGATAAATTCTCTTAACCTTCGGAGGATACTTGCACTCTGAATGCTTTCTCATTCCCTCGTTTTCGTCTGTGTAATAAACGAATCGCTGATATCAAAGGCAGCCTCTCGCACTTAAGCTGCAAATGAAAAAGAATGATGTAAATCAAATCAGCAACCTCTTATTTGTTAGTCTTCACATGGTAGGACCAGGTCATTGACGAACATTATTGGGACGTAATGCTCGTGAAAGTGTTCTTACAGATTCATGACGAGAAAGTGTTGTGGCAAAGTGACTGCTGGAAATACCGGAGACTCATTCGTATACGACGGTTATCTTCATTATGGCGTAATGGCATCTATGCGGGTATCGGCCGAATGAAATAAAGTCCGGCTTCAGTATAAAAGGACGGTGCTGCCGAACTCCGACATTCATTTCTTCGCCGACGTCTCTCAGCATGGATCTTCTCAAGGTATTATAAATCAAAAGGCTCTGTTCCTCGAGTCATTTTTGTTATTGCCGATTTGACGCTGAACTTTCGTGGCAGTTTGTGTTAGTGAAAAATGTTGTTTGTCCTACTAGAAAAAACAGTATTTGATTACTCCATCTTCTCTATAAATAACAAGTTTTACTCTTTACAGACTTTTTAAAATTTGTCGTAAAGTAAAGACCACTTACTGTTTATCTACGTTAAATCCTTCAAGCACAGGAGACAACCTCTTTTAATGCATCGCATTACATTACCTTAGTTTTTCATGAATTATGATCTATAATACGTTTTGATAAATTAAGGATTTTAGCGACTCAGATTTTGAAAAATCAAGGTTTTATGACCACAATATTACCATTAGATAACATAGAAAATATGGTAGCGTCAGTAAATTTGGCTTATTCTGAGAACATTTTGCTAAACTTGGGCGTTTGATCTGATCCTTTCAGCAAATTGAGGCTGTTGCTCCTGATCATGGAACTGAAACGACTCCGCATTTATTCATAAATTGAGCATTTCCACAGTTTAAGTAGGCTCTTACTTTTTTCACAGACGTAACATTGGAACATGAATTGATGAATATCATCATTTTACAGCTCGCAAAGTTTGATCACATGATGATTAACGACTGAACGGATTAGACTGAAAGCAGTGTCTATCAGTGAGATTATGGAAACTTTACTGGGTGCTCTTACTGCAGGAAAGTCTCGTATTCATTTTATCCCTTAAAATCAGAAGTGTTGTCTCTATCTCAGCAATGAATGGGTTTTCGTAATCTGGGTATTTTGATTTTTGATTCTTAGTATTTAATCTATCAGCTTTTTATGAAGCTTTCGTTCATTTGCTTCGCTGTTTTAATTTCTCTTTAAGTATTTCGAATACTACTTTTGTGATTATGCGAGGAGAAAAATTAAGCTACCGCCTGAAATGTTATCAAGAGTTATTTTGTTTTTTTTATAATTGTCCTACTTTAATCAAGCATTCATTGTAAAAAAAAATAGGGCTGAAACATAAGTTAATCACAATGAACTAAAATATAAATTTTTTATCTTATCCGGAAAATCTTGCGGCTCAATGCTTACAGTGAAGAAGTAGTAATATATCATAAGATATCTTCAATTTAGGGTAAAATGAAACATTATGAAAATTAAAACCTTTCTTCTTCTCTAACTCTCCAGGACTCATTGATGGGATATTTGTTATCTTCACTTACACAAAGGTACTTTTTTCCTTTGAGGCTGACAATGATATTTATGATTTTATTGAATAACTACGGTCCAAGGAGCAGATCCTGTATTTTTGACAGGTAGCCTATCGACTAGTACTAATAATTTATGTTGAATACCTATGTATATCAGTAATGGTTATAGCAGTTATAGCACTAATTTTATTTTACAGGTCGTGGTTTTCAGTGCCTTCGCAACTTTGGCGTGTTGTAAATCCCTGGGTCAATACCATTACACCACTCCATCATCTGTTTCTTATAGCACTCCCAGTTCCTTCAGCTATCAGAGCACTGGCTCTCCGCTCTATAATACTGCCTATTCCCAAGGTTTCATACCTCCTTCTCAACAGTCCTTTAATTACAACCCAATTCAAGTGCACACATCCTCCCCAGTTCAGATTTATAGACCAACTCCTTCTCCAGTTTATACATCTACTCTTTCTCCAGTTTATGCATCTACTCTTTCTCCTGCTTACACCTCTACTTCTGTTTATGGTACTCCAACCACTTCCTTCATAAATCGACCAGGACAACTGTATCTTACTCCTGAAATACAGGTAAGCCCCACGAAGCAATATTTAGTAATATGCCAGCCTTCGAATAACAGAAATCTTTAGTTTTTTCGTACTATATTGCACCCAATTATTTAATGTTTTTGAGAGAAAGTTGCCAGTCTAATTTTCATCCTTTTCCTTCAGGGGCCAGCCCAATACAGCTTTGGCTATGCTGTGCAAGATGATCTCACAGGGAATCAATCAGGACACCAAGAGACTCGCAACGGAGACGTTACACAGGGAAGCTACCACGTCAGGCTTCCTGATGGGCGTCTACAGAGGGTGAATTACTCAGTTCAGGGTGGATCAGGATTCGTGGCTGATGTGTCATACGAAGGAACAGCCCAATACCCCATTACCCAGCCACAAAGCGTATACCAGTCTCCCCTCAATTATTATAGGCCAACACATTATGGCTAGTGTCCAGGGTCTTTTTATGAAAGACAACAGAGGTCTCTTTGCTAGACCAAGAAGCCTCCTGTATCAGAAATCAACTTTGCAAGTCCATGCTCTGTGGTCTTTACTTTGGATAATCATGAAATAAAATGTCGCAAATAACAAAATGTGAGTGTTTGCCAAAATTTAACAATCCTTCCCAAGTGGTGATGGGTCCTCATGTGTTTTACAACAAAATGAGATTTTAAGATCGAGTACTTTTGATAGCTTTTAGCTAAAGTCTTCAACTAAAAACTTTAGGATTAGCAATTAATAAGTCGTAAGCGCAAAATACATGAAAGTGGTATACTCACAGACAAACACGATAAGAAATATCAAAAGTGTAAGTATAGAACCTGAATTCAACAAGAATACATATAGCAGAGTTTAAATCAGTTATGAAGGCTAATCAAATAAATTACCCTGCTACTATCCCAAAAAGACTTGGGTTTGAATCCGGGCCAGGGAAGTGCTAAGTCTACACCAGAAAATGAAGGTTTCATTGTAGCCCACCATTTATGTTCCAGAGTTGTACCACCAAGGTATTTTTTTATCTTCAAGTTGCTCTCTCAATCGCAACTCTTAGTTGGGTATGAATATTTTATGTCCAAACAGATCTGCTCCATTGTCAAAGATTATAAACCCCTGTTTCTCCAGGGGAAAGCGTCTACAGTTGTTATTGAATGAGGATTTGTTTTTAATAAGATAAATCAACAAACGAGAGGGAATTCGCTTATTTATTATGTTGACAAAACTTTCTTTTAAAGACGATAGGCATAACTATCTGACACAACTGTGAAAAATTCTGAAGCGAAAGATCATCTGAACTTCTACTCTAGTCTGCTTGAGATATATATATATATATATATATATATATATATATATATATATATATATATATATATATATAAAGACAAAATCCACGAAGGAAAGGGAAACACTGGAGTCGTGCGAAGCTTTTCGACTGGCGTCGAAGTAAAGGAAGCCAGTCGAAAGGCCTCGCAGCACTCCAAAGTTTCTCTTTCCTCCGTGCCAGACGCACGATGATGGCTAACTTTAAAATTAAATCAAATAAAAAAAATTACTGAGGCTAGAGGGCTGCAATTTGGTATGTTTGATGATTGGAGGGTGGATGAGCAACATACCAATTTGCAGCCCTCTAGCCTCAGTAGTTTTTAAGATCTGAGGGCGTACAGAAAAAGTGCGGACGGACAGACAAAACCAATCTATTTCCTCATTATGGCTGAAAATCAAAATGCTTACCCTCTCTGTTTATCGTTTCTGATCCGTACAGACCACCCAATACCTTAGTTTTCAACAGCTGTGGCCCCGTTCAATTAAATACATATCTCTCGCGGCCCCACAGAACTGATCAAAACCGAATTTGGTCAAGCTATCTCGAAGGAACCATTCTCCGTTATACGTTGTAATAAGAATACTATATCTATAAAGACTAGTGCTACAGAAGGATAACCAAATACGGAATGGTCAGCATAGACTAATTATTATCTATTTTATTAGTCGGTTGTGAGGAGACGGTGTGTAAGGATGAAGGAATAGGTATGAGAGAGACAGAAAGCTATTAAAACCCGGATTCCCGGCTGAGGTTCTTAAAGTAAGACATAAAAACAAATATTTTTCTTTTCACCTAAGGCAAAATATATAGAATTTTTGAAGGACATTTCAATGTAGTTACATACACAAAACACTGCTTAATAATGTCATGTGTATTAAGGTCTGAGAGGTACCTCAGAAGCGGGCGAATGTAAAGCTTCAGAAAAAAATCAAAGTAATTTATGTGTAGGCCTATACGTTCTAATCAGGTGATACGTCAGGATAGCTTAGCTGTCACTGTTGCTTTTCTTAAATCGTGACGGGGAGAGTGAGACCGTATGGATCTACGCAAATTTAGGAGAAAGATTTCGGTACACCTCGTATCCTGTATCTGTACATAACGTGCAATGTACTGAAAGGAACACTTGAAAACCACAGACCTTATCTACTCACGAGGACGAGCAAGAAATATGTAATGTTTTATGAACAGGCCAAAGATACAAAAATGACTGATATGTTGAGAAATCCGTACATAATAAAATCAGTATATATATATATATATGTATATATATATATATATATATATATATATATATATATATATATATATATATATATATATATATATATATATATATATATATAATATATATATATATATATATATATATATATATATATATATATATATATATACGCACACACACATATATATATATGTGTGTGTGTAATGTGTACGTGTGTGTTTGTATGGATGGTTTGCCTTTAGTCTCTATAGGTACATAAATGCGAAAACGTTTACGTACATACTCATAACGTGGATGTTAGAACGTATGGATAATCTTTTTATGTGCACCTTGATGACACGTAGAGAGAGAGAGAGAGAGAGAGAGAGAGAAGGAAAAGAACCCGGAATTTAACAGGATCCTCATCCAACGTGGGCAATTCACATCAACTTTTCCTGCTGACGACTATGAGTGTGCGTCTCAATTTTGGCTCAGTTTGCCTGTTCTGGTTACCTTTATGCTGTAGATTCGCACAGTGCGGGGGTACGCTCACTGACATGCTTTAAAATCGGTGGTTTTATTACATGGAGAAACGCTCTTTTGTTTAAGAATTCTTCTTCATTGTCACTTTACGCAAGACCGCTAAACGATTTGTAGTTTTCGTGGAAAAAGTTTTGTTCACTCCAAAGATAAAAAGAATTTACGTAGTGGTGTCAAGTGCTTAAATGCAGACTCGTTTTGACTTCCAGAATTGAATTACATATCGATATTCAGAATACGATATTTGTATAATCGTGTATATTGCATCTACATAAAAATGTTGATTTTTCAATATGAAATCTTCTCAGCCTCCTAAAACGTTAATGCATTTGTTCACGTACTTCAGTGCTGGCGTCCATGCGTTATCATCAAATTTCCCTCATCAATCGTAATCTGATTATGGGATTCTTTGTACATCAAAAAGCATATGGAATCAGCAGGCTACTGAGGAAGATAACCTGTGGATTATATTATCATAATCACATTTCTCAAAACGCGCAGGAAATCACAAGGAATAAACCTCAAACTTCCACACAATTAATGTCCATAAGCGAGAAAAAGTAAAAACAAAACGAAGAATTAAATAAATAATGACAAACAGGGACTGCAAAACATTTTATTTGTCACCCTTCGTTTACGAAACATGAATATCATCCGTTTTGGCAAAATTATTTGGAAAGTGAAGCAAAAATCCAGACTGATACGTTTCATTCGTTATATTTTTCTGGCGTCGTCAGTGTTCATTTATTTCTTAGCGTCACCATTTAACAGCGAACGAGGTGACCATGATGGCAACGAAATTCAGGTGAGTCTTCTCTCTCTCTCTCTCTCTCTCTCTCTCTCTCTCTCTCTCTCTCTCTCTCTCTCTCTCTCTCTCCTATGCTGTTGCTTACATATTCATCCCTTTCAAATTTGTTTGATGACTTTTTAGTTAGCTTTTCATCGATAACATATTAAGGAGTTTAGATAATACAGGCTACTTCTAATTGCAACTTGCTCACTTTTGAATATGATATAAAAATTGGTCGCAATATCTTCTTGAGTTTAGCATGGATGTGCACTTTTTCCGCATATGAGCGGACTGCTCTCTTAAATGTCCGGACACAAAAACTTCTTATGAATGTATAATGCCTCATTCCTTACTGAATATAAACCACATTATTTGATTTTTGTTGAATATTTCAGACAATTCAAATTCAAAAGTTCATTAACCTTATTCTAAACAGTGAAACGTGTTGAAATCCAAGATGTATGCGAAAGATCCTGTTAAGCAAGAAGCAGGAAACTTTAAATTTTAAAGCCGTTTCCTGGTAGCAGAAACTTATTTAAAGCACAAGGAACCTGATCATTTCCTTTTACGCTTATCGTTAGTAGTATCAGATAAAAAAGGTCAGTAGACCTGGCAGTATTAGCAACTGAATAACTTTACAGAACGTGTTCAGGTAAAAGAATATACTACCTCAAGCAGATCTAGAAAAATCGGTTACTATAGGCTAGTCACGAAAAGAAAGCTCATTAACCCACTTCCCAAAATTTATCTTCACCAGGTAAAAGAAAATATTACAAGTAAAAATTCCAGTATCAGGAAGCCTCCTCCTAATCTCTCCTACGCTTCCATCGAATATTTAATACAAGAGGAGGATTTCTGCCGACGTCGACCGAAGATCGAAATCATCGGGTACGTTCACAGCGCCATCAGCAGGGCAGAAAACCGAAGAGTGACGAGAGCAACTTGGGCGAACGCTACCAGCAATATGGCCGTTATTTTCGTTGTGGGCCTTCCTAAGAACGACCAGGAGAAACAGCTCATACTGGAAGAGAGTAGGATATTCAAGGATATCTTGCAGGTAGGTCTCTCTCTCTCTCTCTCTCTCTCTCTCTCTCTCACTTAAGCAGGCATTTGAATCCAGAGACTGGCAAGCTGAATGCCATTAGTAGTTCGTTGCAATCGTTGTCCAGTACCTAAACCAACAGTATAATATAGATACCATATTCGCCTGCATTATTTAACGTTCATCAAAGAATGCTGGCGCAGTAATATTGGAAATATAGGGTTAAGTGTATTTTTTTTATCGGAGTCATTACATGTATTTATTTCAAATATTTCTTTTTTTTGATAACAACTACAGGTGGATCTAGACGAAGACTACCACCTCCTGAGCTATAAAGGTCTGTCTGCCTTATCCTGGATCAGCAGTCACTGTCAGGACGTTCAATGGACACTACACGCAGATGACGACGTCTTGGTCGATATCTTTTTGTTGTCGTTGAATCTTCGAAGTTATGACGTGAAGACCACCGACCACTTCTACTGCAACGCCATGTACAGCAAAGCCATGAGAGAGGGCAAATGGGCTGTAGGATATGACGAATATCCTTCAGCTCAGTATCCCGTGTTCTGCTCAGGTGACATGTGGGTCCTGCCAACGAGGGTGATCCCTCGACTCCTGAAGGCGTCAGAGGAAGTTCCTTTCCTGTGGGTGGATGACGCCTACGTCACCGGGGTCTTGGCAGAGAGAGCTAATGTGGCCAGGCATGGTGATCCGGATGGTTATGGGTCAAATATCATAAGAGCTAAGGACATTGGTATTTATCACGCTTGGCACTCCATCCGGGGAGACAGGAAGCAATGGTGGAAGAAAATTGTTCAAAAATATGAAAACTTTGTAATAGGGTAAGCTTTTGATTGTTTTAAGAAAATAATATATATATATATATATATATATATATATATATATATATATATATATATATATATATATATATATATATATATATATATATATATATATACATATATATACTGTATATCTATTTACATGTGCGTGTTAGTGGGACCAATATTGTGACATACTTCCCCAATTATAAAAGATCTTCTCAGTAATGATCATAAACAAAAAGAATACAGATTTTATTGTCCTTCCATCAATGGTACTCAGCTCTCTAATAATCTAAAACTGATTGGGTCATCGATTAATTTCATTATTTAGGGTAACTATTCATAAGAGGATAACTATTCATAAGAGGACAAACCTCTTTACCATAAATGCATCTTCATCGTGAACATGAAACTAAAATTCCAAACAAGAGTCACTGAATATTTGTCCAGCCAAACCTGAAATTGTTTTATCATTTTTTTCTGACGCCATTCCTAATCATAAAGCTGAACATGCCCGAAGAAACAATAAGAAAGAGGAAGAAAGAACATCGAAATAATCTAACAGATTACTTCGAGGATGTATTCGTTGCAGCAAAATTTCGTTCTCATAAGGCAGATTCTGTTAAAAATTAGAATAAATCTGTGCAGAAAAGGAATGAATAAATAGTTCATTTTTAAATTATATGACTCAGTTAATCTTGATCTGAAAACCAATTCAGGCCTTTATCTGGAGTATTACTGGGAGGGGTACGAGTGTTAGAGAAGCCTTACTTTCTATAGTCATCGATAAATTTCGAGCACAATGATCGTTTTCTTCTACATAAATTTATAGAAAACGTATATTGCAACCGTTTTACGCGTAAACAGTTATAAAGTAATTCCGCAATAAAAATAAAAATTAAAATGTGTCAAGCAACTCGTTTATAAAAGAACGAAAAATAAAGGAATCTAAAATGCTTTTCCATATAAATGAATACATTAACGGAAGAGATAAAAAGGAAGTCTTCTTAGTTATCACGAAGGTGATATCCACCAAGCGAAGCGAGAGGTGAAGGTATTCTCAACCTCTACTACAGTAATTTTTTCTTTGACTTTATGTAACTAAGTTCCATTGGTAAATACTTACAATCTGACGGTTTATTCTGAAAGTGGAAAGCGATGGTATTTATAATAGTTCATGATGTGATTCTGACGAATGTGACGTTGCTCCTTGTGGGAAACCCGAGTTTTCGACGGTCGGGAAGGAACAACAATGAGTGAAAACCAGGCATTTAAAATAACCTACAGTAATATTCCTAACATGACCCAACTTAGGGAGCCGGGTTCCTACATTACTTAACTTTTCCCCAGAGGTATGGCTTCTCACTGGGATCCCCTCCTTCGTTAACATACGGGGTGGTTGCAGTGGCATAAACAACCATTTGCAATGGCTATGGCTATAAAATTCGTCAGATGCACATCGAAATATATCAGGAAAATCATATTTCACTAATTTTAGAATGAATATCGTTAATGAACATTATAAGTAACTCATTTCCGGATACTTCGGAAGCTCAAGC
This sequence comes from Macrobrachium rosenbergii, assembly GCF_040412425.1. NCBI lineage: Eukaryota > Metazoa > Arthropoda > Malacostraca > Decapoda > Palaemonidae > Macrobrachium > Macrobrachium rosenbergii. Next base: position 31,297,754 of record NC_089759.1, read on the forward strand.
GAAAATGCAATGCATTACTACCCTAATACCATTCTTCTTGCATTTTAATATATTTTTATCCATTTATCTGTCTATTAATTAATTTTTTTTTAATAAGTTGGATCTCTTCTTCCTGTATTTCCCTTTACTTCCTCTTACTTCTTCCTTATGAACACCATATTCTTTGGAAGCTTGAATAGGTCCCATCTACTGAACAATAATAATAATAATAATAATAATAATAATAATAATAATAATAATAATAATAATACAATATAGGTTGCGTTGTCTCATAGCTTCACGGACGAAAACTGCAGTACTAAAAGTATTCACACACTGCATTAAAGAATAATTGCATAAGAACACTGAAATGATAAAGTCATGGTGCTACCATCACATATGTGATTTAGGGCTGATAACACACGAAAGAACGAACAATGTTATCTACTGAACGAAAGAAGAATGCTCTCGATTTTAGACCAAGTTATGCGACCAAATGTGCAGCATGTGCTGTGACGTCACAAGTTCAACCCAATACAACTGCCCAAAAGAATAACTCTAAGGGACTACCAATCTTTATCAATGGTATTATTAAATTTGGAAGGTTTTTCAGGACGAAACACATTCTTGAACTCTACAGAAAAAATAAATGTCATATGTTGATAGGTCACATGCGCATTTGAGGGGTCAGCATTTGGGAAAATCTATATCGCACCTTCGATTTAAGTGAAGAGAATAAGTGACATGGGCATTGCTCAGTGTGTTCATCTGGACACGTATTCTAGTACGCTGACGAAGAGACTGACATCGTTAGGAAAGTGATGGCCGGGGTCAGGGGGTGTGAACTCTGGTTTCTGACAGGCTGTGCCTATTCAACATGTTCCTAGCTACTAAATACCTCAGTCATGCTTCAGAGAACTCGGACTCTGCAGATAATCTCCAGTCTTGACCACTCACACAGAATCGAATTTGTCCATCGCGGCAATCTTTTTCAACATTTGAAAATATCTGAAGCTTAACAAATACTTTCGCTTAATCATAAGACGTAAACAAGACTATAAGGTCCCTGCCAGAGATTGAAATGATCAAATATAGCTTTTTAAGGTAACTTTCTCAGGAACAAACTATGAGGCCTTAAAAAGGAATGTGTGGAGGTAATATTAGCTTAGGTGTCATTTTATCCAAAAATATTAATAACAATATGATGCCTTTTCAGCAATCGATGAGGTAATTCTTACTGTATAACTAGCAATTTCTTTAGCTTGAAGTATTGTTTGATCATGGACATGAAGCAGAAACAAAAACAAATAAAAAAAGTCGTTGATTTCTTGAACAAATAAGACTATACTGCTGCCATCTTTCACAGAAGGCTAAGGAATCTGTATGATGAGGCGACAAATGATAAGGGTTATATGTGAAGATGATTCTAAAAGTTAAAAAAGACAATACAAGACTTGGTGGCAAACTGATTGGCGGAAGGTCCTCGACAGCAGCCAACCAAGAACACCAGAACATAGTGGACGACATGATTTAAGCAGACAGACAAATCAGTGTTAAGAGTGTTGAGGTTGGCCGTGGTTACAGTGCTGTCTGGCGCATTATCCACAGCCTTGGATACAGGAATGATATATGCCTCCCTCACTGACAGGCGATTTGAAAGAAGAGACACTGGACCTGGGTTCGCAGCTGTTGGCACCATATGATAGCCTCTGGCGCCCTTTTTTCTGGATTTCTGGCGCTGTTAGTGAGCATTCGACATACCTGTATTGACTAGAGACCAAGAATCAGTCCTCGCAGTAGCAGCGCTCCAGTACCGTTGTCCGAACTTCCATACATGATAAAGCAGTCTTTTATACACCCCCTCATCTGAAAAACGTGAATATGTGAAGTTGCTTTCTTACGCTATGATGCTACTAAAAACAACTGGAACATTTGTTGGGGGGTTCGATGAGCTAATGATGAACCTTTTGCGGAGGTGTGGGACTTGGTTCAGCTGGTAAAAGCTCTTTGCACAGTTCAAGTATGAATGTGTCTGTGACCACTGTCCTGCTGTTTTTTCTTGACCCACCCTCTCTTGATGTTGAATGTACGTTTACTTACCCTAAAGCGCACCTGTGGTTATTGCAGTTTTTATATTGCCTCCGAAAGAAAGCAGAGAATTCTTTCCACATTTCTGTGACCTAATTCCATCGAATTTCCTGCATTTTCCCCTTATATTCAGGAAAAAGGGAGACTCCTTTGTTCAGCTTAATGGTAAGAAATAAGCGAAAACCCATAAACTCAGGAACCCTTGTTTGTGTTGTAAATCAACAACGCCCACGGGCGCCAATAAAAGCATTACTAAAATTCTTGCTCCCTTGTACACTTCCGCATCGCTTATTTATTATACTCTGGTATCCTGAGAATATTTTCGCGACTTGGTTTCCTTTGGTCAAAGCGCTGGGCTAAACGTTTGTCCTGTCTGGAGAACCTAGAGATGTAATTCGGACACTGACCATGGGAAGGTCAAGATCATAAGACTATGGTATTTTGAAGTAAACTCCATAATATCATTTTCTTTAAATCAGTCTTTTCTTCTATACTTCTCTCATGTGGATATGTAGGTTAAGTATGGGAACTACTGCAAAATTAAGTGTACCTTCTCTTTAGGATGTATTCAACGGCCACGAACGATATATATATATATATATATATGAGTATATATATATATATATATATACAGTATATATATATATATATATATATATATATATATATATATATATATATATATATATATATAGATGGTGTTTGTGTGTGTGTGTGTGTGAATAGAATGAGGTTGCTAGCCCCAGGCCCTTCGTCGCCATAGTTGCTTTTAACAGACATAATCAATCAATCAATCTGCCCAACAGGTACACAGTAGGGTTGTACGTGACTTGCCATACCGTTTAGCCACGCTTACTAATTATTTTTGGGTCCCGGCCCGCACCGAGCAGCCCGCCCTGCCGACGTTCCGCGAAAGAACTTATTTAATCATCCGTAAATTAATAAATTACGTTACGGAATCAGTGAAACATTTCGTAACAGCCTCACTTTTGTTCCACAGTTTTTCACTCGAAGAAAGATAATGGCATTTCACCATTCCGTGGCTCTCGGAATTAATGTTAACGAAAACTTCGCCGGCAAAAATTGGCTCTATTAACGAAATAATAACTTTGATGTTCCGCTACGCCCAGACAAAAGCTGCGAGCCGGGGTAATGCAATCAGCAAGACTTATTGCTTAATTGTATGTCCCCGAGGCGGCGTGTGTGTGTGTGTGTGCATATATTCAATTTTCTATGTGCGTATGTTCTCTTGTATGTGTGCGGCGCGTACGACATTACACAAATATGCTATTTAATTATCTATCTATCTGTCTGTTTACCTATCTATTTATCTATTTGTTATATATATATATATATATATATATATATATATATATATATATATATATATATATGATAGATAGATAGATAGATAGATAGATAGATAGATAGATATATATATGTATATATACTTGTGTGCATACATACATATATAAATATATACAGGTATATGTGTGTGTGTGTGTGTATATGTGCGTCTGTGAGCACGCTTCTACAATAACAACAAGAAATTTTCATCCGTGAAACGGAAAATTAATCGAATAAACTCCTGAAGTGGGCAAAAGTCTACATTAACGAGAAGTTAAAGGGTATTCCCCAAAGCTTTTGGTTACAGCAAGATCATAATTATATGCATGGCTGGAACAAAATGGCATCATCACATATATGCATTAGTCAAGTCAGAGAAGCGTGAGGTCAAATAATCTAAGAAACTGTAGTTTTACATATAACGGAAACAAAGTGCCTATAACTGCTTTTCCTATAGATATTCTCAGAGAGAACGCGTTTATGGTATAACATAATAAAGTTCTCAATAAATATATCTTTGATTGGTACAGTTGAGTTTTTGATTTATCAGATGAGAAGATGAAGATTTTAAGGAAAGACGATGAAATAACTCGGTTAATATTATCACTATCTAGAAGTAGATAATCACTTTTCATTACCGGATCTGGTAATGATCAGCAGTCATCACCACCGTTGTGCACCTGTCTCGCACAACGCTTCCTTGTTAACGTCAAGAGCAGTTTCAGGTGTACCATAACACTCCATAATTATTAGAATTTAAGGCGACTTGTAACAAGAAAATCTCCGAGGGACGAGGTCATTTATTATCATAAATATTAATCAAACTTAATTGTCTTTAGTCATTTTTGCATGTTAAGATTTTTTACATCAGTGGCCATGTACCTGGTGAACATTTTCATGTTCATCTGCTTATATCAGAAAAGATTATAAGATGATATTTATGATGTTTTTAGCTATATAAATATCCTGAAACTTGAATCAAGATTGTGGTGAATATCTCCTCGCTTTATTGAAAACTTAGTATAATTGGGTTTATAATGAAACCTGTAATAAAGTCGAATGATTATTAATGTAGAAGTGACCACGAATTTTCAAATAATCATCGAAATTATTCACTATAAACGTTCGAAATCTGATTATTTATCTTTTGTTATACCTGTGCCTTGGCTAAATTTTATTTCATCCATTGATTATCGATTAATACCTCACCACCCCCGTCCCCGTCAATAGAAAATAAATAAAGGGTAAGTCAGTAAGGATTCAGAGAGATCAAGTATTTCGCCTGGTCACAGAACTCACCCACCACTTCTGCTGTACAATGTTCCTGCTGTGATCCGGTTTCCTGTAACAGCAACTCACAGCAGGCTGTTCCACTGTGAAAGCGCTTGTTGTACAAGCAATCAATATCCGTTTTAATCTGCATTTGCCCCCCCCTTGACGGACACTTGTCCCTGGGACTGACTCGCCTCCCCCCATGGGCAGTGGTTATTTACTTCCGTTTTTCTCCCCTTTTACCAAAACTATTTTTCAGAATAGTTTTGGGACATAATAATAATAATAATAATAATAATAATAATAATAATAATAATAATAATAATAATAATAATAATAATAATAACTCCTTTAAGCTAAAAGTAAAAATCACTGGGTTATCTTAACCAAGAAGATTCTGAGATGACCAAACTGGCAATGAACATTAAGAAACCAGTTGACAAGACCAGTTAGTCCTCAATATCCATAATTACGTCATTCAATCAATGAATTCACCAGTAGCGGTTCTGATGAATATTTTTATCTCGTAGTCTAAAACGACACGAGTAAAAGAAATTCTCATTGTAGCATGAGTCTTGAATTGGAGTAAAACAAATCCACAGTTATGCATGACGATCGAAAAGGGGAATCGAACAGATTCCCCAAACATCTCTGTTTAGATTTATTTTTACATATTTTTGTGCCCATACATAACTGCGGACTTGTTTCTTCACGACACAAGCATTACTTCTTTAGTAATGGCTGTTAATTTATCAATGGATTTGGTTAGAATTTCTTTTGAATGGGATATGTTCAATATATGATCCTCAAGTCTTGCTCATCGTGCACTGTACTTTTCCTTTGCTAATAAGATGCATGGTAGGTCGGATGGCAGAACACTTCCTTCTTTACCCTTTAAATATAATGGAAACCTTTAAAGGGTAGAAATGGAAGGACCTTCCACAAGTGGTTGTTTTTCATAGTTTCTATAAATATCTGTACTGAAGAACAGAAAAAGAACGACCCTATATTCATACACATACACACATACACCATACACACACACACACATATATATACATATCTACACACACACACATATATAGTATATATATATATATATATATATATATATATATATATATATATATATATATATAGCTTGATGGTGCACTACGCTGCACTGGAACCCGGCACTGCCTCTCATGTCTCCCCCACCCTTCCAATCCCCTAACTACCCCACCACCACCCAGGGTGGACAAACAGGTTTGCAGGAGGAGGGTGGATGTGTCATGTCTCACCTACCCTCCCAATCCCTACTACACAGGTTTGCAGGAGAAGGGTGGAAGAGTCATGTCTCCCCTACTCTCCTGATCTCCTACCTACCCTGCCACCACCCAGGATGGACAAACAAGAAAGATCTACTCGGATCTTATTTATTATATATATATATATATATATATATATATATATATATATATATATATATATATATATATATATACATATATATATATATATATATATATATATATATATACAATATATATGTTTTATATATATATATATTTTTATTTTTATTTTTTTATGATGTTGCCTTGTAACATGTATATCATCCGATAGATCTGATATATTTACTCTTATATTGATCATGTGTTATGTGTAATAGTAATAGTTGTTGAAACATCATATGTAGGGTAAAGTCTGATCTCAAAAGAGTTAGTGATTTAGATAACTT